>NC_092044.1:20941600-21290470 GCF_003086295.3 Arachis hypogaea | reverse complement strand
GTGCTTAATTATATATTATTTTATTATATATAATATTCTATTTATCTACAATTAGATATGTTTGACGGATGCTGCTTCATTAATTTAAATTTAATTTCTTTGTTTTTTGGTTTGATTAGGACTCGAGGTTATTAAAAATGAAGATTTTGTTCCATGCTTTTTCTTTATTTATTACTGTAATGAAAGTTTCTTTTTTCTGGTGTTAAATGATTAGGGATTGGTTTATTTCCTTAACATAGTGTGGTATGCTTACGTCACAGGTTTATCTTCAATGCCTTCAAATCCTGTTTGGATTCCAAAGGTTCCCTTCCAAGTTAACATAGTGGAGTATGTTGTAAGATATACAAAGAGGAGAGGAGAGTAATAATAAGTTCTTGAGTTTGAGGCCTTTTTGATTCATTTTCCATTGTGATCCAAATCATGCCTCTGTATGAGTTATACCGGCTTTCTAGAGAGAAGCTTGATGAAGAGATTAATGGCACACGTGCAACTGATCAGTCTCGATCTTCCTCGTAAGCTTGTTCATTTTGGCAATATTGGGTTTCTGTAATTGTAGCCCTATTTTAGAATTTTCTTAGATTTGTTATGAATAACAATGAGGTTAAGTGTTGATTCAACGTTTTTGGTTGCTTTTGGTGTTGTTGCATCATTGCCTTGTGATTTCGACTTTTCGAGGTCTCGGATTCAAATACTGGATATATAGCCTTTTACCAGAAAAGTGAAGAGTTCATACAACTACTCATTGCTGTTGTGTTTTTCTTTTGGTAATCTTATTTCTGACCTTATCATTTTGGAATTTGGACTTTGAAAGCAGGCCTGAGAAGGATTTTTTCGAGCTAATTTGGGAAAACGGCAACATTTTGACAACGCAGGGTCAGTCTAGTAGAGCTAAGAAGAGTCCACCTCGCCGGAGCTTACCATCTCACTGCTTGCCATCTCACAGTCCCAAGGGTAGAGACAGAGATGCAGGGTATGTTAACAATCCAAGGGTAGGGAAGTCTGGTGATTTAGACACCGGATTGAATGAAATTTCGATGTCAGTGCCGTCGACTGAAGTGGATTTGGGTCATGATGATGATGTCATACCTTGGTTGGATTATACAATGGATGGCTCTTTGCAGAATGAGTATGGTTCTAATTTCTTACATGAACTATCCGGGGTCACGGATCAAGACTTGCCCTCAAATCATTTTTCGCTTGTGGATAAAAGTAGTGGTAATCAGGTATTTAGGGACTCTCATAAGAATTCTGCAGAGCAAAGCAACTTTTCCAGTGTTTCTTCGACCGGCGTAGATGAGACAACTAGACCTAAAGCTAGCACGGTTGAATCATACCTGCCATCATCATTCATTTCAGTTAGACCAAGAGTATCGGATGTTACTGCGAACAATACCAGTAATGCAATGCTTCATCCACCAGTTACTGAGATTCCTTCTTCATCGAGTGATTTTTCGAGCTTAAAGATGCAGAAGCAAGATCAAGTTATTCCTAGCAATGGTTCATCTGTTATGAATTTCTCCCATTTCGCAAGGCCTGCCGCCATCGTGAGAGCTAATCTTCAGAACATTGGATTGAAGTCTGTTTCGTCTTCAACAAGATCTGAAAATGTGGAAAGTATGAATAAAGGTGCTGTTGTACCTAGCAGTAATCTTCCAGAATCAACTCTTGCCGATTCATGTAGTGAATGTCCAAAGGTTCTAATGGGGAACAATGAGAAGGCTGTGGAACAATCCAGGGATGATTTGAAACTGTTGGAGTCAAAATCTCTCGAACAGAACATTGCCGGTTCTAAACAATTAGACCCTACTTGCAAAGAGAAAGCCATTAAAATTGATCAAACTTCCAACCGAGTTCTTGGTGAAACTGCCACTAACACACAGATAGCTGCTGAAAGAAGTACGGAGCTGGTGGTAGCCTCTTCCTCTGTTGGCTCTGGCAACTGTGCAGACAGAGGTTCAGACGATCCAATTCAAAATTTGAAGCGGAAAAATCGAGACACTGAGGACTCTGAATGGCATAGTGATGTAAGTGAATGTATTAGTTTTTTACTATACCCTTTTATGATTAGTTAGGTTCTTATTTTTTTAGTAGTTTTCCCTTAAAAACATTTTACTTGAAGGATGTTGAGGAAGAATCAGTGGGTGTTAAAAAAGCAGCTGCTGGGCGTGGAGCTTCGGGTTCCAAGAGAAGTCGTGCTGCTGAAGTGCATAATCTTTCTGAAAGGGTGAGCAAGGCCATTTGGTAGAAGTGTTGTGTTAATTACAGAATAATCCCGTTTCTCTCGAGTTTATGTTTATAATTTATATGATTGTTAACTTTTCAATCTTTTGGATTCATGTATACAGAGGCGAAGAGATAGGATCAACGAGAAGATGCGTGCATTACAAGAACTCATACCCAATTGCAATAAGGTGGGCCTTTTCTGTTTCATTTCTTGTTCTAACTCTGGTTATGATTAAAGATACAGACAGATAATTTTTCAGTTTCTTCTTGTGGAATTAGGGAAGAATTAATTAAATTATAGGTAGGGGTAACCGAAAGTTATTGTTTGCAGGGTTTCAATACTCAACTTGAATATGAAGCATGATCTTGAGTATATTCATAAATAAAAACATTAGACTTCATATATACTATCAAAATATGCATACTGTCTTCCTCATTTATTTTGGTTTTCTTCTGACTTCATAAATTTAAGGTGGATAAAGCTTCAATGCTGGATGAGGCTATTGAGTATCTTAAAACACTTCAGCTCCAAGTTCAAGTAATAATCTTCCCACTCTTGCATTCATATTATTTTTTCTTATAGTGTGAAATTGTTTCCTAATTCGAATGTTTTCTATGCAGATGATGTCAATGGGAGCCGGTTTGTATATGCATCCGATGATGTTGCCACATGGAATGCAGCACATGCATGCACCACACTTGGCTCCTTTTTCGCCTATGGCCTATGGAATGCAAATGGGATTGGGTATGGGATATGGCATGGCTATGCCTGATATGAATGGTGTATCATCTCGATTCCCAATGGTTCAGGTTCCCCAAATGCAAGGAACTCATGTCCCTGTTGCACAAATGTCTGGACCTACTGCAATGGTTAGATCAAATACTCAAGGGTTCGGGGTTCCAGGTCAGGGATTTCCCTTGCCACTCCCTCGTGCACCCTTATTTCCTTTCTCGGGAGGGCCGGTTATGAACTCATCGTCGGCTTTGGGATTACGTCCTTGTGGAACAACAGGGCTTAGTCAAACTGCGGATCTGGCGTCAACATCTGGCTTAAAGGACCCTTCGCCAAATACGGATTCACTAGTTAAGCAAAGTACTGGTGGTGGCGGCTGCGACTCAACTAGTCAGATGCCTATCCAGGTCTGTTTACTTGCACGTTACAATTTTATGTAAATATCTCAGGTAGAGCCGTAGAGATTCAGCACATTACAAACATTTCATTGACAGACATAGATAGACATTTTTTTATATACAGACATACATATCCATGCACATACACATAAATACGCATGCACACTCATGTGCATACACATATATAGTTAATAGCAAATATTTTTATTGGTTTCGCCCTACATAGAAAGTATATTCCCTCCATATCCTTCTCTTCGAAACCAGGACCATTGAATGCACTATTCTCAATTGTAGAATCATTCTTGGTATAAGATTGGTGATACTTCTAAGAGAATCAAAAGAGATTGCTTACTTTGGTGAATGACTTAGTGTTAATATGTTACAGTAGATGATTGTTTTGTAGTGTATACTGCGAAAATTCATCTTTTAGGCAAGTGGCATCAAGGAAAGTACTTAGAAAGGATCTCCTTTATGGTTTGATAGAGAAGAGAACCTCCGAGTTAGCTGCTGAAAAACACATCTACGAACAAAAAGGAAACCCAAAATTAGAAGTGGTTATTTGGTACATTCAACAACTAAGCTTAGTAAAGGAAACCCAAAATATATAATTCACAACGTCATAATACTGCTATTGTAAATTATATATTTTTACTTAAACCATTTATATTATAATCTCTTTTAATAATTTCCTCTAAAGTTAGCCAGCCCGAAAGCTAAATAAAAAAGGAGGGTTGTGATAGCTAGGTAGACCGGCTTAAAGAAATTTTCTGGTCTTTATGGCATGGATCAAACAAGTGGATTTGTCATTTCATTATAATTTCATTGCATCCTTGTCCTCGTTTGACTTTATACTCTAGTTAACACGTTTCCACTATCATTTTCTCCGGATCCTCTAAAGTGAGGAGATGCCTAAAATGATAAAGTGAAGGAGTCATCATTCTAAGATCAATTTGGTAGAACCTACTTACAATGGAAGTTGTTGATCTAAAGGTGATTACTTCGTCACTTTATCACTTTACACCACCTCACTTTAGACAGTCCAAACTCATCATTTTCTGTAAGCCAAATGCCTGATGTTCTCACTTGTTATGACAGTGTGAAGCAGCAGCAACAACTGTTGGATTTGAACAGTCATCAATGGTACATAATAGCAGCCATACCTCTGAGGCTAATGACAGTGGAACTCTTAATCCTGACAAAGAAGATAATAACCTTGTGACTGGTAATTCCTTTTCTGTCTTTTAACTATCACCCACTCAACTAATTATTTACATTTATATTTTAAGCCAAGTATTATCTTATTTGGACTTGCAGGTTATGATGATTGATACTCCGAACTAACTAAGGCTAGTTAAAGGGTGCATTTTCAAGTTGAGATATTTGAGGGAAATGGAGGGGAAGGACTACATTGAAGAGTAAAGTGTTTATTTTTACTCTTCAAGTTTTTTCCTTCTCTTTTAAGACTCCAACTCAAAACACGCATAGAAGATCCCATGATTCTAGAGATGTTTCTGGTCTTCACAAGTTAAATGTAGCATACCACAAGAAAATTTCAGTCATTGAGGTTGATCCATTACAATAATAATTTGGAAATTGGAAGCCTCAATTTTTGGACTGAGAAAATGAAGAGAAAAGAGGTTTTGGTATCATTGGGGGGAGGACACTCATTTGTATATCCACTTAGCGAGCTGTTCTATTCAATTGACTCTTCGACATGTTATTTTGTGTAATCTTACAAATGTGAATTCAAATGTTTTGTTTTCATAGTGATTCTTTTGAATTAATGAAATAATCGGTTTTTCTTTCTTGGCAATCTCTTCTTTCTCTCCCTTCTCTGTCGGCCCAAATTTGTTAAAGGCTTAAAGCCATAATTTGGTGCAACATGACAAAACTAAGGTGTATTAGGCTTGATTAGTTTTCAACATATAATTTTTTATTTTTAATTTTAAAAAACAAATTATACGAAATAATATAATGAATAACAATTTTTTTGTCTTTATATCTTTTTGTATTCCTATCCTACTATAATGCTACAAGCTAATCATAGTTTTATACTTCTATTTTTCTTTCTAACTTTTTTTCCCACATGACATGTATGTACATATTGTTTTATGATATATTCATGCAGAGGTAACGTTGAACGTTGATTATTTCAAGACAATATTCCCATACATATATATTTTCACATTTTATTTTATTTCAAGACTATTTTCATGCATATATCTCTGCAATTTATTTTCAGTAATGTGTCATTTCTCTTTATTAACTAAGATATTCCGATCTTTTAATTAGTTAATTATCTGAATCAGATTAAATCAAATTATTAATTAGTTCCAGATAATAAAATCAAGTAAGTAATAAGATAAAATAAAAAGAACTAAGTTAAAAAAATAAACGTGTATCATTGAATTTATGTAAAATAATATAAATCATTAAATGGTTGTAATTCAATCCGTATAAACGTATTATCTATAAATCATACTAAGCAATATAAAAAGATCGTGTATATTAAAATCAGTCCCAATATAATATACACATTAAAATATAATGTTATAACTAAAGTTTTAAAAACTGAATTGGTCGTTGAATTGCTCTACTTATTAGTTTACCCTATTTATAAGTTCATTCTTGATTTAATCGAAACAACTGAACTATAATAAAATAATAAATAAAGTTATAAATCATCAAAATTCCATAACTTATTTTTTGTTATCAACAGGATCATTTCTGATACGCACATCTTCAACACGAGACACATACTTGGTATATACTAATAACAACACCGCCACTAATAATTAAAACAATAACAACATTTATAACAGATATATATGTCTTAGTGAGTATAAACTCTGAATATTATGGTAATGGCTAATTGGATAAGATGAAGAAACAATTTCACTGTAATAATTTTAACAGTAGTAAGAATTGCCCTACCTCCACTTACATCTTCAAAATCAATATTTCAAAAATACTTAAGAAAGATTGAATTTTTATATAAAAAGATTACATTTGCATCATCACAACTTACAACAAAATCCATTAAAATATATTAAGCTAGGTTATAATACTTGCAACATCCATTTTTTTCAGAATTTTTTTCGATGTAAATATAATGAAAATGTTAAGCAAAGACAAAAAATGAAACACACATTTGAATAGCTCGAAATACCAAACTTAGCACAAACAAGAATATCAAAAGTGAGAGTAAGATGAAGAAATGCTTGAATCTACTAAAAATAAAAGATAGTGTATTTATTATAACTAAAAGGAAAATAAATATTATAATTATATTTTAATATTTTTGACATAAAAAAAGACTTAACTATAAAATTAAAAACAATGAATGAACCTAATTGAAAAGAAAAAAAATATAAAAATTTAATTCTAAATTTAATAAAATTATAGTGATCCAATATAAAGTAATTAAATCTAAAAAATACTATGTGCACAAAAAAATAATCATCAAATCAGTTATAATGTATTTATATATAAATATAGAATAATATTTGAAAAACAATAAAAAATGGTTCAAAATTGTCTTATTTAAAATTCATTATTAATTGTCACTAGATTAATATTGTAATTTTAAATGTAATAAATATGTAATTAGGAATGTTATATAAATAAAATTATGAATGTTATGTTATATAAGGTAACTTTAAATATTGTCTCCCTAACGTTACCGATGAATATATGTATAGTTTAACTCATTTTTAATATATTTTGTATTCTATAAGTATTTTATACAAATGACTGATTTGGTGACTAATCTTTTATATACGCCAAATGATATTAGATAAATAGAAAAAAAATCTGGATATTGATTTGCTCAATGTATATTTAATTCACAAAGCTAATTCATTTCTTAAAAATATTTATTTTCATTTACACTAATTTATTTTTTTACACAAATAACAATGAAAGGTTATTAAAAGATATACCTTTATCCACCTATAAATTAAGTACAATCATGTCACTAGCATTCAAACAACCAAGAAATTAGAAATACTGCTACATGCAATAAGAAAGTGCTATGGCATCATCTTCTGACATGAAGAAATGTGTTGCTATAGTGGTTATAACTATGTTAGTACTAGTACAAGGTGAAAATATTGTTACAACAAAAAGTTTTGAACCAGACTTTAGCTTTAGAAAACTTCTTTGTAAAGGCAAATGTGTCTTGAAATGCACTATAAAAAAATTAAATCCGTCTCTTTTGGGAGTGTGCCTAGGTCCATGTATGAGCGATTGTATGCATAATTTGACACCCTTTAATCTTAACGATCATTCTCTCTGCATTGTAGTGTGTGCTTTGTCCAAATCCATTGAAGACAAATTAGGTATATATTCATACTTTTACTTTCTATTTTCTTTTCGTTCTTATTATTATTATATAATTGTGATAGAGTTTAAATATATGATCTCATGAATATTTCTCAAATTTAAGAAGAAAGTTGAGATTCACTTTTTCTTTTACATAATTAATTAATTATTTATTTAAAAAAATTTGATTTCTTATGCCAGATGATCGTGCCGTGAATAAATACGCGAATTCTGTTTGCAGACGTGCAATATCAAATAAATAAGACGATTGGATTTTCTCAATTTTTTTTCACTTGAGAGGGTGAAGTATAATCTTTCATTAGACATTTTATTGGTAAGACAAAAAAATATAAGAAAAAATATTGAAGAATTAGTGATCACATTTTATTCTCTTAATAAAAAAAATTGAGAGGGTTTTTTCTGGTGCGGAATTTATAACCCACAAACTAACCGGCAAGTGCACCAGGTCATACCAAGTAATACCTTAGGTGAGTGAGGGTCGATTCCACGAGGATTGATGGACTAAGCAACAATGGTTAAATAATTTACTTAGTTAGGCAAGCAGAAAAGAGTGTTGGATGTTCAAAGAGCATTAAACAATAAATTCAGAAAATTGGAAGACAGGTATGTAAATAAGTTGAAAACCAAATATGGGGAAACAGTTAAGGTTTCAGAGTTATCTATTTTCCGGATTGACTTTTCTTATTAATTTATTTTAATCATGCAAGATTTAATTCATGGCAAATTATATGTGACTAGACTCTAATCCTTAGATCTTTCTAGTCTCCTCTAAAAGTCATCAACCGCCAATTCCTTGGTCAATTACTTTCAATTAGAGGGTGAAGTTTAATTCTAGTTATTATGCCACAAAAATCCTAATTACCCAAATATAAGAGGATTATATGTCACGTATCCCGTTAAATCCAGATAATTAGAAATTTAGGAGAATATGTTTTCAAGCTGTTGTTCAAGTAAAGAGCTTTTCCAAGTTATACAAGAACTCAATTAGAAAGAGGGTCATACTTTCGTTCCACCCAGATTCATAAGATAAAGAATGAAAACAATTCTTGAAATATAAATCAAAACATGAATTAAAATATAAAAAGCAATAAAATCAATCCATACAAATAGACAGAGCTCCTAACCTTAACAGTGGAGGTTTAGTTGCTCATGGTTTAGAGAAGAAAACTAGGATTGTAAATTGGGCTGAGGTGGAACGAAAAGTTAACTAATGTTCGGGATCCTTCCTCAGGGAAGTTTCTTTTCCCTTTTATATTTAATCCTAATTAATTTAAAATCTAATTTCTCAAACTAAAATAATATATTTTCCTATTTAAAGATAAAAATAAAGTTTAAATCATAATTAATTAAATAATCAACAAGTCTTCAATTGATGGATGGGGACCACTTGCTTCAAGGGTCCATGCTTAACTTGGAAAGTAACGGGAAGTGTTCCCCTAAGTCCTCCATTCTGCAGCTTCTAATGTGTGTTTCTTGAGCCGAAAATCGGGTAAAAAACAGCCCAGAAATTGCCCCCAGCGTTTTCTGCACGTGGCGCATGTCACGCGTACGTATCAGTCACGCGTATGCGTCGATGGTCTTCTTCGCATGTCACGTGTACGCGTCAGGTACGCGCACGCGTCGCCCTGGAAAGCTCCAAATCACGCGCACACGTCAGGTACGCGCACGCGTCGCTCCTCGCTGTCATCTCCTCTAATTCTTGTGCTGCAGAAACTCCATCAAATCGAGCCGAATGCTACCTGAAATAAACAGAATTGCACAAGACTCAAAGTAGCATCCATAGTGGCTAAAAGATAATTAATTCTTGATTAAACTCAACAATTTAAATACAAATTCACTAGGAAAAGATAGGAAAGATGCTCACACATCACAACACCAAACTTGAATTGTTGCTTGTCCTCAAACAACTAAAATAAGTAAATGATTAAGATGTGAATTTGCATGAGAAGTGAGAGTTTAGTCATGCTCAAGTCTATTCTTAAAATTGGGATTTATCCATTGTAATTTTGAACAGTTTTGGCATCTCACTCTCCTTTGAATAAGAGGAACAACAATGTCATTCGAAATTAGAATCCGGATCACATTATGAATTCTCTGATCTTTATACTTCAGTTTAATCCTTGAACACAGCAAAATTTACTTTAATTTATTTTTCTTTTGTGCTTTGCACCTTAAGCCTAGCCGTGACTTTAAATGTTGTCTCAAGGGTTACTTAACACAGAAACACTACAAGCACTTAACTGGGGGACTCTCTTTAAGTTCTGATTTTTCTTTCAGTTACTCCCAGACAGTGGTGCTCAAAGCCTTTGGCATACTCTGTTAAACGCACTTGGTCTCGACTCTAAGTGTTCTGTCTCAAGGATTACTTGACACAATCACACCACAAGCATATGACTAGGAAAACAACTCTTTGAGCTTTTAATCATGTCTGACCTCCCTAGTCATTGATGCTCAGAGCCTTGGACCTTGCTTTTATAATTTTTTTGCTGTTTCTTTTGCTTCAAGGATTAAATTTTTGTTTATTTCCGAGAAGTCATAATAATTCTCTAAATTCTTGTTCCTTATACATCAACATCCTTTGATTCAAATTCAAATATGCACTGTTCATATCATGCATTCAAAATCACAAATAATACCACCACATTTAAGTAAATAAGACTACTCTTAAATATAAACTCAATTTCTCATGCAATACATCACATCTTTTCTCCTTTCTTTTTTGATTTTAAGCTTAGTGGGTAATACATGAGACATCTTTCAGAATTAAAGCAATTAAGAGAAAACTAAACTAGAACCTAGAATTCTAACTAATAAGGGATCATGCAATAAATATAGCAAAATATCAGAAAACCGGAACATAACATAGTAAGAGCGGGAAGGAATAAAAAATAAAAGGAACTCAACCACCTCAGTAATTATAGCGGTCATTTTATTCTTCAGGTTGTGCTCCTCCGTGAAGATGATTTGCCTCCCTCAGTAATTCTAGCGGTCCTTTTATTCTTCAGGTTGTGCTCCTCCATAAAGATGATTTGCCTCCCTCAGTAATTCTAGTGGTCGTTTTATTCTTCAGGTTGTACTCCTCCGTGAAGATGATTCACCTCCCTCAGTAATTCTAGCGGTCGTTTTATTCTTCAGGTTGTGCTCCTCCGTGAAGATGATTCGCCTCCCTTTGGTGCCATAAAAATAAACAAAAAACCCATAAGCGAAGCGTCAACACCAAACTTAAAGGTTTACTTGTCCTCAAGCAAAGAAGAACTGAAAACAAAAACAAATAGTATGATTAAAGGAGAAGAAAAGGATAAAAGAACAAGAGAGAATTAGGATTTGGAAGGGAGAGAGAATGACAATCAAAACTGGGCGGCAAAACTAGTGGAGTTGTGCGGCGCATGTGACGTGTACGCGTACAGCACGCATACGCGTGGGGTGCCCGATTTTGATAGTGACGCGCAAGTGTTTGGCACGCGTACGCGTGCCCTTGGTTTGTGCGAATCGTGCGAAGGTGGCCGCGTGCACGCACAACTCTCTGTTCGCGTGGCCTGGGAACCAAAATTTTCATATAACGCGTACGCGTGGATGAACATTTGTGCAAAGGACGCACACGCGTCAGGGGCGCGTTCGCGTGATCGAGTTTGTGCTTCTAGCACACTTCCAGCCCCAAGCCATTACAACTCTCTACCCAAACACTCATTGACGCCGATTTTCAGGGTCACGTGTCCGCGTCAAGGATGCGCACGCGTGGATGGCTAAAAGCGCAAATGACACGCACGCGTGAGGTGCGCATACGCGTGGTCTTGTCTGTGCGCAAAGCATAGTTCCAGCGCCACTCCTGCTCAGTAAGCTTTATGCTCCAGCTCAACTGGCAAGTAACAGGCTTTGCCATAGACCAACTAGTACGGGGACATGCCAATGAGAGTCTTGTACGCTGTCCGGTATGCCCAGAGAGCATCATCAAGCTTCCTAGACCAGTCCCTTCTTGAAACACTGACGATCTTCTCTAGAATCCTCTTGAGTTCCCTATTGGAAACTTCAACATGTCCACTTGTCTTAGGGTGATAGGGGGTTGCCACTTTATGACGGACTCCATATCTCTGCAGAAGAGAGTCCAATTGTCTGTTACAGAAGTGGCTTCCTCAATCACTAATGAGTGTCCTTGGGACACCAAACTGGCTAAAGATATATCTCTGAAGAAAACTCATTACCACCTTGGCATCATTGGTGGGTAGAGCCACAGCTTCCATCCACTTGGACACATAGTCAATCGCCACTAGAATATAGTTGTTTGAATGTGAGGGTGGGAAAGGTCCCATGAAATCAATACCCTACACATTAAACAACTCAACCTCAAGAATCTCCTGTTGTGGCATTTCATGGTTGGTAGGGAGATTCATGGCTTTTTCACATCTGTCATAGTGCTTCATGAATGCCTTTGCGTCCCTGAAGAGAGTTGGCCAGTATAACCCGCTCTGAAGGACTTTTGTAGCTGTCCTTTCACCACCAAAGTGGCCTCCATAATCAAAACCATGATAGTGCCAAAGAATCTGCTGTGTTTCTTTATCTGGGACACATCTCCGGATGATATCATCTGAACACCTTTTAAAAAGGTATGGTTCCTCCCAAATGTAGTACTTTGCATAAGTCAATAGCTTCTTTACTTGTTGCCTTCTGTAATCCTTTGGGATAAAACTCATGGCCTTGTAATTTACAATGTCTGCAAACCATAGAGCCTGCTGAATGAGGAACAATTGCTCATCCGGAAATGTCTCAGTCACAACTGTAGGTGGTTGTACTCCTGCTTCAGGCTCAAATATGGAGAGATGGTCAGCTACTTGATTTTCTGACCCTTTCCTGTCTTTTATCTCAATATCAAACTCTTGAAGGAGTAACACCCATCTGATTAATCTTGGTTTAGAATCCTGTTTGGTTAGAAGGTATTTCAAAGCAGCATGGTCAGTATAAACAATAACCTTAGAACCAATTAAATAGGATCTAAACTTATCAACAGCATACACAATAGCTAATAAACTTTTTCTGTAGTTATGTAATTCTTTTGGGCATCATTTAACACAAGGCTAGCATAGTAAATAACATGTACAATCTTACCATGCCTCTGTCCTAAAACAGCTCCTATAGAAAAGTCACTGGCATCACACATCAATTCAAATGGTAAATCCCAGTCAGGAAAAGCTATAATGGGAGCAGAGATAAGGTTTGCTTTTAGAGTTTCAAAAGCATGCAGACATTCAGCATCAAACACAAAAGGAACATCAATAACTAACAGGTTGCTTAATAGTTTAGTAATTTTTGAAAAGTCCTTTATAAATCTCCTATAAAATCTTGCATGACCCAAGAAACTCCTGACTGCTTTAACATTAGCTGGTGGTGGTAATTTTTCAATTACCCCACCTTTGCTCTGTCAACCTCAATCCCCTTACTTGAAATCCGGTGTCCAAGAATAATACCTTTTGTAACCATAAAATGATATTTTTTCCAATTTAAAACAAGGTTTGATTCTTGACACCGTTTCAAGACAAGAGATAAATGTTTAAGGCAGGATTCAAAAGAATTACCAAAAACAAAAAAATCATCCATAAATACCTCAATGAATTTTTCAACCATATAAAAAAAATTGAAAGCATACACCTCTGAAAAGTTGCTGGAGCATTACAGAGTCCAAATGGCATTCTCCTGTAGGCAAACACTCCAAAGGGGCATGTGAATGCTGTCTTCTCTTGATCTTGAGGGTCCACTGCAATTTGATTATATCCAAAATATCCATCCAGAAAATAATAAAATGCATGACCAGCTAACGTCTCAAGTATCTGATCAATGAAAGGCAGGGGGAAGTGATCCTTCCTTGTAGCAGTGTTGAGCCTCCTGTAGTCTATGCACATTCTCCATCCTGTGACTGTTCTTGTAGGAATAAGCTCATTCTTTTCATTCTTGATCACTGTCATCCCTCCTTTCTTGGGAACTATCTGCACAGGACTTACCCAAGGACTGTCAGAAATTGGATAAATAATACCTGCTTCCCATAATTTCATTACCTCTTTTTGGACTACTTCTTTCATAGTTGGATTGAGTCTCCTTTGTAGTTGCACAATTGGCTTAGCATCATCTTCAAGAAGGATCTTGTGCATACACTTGGTTGGACTAATCCCCTTCAAGTCACTAATGGTCCACCCAAGAGCTGTTTTATGGCTCTTGAGCACTGAAACAAGCGCCTCTTCCTCTTCAGACTTCAGGAAAGAGCTAATGATAACTAGATATGAATCATTTTCACCCAAGAACACATATTTCAGAGAAGGAGGTAAAGGTTTGAGCTCAAGCTTGGGGCCTTCCTCCTCTGCTTTAGGCGTGTGAACCACAGTCTTCTGGGGTGATGAATCATCAACTTCCACTAATTCATACTCAAAAATAGGATCCAGAATGTCATCAAGTATCTCAGCTTTCAGTACCTCTTGAACAAGTGGTTCAATAACATCTATTTTCATACACCCTTCAGAATCATTAGGGTGCTTGAGAGCTTCAAAAACATTGAGGATCACCTGTTCTTCATTGACCCTCAGGGTTAATTCACCCTTTTGCACATCAATCAGAGCTCTACCTGTAGCTAAAAAGGGTCTACCAAGTATAATAGAGGATTTTACCTCCTCTTCTTCCATGTCTAACATAACAAAATCAACAGAAAAAATAAATGGTCCTACTTTAACAAGCAAATCCTCAACAACACCCACATGTAATTTAATAGAAAGATCAGCAAGTTGAAGAGAAATACAAATGGGTTTTACCTCCTCAATTTGAAGCTTTTTCATTACTGAAAGTGGCATTAGATTGATGCTAGCTCCAAGATCACATAGAGCTCTCTGAATGGTGACATCTCCAATGGTGCAAGGAATGACAAAACTCCCTGGGTCTGGCATCTTTTCAGGAAGGTTGTGTTGAATAATGGCACTGCATTCCTTAGTTAACACCATTGTTTCTTGTTCCTTCCAATTCATCTTGTGGGTCAAAAATTCTTTCATAAATTTAGCATAGAGAGGCATTTGCTCAAGAGCCTCTGCAAAAGGAATGTTGATTTGTAACTTCTTGAAGACATCTAAAAATTTAGAAAACTGCTTTTCTTTGGAAGCCTTCTGAAGCCTCTGAGGATATGGCATTTTTGGCTTGTATTCAGGAGCCCTTGGCAAGGTAGGATAAGTGTCAAGAGAATCAGGAAATGGGTTGTCTGCAAGCTTAGGAGGGGCGTGCTCTACTTCTTCCTTCTTCTCCTCTGGAGCTTCTTTTTCAGCTAACTCTTCATTGTCCTTGTTCTCAGAGCCAGCTACTTTACCACTTCTCAATTGAATAACCTTGCAATCTTCTCTTGGGTTCACCACTGTATCACCTGGATATGTACTTGCAGACTTCTCAGGTATTTGCTTGCTCAATTAGCCCATTTGCACTTCCAAGTTTCTAATGGAGGCTCTGGTTTCCTGGATAAAACTCCTCATCATCTCCCAATTAGAATCTTCTTGAGATTTAGAGTTGCTTGCTGAAGTGATTGTTGTTGCTAAGACTGAAATTGACGGTTATTGTAATTGTTCTATTGGAAGCTGCCCTGAGAATTATTGTTGAAATTCTGAGGTCTCTGAGGTTGGTCCCTCCATCCACAATTTGGGTGATTTTTCCATCCTTGATTGTATGTTTTAGAATATGGCTCATTATTGGGATTTCTAAGACCACTCCCCATGTAATTGACCTGTTCAAAAGAGGATTGAGCATAATCATAATTATCATTTTGCACAAAATTATCTGTCATGTCATAAGAGACCTCTTGAGGTGGATTTTTGGTGTTGATAGCTGAGACTTACATGCCACCCATATGTTGAGTAAGTAGACTTATTTGCTGAGACATAAGCTTGTTCTGAGCAAGAATAGCATTAAGAGCTTCTGCTTTCATAACACCCTTCTTCTGAGGAGCCTCAGAATTCACAGGATTCATGTTAGATGAGTATAAATATTGGTTGCTAGCAACTAATTCAATAAGCTCAACAGTCTCCTCCGGTGTCTTCTTCTTGTGGAATGAACCACCAGCAGAATTATCTAAGCACATCTTGGACATTTCTCCCAAATCTTCATAAAAGATATCTAGTTGGGTCCACTTGGAGAACATGTCTGGAGGACATTGCTTAGTAAGTAGCTTGTATCTCTTCCAAGCTTCATAAAGAGTTTCACCATCCTTCTTTCTGAAAATCTGAACCTCCACCCTAAGCTTAGTCAGCTTCTTTGGTGGGAAAAATTTAGTAAGAAAATCAGTAAGAACCTTGTCACAAGTATCCAAACTCTCCTTGGGTTGGGAATCTAGCCATAGCTTTGCTCCATCCCTCAGAGCAAACGGGAAGAGCATGAATTTGTACACCTCTGGGTTCACTCCATTTGTCTTCACAATATCACAAATCTGCAGAAATTAGAAATAAATTGATTTGGGTCTTCGTGGAAAAAACCATGATACTGGCAATTTTGTTGCACCAGGGTGACCAATTGTGGCTTCAATTCAAAGTTGTTCGCAGCTATAGGAGGCACCACAATACTTTTTTCATAAAGATCTGCAGTAGAAGCAGAGTAAGAGCCAATCACTCTCCTTTGTTGCTCATTCCCATTCAGATTTGCCACATTGGCATTAGCAGCATCGTTAGGATCCATAATGAATTCTGCAGCCTTGTAAAGTCTTGCTTGTTGCAAACACCACCTGAAAGTTCTTTAAGGTTAAGGATCAAAGTCTAAGAGATGTTCTTTGTCTCTGTTTCTGCGCATAAACTGACAAAAAACAAGAAAAGATGGAACTCTCTACGTCAGAGAGCAGAGAATTCCTAGTGAGGTAATCTGAATAAAGAGATAAAAATATTGAATAAAACAAACAACCACTAAAATTCAAAAATTACTAGAAAAATTAATAGTAAAATTTTTTGAAATTATTATGTAAATTAAATAAGAAAAATTAAAATAAGACTAACTAGAAGACATTAAACTTAATTTCAGAAATTAAGAAAAATATTAGTGCTAATTTAAGAATTTTTATTTATTATTATTTTTTATTTTTTTCGAAAATACTAAAGTAAAATTTAAATAAAATTAAAACTAAAACGCCTAATCTAAGCAATCAAATAACCGATAGTTATTAATCACTATCGATCCCTGGCAACAGCACCAAAAAATTGGTGCGGAATTTATAACCCACAAACTAACCGGCAAGTGCATCGGGTCGTACCAAGTAATACCTCAGGTGAGTGAGGGTCGATCCCATGAGGATTGATGGACTAAGCAATAATGGTTAAATGATTCACTTAGTTAGGCAAGCAGAAAAGAGCGTTGGATGTTCAAAGAGCATTAAACAATAAATTCAGAAAATTGGAAGACAGGTATGTAAATAAGTTGAAAACCAAATATGGGGAAACAGTTAAGGTTTCAGAGTTATCTATTTTTCGAATTGACTTTTCTTATTAATTTATTTTAATCATGCAAGATTTAATTCATGGCAAACTATATCTGACTAGACCCTAATTCCTTAGACCTTTCTACTCTCCTCTAAAATTCATCAACTACCAATTTCTTGGTCAATTACTTCCAATTAGAGGGTGAAGTTTAATTCTAGTTATTATGCCACAAAAATCCTAATTACCCAAATATAAGAGGATTATATGTCACGTATCCCGTTAAATCCAGATAATTAGAAATTTAGGAGAATATGTTTTCAAGCTGTTGTTCAAGTAAATAGCTTTTTCAAGTTATACAAGAAATCAATTAAAAAGAGGGTCATACTTCCGTTCCACCCAAATTCATAAGATAAAGAATGAAAACAATTCTTGAAATATAAATCAAAACATGAATTAAAATATAAAAAGCAATAAAATCAATCCATACAAATAGACAGAGCTCCTAACCTTAACAGTGGAGTTTTAGTTGCTCATGGTTTAGAGAATAAAACTAGGATTGTAAATTGGGCTGAGGTGGAATGAAAAGTTAACTAATGTTCGGGATCCTTCCTCAGGGAAGTTTCTTTTCCTTTTATATTTAATCCTAATTAATTTAAAATTTAATTTCTCAAACTAAAATAATATCTTTTCCTATTTAAAGATAAAAATAAAGTTTAAATCAGAATTAATTAAATAATCAGCAAGTCTTCAATTGATGGATGGGGACCACTTACTTCAAGGGTCCATGCTTAACTTGAGAAGTAACGGGAAGTGTTCTCCTAAGTCCTCCATTCTGCATCCTCTAAACTGTGTTTCTTGAACCGAAAATTGGGTCAAAAATAGCCCAGAAATCGCCCCCAACATTTTCTACGTTTTCTGCACGTGGCGCATGTCACACGTACACGTCAGTCACACGTATGCATTGATGGTCTTCTTCGCGTGTCACACGTACGCGTCAGGTACGCTCACGCATCACCATGGAAAGCTCCAAATCACGCGTACACGTCAGGTATGAGCACGTGTCGCTCCTCGCTGTCATCTCCTTTAATTCTTGTGCTGCAGAAACTCCATCAAATCGAGTCAAATGCTACCTGAAATAAACAGAATTGCACAAGACTCAAAGTAGCATCCATAATAGCTAAAAGATATTAATTCTTGATTAACTAAAAAAATAGAAAAGATGCTTACGCATCACATTCCGATAAATAAGTGCAATATCTCTTGCACTTCCACATACAAGTTACCATTTGTAATTAGTAATAAATCTTTATCATCATCGATTTCTTCTTCTTCTTCATTTTTTTATACATCTAATATCCTATTTTTCATTTATTTTTCTTCTTTAGTTTAGGATAACAATAATCGTGATTACATGCTTGAAACTAAGTTAGCTAAAAGGGTAATAATTATTTATTTCAGCCAAATTAAAAGAGATTCAAATACGAAAGAAATTAGTCACAGATATTTTTTTTTCATTTATAAAGTCAAATAATATTTGTGCAATAGTAAAATGAAAATACATATTGATAAGTAATAAAAATAAAGAATATTGAACTAAATAATAATTAGTTTTGTATAAATGATGTAACACCCTAATATTCATTTTCTTATGCTCGAGTCATAAGTTAATGATAATAAGGTAGTATGACCTTTAAGGTGGATTTTTAATACATAATTATAAGTAAAATTGAAAGGAGTATTAATCGAGAAGTCTAAAATTGAGTAAAATAAAATCGCAAAGTCGTATCACTAACGTTTCGACAACTTAAAGATAAAGCGTGAAGTCGAAAGCGATATACAGATAAAGGCATAAAGGAGAGTAAGAGAAGGACAATATATAGATATATAACATAAGTAAATAGCCACTAGTCGCGACCCGCGAAGTTTAGGCCCGCTAGGGTACAGTATGAAAATAGTTGACAATAGTACCTCCTAATCTCTCCCAAATAAAACATGAAAGCCTCTATAGGCAAGTTCAAAAGAGTTCAATACATAATATAAGATTTTCAAAATAAAGGTGGAGAGATTCTAAGCAAAATATAAAGTAGAGAATATAAAGAGCTACGCCATCTCTCAGATGAACCACAGCTCACTTCTGAGCACCTGGACCTATATCTGAAAAACAACAGATATACACAGAATGAGAAAAACTCACTAAGCATCCTAAACTTCCTTTCACCCAATATTCATCCTATGTTAAATCTGATTCATATTCCTCATGCTTCCCAACTTTCTAACTCCCCGACAATTCACAGTCAGAATCATAAACGAAACCATTCCCAGCCATACATTCTCAGCAATTCTATATCATTACCTCATATCCTCACCTGGAGCAAGTGAAATCACTTTACTGCGTCTTAGTTGAAAACCCAACTTGCTGATTGTAAATTAAATGCTGAGAATATTCCCTTATTATGTGACAATATGAATGCCATAAATATCTCCAAAAATTCAGTTTTACACTCTAGAACTAAACATATTGAGGTGAGATTTCACTCAATAAGGGAACATGTTCAAAAAGGGAATATTAGCATTCAATTTGTTAAATCAGAAGATCAATTAGAGGATATTTTCACCAAACCTCTAGCTGAAGACAGATTCTGCAAACTTAGAACAAATCTAGGGATTTTAAGTCATGATTCGTTATTTGCACATTGTTGATGTATTTGTTAAGGCTTTTGTCTCTCAGGTGTGGATGAGATAATTTCGGGAAAATGTAGTACCATCTCTCTGAATGTCATTTTCTGGCTCATTTGCACGATCTGAATCTTCTAGGCCAACCCATCAGTTCAGAGTTACTTTCGTCCAATATGTTTCTTTAAACACTACCATCTCTGGGCCCAATGAGTGTTACATTATCCTTGTGATTTTTTATGTCTTGTCTTTCAGTTCAAAAAAGTTCTTTTTAATCTGCTTTGTTTTACTTTTTAATAAAATCAAATCATCTTTTTGTGATGTCAAGTATTTTCTAGTTCTAGTCATAGGTGATGCAGTTGCATGTTTTCAAGAAACCTCTTTTCTTGGTGCAGTTACCAAACTTCTCTCTTCATAACTCCATCCACTACCACTTCATTTCTTCCCCACTACCATTAGTATTTTGTTTCGTTCAAAACTTAGGTTCACTCCAATGAGGAAGAAAATCGTGATCGAAAAGAGTCCAAGGGCAAAATTCCTCAAACTCTCAGAGAAACCTAGACCCTCTACTTGCTTCAAAGATCCGACTTTCACACCTTCTCCATCTTCTCTTACTTCTCCTCCTCGCATCGATCCAATGGCAAGAACAAAAACAACTCCAAGGTACCCCTCTTCTGCCAAGCCGACGGCTCTACCCAGTGCTGCTTCCAAACCAAGTACTTCGAAAGGGAAGCACCCTGCTGGTGAGGAACCTGTGCCTGAACCTTCTCGACCTAAGCCTAGGTCTGCTCCTAATCATTTTCAAAGAGGTAACACTCGTATACCTATAAAATTGGTCAAAGAGCCCTTTATTGATTCTTTTGCACACAAGTCACATTTTATGACCTCACATTCAGATTACAATCCTTTCTGTTTTCGCTCTTCCATGAACAATGATTTCTATGAGGGTGTTATCATTCACCGTACCATATGTCCCACCTTTTTAATTGATTTACCTAATCTGAAAAGAAAATGTTTTGTTTTTGCTGAAAATTTTGAATTTCTGGATTGGAACTATTTTTTAAAATCAAGAAACCTTTTTTCCCAGTCTTAGTCAAGGAGTTCTATGCAAATATGGCCTATCATGAGGGAAGCATTCACTCCTATGTGAAAGGACATGACCTTGTTCTGAACAATGAAACCATCAGTGATTCTCTGAAATACACTGATGTTGGTACTTGTGTCTACACCTCTGATAAGTGGGATGACGGGGTAGGTATCTCTTGCAATGATGCTCCAGCCCATGTGTGAGAACACATCTCTTTGATTGATGGCATCACTCCAACTCACAAAGCTCTTGGTTACACTCGTGTTCAGTTACATTGCATAGTAAACCATATCATCCTTCTTCAAAGTGGCTCATATCATACCCAGTCTTATGCTTAAGTCATAATTCGGAGATGGCAAGGTATTACGACCTCTAAAATAAAAATTTAGTACATATAGTAGTATGAATGATTGATTATAACTAGGAGCCTTTGTAGAAAAAGGGGTAAACAAGAACCGCAACTCGAAAGCGCAACACTCCGATCGATAACGTAACGAACAAGGATAACCAACGCGTGATTATATATATACAAAGGAGAGTCAAAAACAGGAATATCAAGACTCAAAATCCGGCTGCGAAGATAACCGGTCCGAGCATAACAATATATACATATGATAAAATAAGGAAAACCCCAAAGGAAACCCAAAGGGACATAAATACATAAAACCTATTCTCCAAAATCTCCCATAAGAGGAGTCATCACAGTTTGTATTATTTAATGGAGATAAAAATATCTAAGCAAAACATATAAACCAAAACATAGCCCCGAGAACAAAGGATCTTCGCAAATCTAGAAGTCTCCAGCATGCCTCAGCGAGAAACCTCACGTCCTGCATCTGAAAACCACAAAATCCGCATGGGTGAGAACCAGAGGTCCCCAGCATGGTAACAGCTTCCACATATATAATACATAATAATGGAGGAAAGCCGAAGGCAATCCTAGAACTTCCTCCAAATAATATCAAAGCTTATAAACAAGCTAAACCATAAAGGGCATCTGGCTAAAGATACTTCAGTCTAACTAATACTTCCCTTTCCAATTCCTTCAGACCTCCCAACCACCAGCAGGAGTATAATGTAGCAAACACAGTTATATCAAACAGAGAATACACAAATAGGAACAGTTAAGGCATTTAGACAATTAGCAAGTATTATGCAGTCAAATAGGCAATCTCAAACAATTCATATAGTATGCATATGATGAATGCCTGTCCCTAGTGGCTGATGATATCATCTGTCGGTTATAGAGCCAACCCGACAAGTCCTGGTAGCTAACCATTGGACTGTCCCTCTGTCATGCATCCCCAACTCGAGTTATACTCGTCATAAACTTGATCATAATCATGATCTATATCCATCACCCTCACTGGTGAATATATACGGGGGCGAGCTCATCCGGGTCTTTCACAGTGCCCGGCCACACTTATGACATAGGGTCAAAAGAGTATCAAGTCTCAACCTGGAGCACGTGGTGGCTAGCCACTGCTACTACCCAGGGAAACTCGTATCTCCGATAGTGGAAGTGTAATTCACAATTATCAATAATTCAGCATAAACATGCATGAATTCTCACCCATGGATCAACATCCATATCAGCCATTCCGGCTCACGGTTAAATCCATAACCAGCCAATATTCATAGCATACACAGCTATTCCGGCTCACGGTTCAATCCAGAACCAGCCAATATATAAACAATTACGGCCCTTCGGCCAATGGCATAACAAGCACTTCCACCACCATCCTCCACATCTCACATAATCATCAATGATCCTCATTGATTATTCATTTTCCCTTGCTTCACTCGCAAGTTACCACATCCACTAGCTCCTTCTCTCATAGCTAGGCTTATCATAATGATTTAAAATATAAGTGGTGAGATCGGAGGCTCAGAAGTATGAAATTTGGCTTTTAAAACTCAAAAATCAACTTTGGGATGAAAACAGGTCCACGCGTACGCGCACTCCACGCGCACGCGTGAATGGCCTCAAAACTTCATCGACGCGCAAGCGTCATGCACGCTAACGCGTGGATTAAACATTTGCCAATCGACGCGTAAGCATCAACCACGCGTACGCGTGGGTGTCCTCGTGCCCCAGGCACAACACTGGCACAATTCTGGCATAACTCTCGGGAAAATGGCTGGGCATTGGGTGCAGCACCATCGGCGCGCCCGCGCACATCACGCTCACGCGTGGATGGCATTTTCCGGAAGAATGGCGCGCACGCGCCAAGTGCGCCCACGCGCAAGGGGTCATTCTGCTAAAAATTTTCTAAGTTAAAAGCTGCAGAATTCACCAATTTAAACCCCAATCTTCCAACGGACATAATTTTCTCATTTTAAATCGTTTTTCACCCGTCCTTCGAACGGCATGGACATCCCGGATCCAATTTCATTTCTAAATAGATTTGGCACAAAACAGAGATCCGTAGTCCAAGTTATGTCCCACCAAAGTATGCCCAAAAACCATATTTTTCATAAAAACCACAAAGTGCCATTTTCAAAACAAGCCATTTCCAACTCTTTTCAAAATCAATCAAAACATGCCATTTTCATCCCTTTTCTTTGAAATCAATCAAAACATATCAATTTCAACATCAAGCCTCCTCAACTCACACATTGACACTTTGCCACAATATACAAAATCACTATCTCATCATTTTAACCCACTTCACCCAAGTGGCTCAAACTCAAATATATTGACATATCATATACTCTTACTCATGCCAATTCTCAACAACACCAATTCCAATAAATCATCATTGTACACAATCAATATCATACTCACCATCAACATGGTCCAATCCACAATTCAACCATAACCAATCATCAAGCATATACCACAACATGCATATTTCTCATACATCATACCATCAAGGCATCATTAATCATCATCACATATATGACCACATCATATATCTCAATCATTCAACAACATCAACATTTCAATGCCTATCTTAGGGCCTCTAGCCTAAGTATTTCCTACCACATTACATATTAGATACGGGAAACCGAAACCATACCTTAGCCGATTTTCCCAAGCTCCACCGGAGCACTTCCAAATCACTTATCCACAAGCTCTCAAGGCCTCACACCTCCAAGAATAGATTTTTCACCACCAAGCCCTTTCCAAGCTTTTCAAAATCACCAATCAAGCTCCAATATCCACACACACACAACCTAAGCCACAACCATCATACCCATACACAACATCTCAAAACCCAAACATCATAAAACAACAAAATACACTAGGGTTGAGAATCTTACCACACCCAAGGTCCAAGGAGACAAGATTAACCTTCTCCTTCAAGAGAGTTAGGTCCTATAACATCAAAGAACCCAAAATCTCAACATTTTTGCTCATAAAACTCGAAAACAAGGCTGGAATTTCGAAGAGCAAAACGTGACTTACCTCAAGATTGATTGTATGGGTTTTGTAGAGCTCTTCGTGGTGAACGCGTGGCCGCAAACGGAGCGGCAATCGGAGCTCTAGATCAAAAGTTATGGTGGTTTGAAGATCAAGTGAGAGAAAGAAGTTGAGAGAGAGTTCTTCCCCCCTTTCTCTCAAATTTCAGCTTGTGTGTGTGACAAATGAGGAGAGAGAGTGCTGAAAACTAGGGTTTTGGTTAAGTTATGTTGGGCCAAGGGTCCACTTTGGGTCCAATTGGCCCGGTTTGGCCCGTTCGGTCCAATCTTGGTCCGAATTCTATGAAATTGGTACCAAAATTCTCGTCTCAATATTCTCTATCATATTTAGCCATAAAAATCATATTTTAGGCTTTCTAGAATAAATTCTCATTTATGGGTTAATTAGCTGTTAATTAACCAGGTTTTACACTTAATGGTGAGATATATGTTTAGTTACATTAGAAGTGAGAAAGATAAAGCTCTTCCTTATGGCATGTTCTTAACCTGTATTTTTTAACATTTTGGTGTTAACTTGTCTAATGAGACATATGAAAATAGACATTCATATCTAAAAGGAGGTGGTTCAGTAAAACAGCAGAAAAAGGGACCAACTCGAACTGAAAGGGTGGTTCTTGATGATGATGATGATGATGATGATGATGATGACTATGAACCAAAAGAATCTTCTCCTCCATATGCCTCTGGGACTTCAGCTTCCATTGGACACAAATCACTCCTATATGGAGTGGTCAAGGATGTGGTGTAGGAATTTGTCTCTCAATTCAACCATTTAATTGCAATGAGCAAAGAACAGAGGAAACTTGCTGCCAAGCATGAAAAGTTCCTCAGAAAGTCAAGAGATAGAGTGGCAGTTTTCGTGAAATTCATTGACAATCTCCAAGAGGATGACATTATAGCCATTGACCCTGAAGATCCTGCTGATTCTTAGGAGGATGGTTCGGATGCCTGAGGATGTCATTTATATTGATCATTTATGTGTTGTTTTATTTTGATAATTGTCTCATGAAACCATTGTAGTTTATTTTGAACTCTGCCCTGTCTCGGATAACTGTAAACCGTTTAACCACTGTTTTATTTTAAACTTGCTTTATCTAGTTTTATGGACTTTGCACCCTAACATTTTATGCAGAATTGAAATTGTTTGCATTTCTTTTATTGATGACAAAAGGGGGGAGTAGTGTTAGAATCAGTATTTTATGGTAGTATTAGTTTTGTATGTATACTTTATGGTATTAGTTTTGTATGTATTCTCAGTTTTAGCTTTATTTTTTCTTATGTTTTGGGCTGTTTGTTTTGGCTATTTTTGTACAATTTTTAGGCTTTGTTTAAGGTCATGATTGAAATGTTTAAAACTTGTGCTGTATGCTTTATCCATGGATAACAAATTGTATATAGCACACTGTTGTGTTTCCTATGTAAATATGTTAATAGGAAACAAAAGAAGAGCACAAATTCAAGGGGAGCAACCATTGGAAAAGAAAGGGGGAGCAAATCAAAAGCAAGTGACATCACCAAAAGGGAAGTACTTTAACCTTATTGAATTCAATCTCTTTGATCAATTTTATAACTATGTTTGTCATCAAGGGGGAGATTGTTGAGTTAAGAAATTAACTATCTCAATTGATAATGACAAACATTAATCTAATGGGTTAAACACCCAATTGGCTTTTAATTGCTTTGATTAATGTTGCAAGCCAAAGTTACAATAGCAGTAGCCCAATGAGATAGAGAAAATGAAACAAAAATTGTTAGTGGGTTCTCCATCTAATAAAGTCCAAAGTAATAAAGCAAAGAAATCAACTGGGCCGGATGGAAATTATAACCAACCCAAGTCCAAGAAGATTCCACCAAGCTAAACCTTTCCAAAGCCAACATTCACAAGTATGATTCGGTTAGAATCAGAAAGAAAGAGAGAGCTTCGTCCTTCTTATTTATTCACCAGAGAAGTAAGAGACAGAAAGGTAAATCACAAAAGCTAATCTCTAATCACCCAAATTAAAGCAAGATAAGCTAAGTCAGAGGATAAAGGTGATTTATTTCCATTTGCATGCAATCTATTTTCTTTACTCCTTCTCCAAATCTCTGTAACTCCAATTTAGGATAAATAGAGAAAGTATTTTTTGACCATCACTGTTGTGAATCAAAGGCTCAAATTATTTTTTGGGGACAAAGCACTATCTCAAGGGTTTGGATTTGGGTTTACCACTGACCAACTTGTTCCTTGTTACTCTAAAGTCTTCGGTCAAGCAAAAAGGACAAGTTTTGAAATCCCTAATTTGGGAGTTAAATGAAGAAAGTGAAAAGGACAACCTGGGGAGTGCACACAACTCAACGAGTTGACTTAGAAGAAATCAGAAGAGAAACTTGGAAAGAGATACAAAAAAAAAAAATTTTCATTTTTTGAAGATAAGGAGAGAGAACCAGAATCTGAGTTTGTTTGAAGAGCTTCCTTGAGAAGAGTTCAACATTTTTAGGCAGTATTTTCTAAGTTAAAGAAGCATTCCGCCGAAATGAAGAACTTCATCAAAGTTAATTGAATCCGGTTCAACTTATAGCAACAGAGGCTGTTAATGCATCAATTTCCTTCATGTTTTATAATTTTGTATTTCATTTCAATATATATTTTTCTGTATTATCTTTGAGAGGTAAAAGGCTGAAAGTGAAACATTGAGAAAAAGCCTAAGAGTGAAAAAAGGTTGAGTAAAACACTTGAGAGAAAAGCCTAGAGTGATTTCAGATTTCTTTAAGTTGTTTCATATGTATTGTGTCTTGTACCTGTAAGGTGCCCCTTACTAAGTTGGGTTAGCACTTAGTGTGAAAGAGTTATGTATTAGCATAACCAAGTCAAGTTAGATAGGAACTTAAAGAGAGAAAGGATTGAGTGAATCCTAAGAAATTGGTGTATGTAATACTTTAAATATAGTAGAAATTCCATCACTGTTGTGGTGGAGACTAGATGTAGGTTGCATTGCACAAGGCAACTGAACCAGGATACATGCGTGTGTCAACTTTTTTCTCTTTCTCTAAGTTCTTTTTTTGATATTTATGAGACAAAATGAAATTGTCTCATAAAATTTTCGCTGCACAGTTCATACAGATTTTAATTGAAAGTCTGATATTAAAGGCTTAATCCATTAAAGCAAAAGAAGGCTATAGATTCAATCCCCTTTCTTTAAGCATTTTGCAACCTTCAAATAAAATATTAAATATTTTTCATGCATCGCATAGGTACATACACTAGTTATAATGATTGACAATGAATATAATTAGAATTATTAAAGATATTAATGATTAACAATTAGTATAGTTATGTATTAAATCCTGATTTTCATATACTTATAAGAAGACATTTTTCTAAAATAAATTGAAAAGAGAGATGTATGCATACTGGCACCAATTCATGTCAAGTCAATATTTTTAGCGCCAAAATCCTACCTGTTGTAGAATAATTTAATGATAACACATAAATTCTTGGTAAATGACATTGGAAATCTTAAAAAAAATAAAAAATTTAAAATCTTTACTTATTCAACCAACAAAATACATTCAAATATATTTTAAAATAAAAAATACATCAATTTGTTGCAAATAACATAGAAATAGCTAAATTTTTTATATATCAATTCAACTAGTTCAATGATAAAAGAAGTATATCATTTAGTTGATAATGACACAGTTAAAAAATTTTTATGTTACGATTAATAAATTTCGTTGTCAAAATTAAGAAATTTCTTGTATCACGAATAAAAAGTTTCAGTGCTATTTTCTAATAAATTTTGCATAACTCAAAACTCTTCATTCTCTTCTTTTTCATCATCATCATCATCGTCATCAACATCATCATTATCTTCTTCTTCTTTATTTCTTGTTCATCTTCTCCTTGTTTTATTTTTTTATAATTCTTCTTGTTTTATCCTCTAAATAAGAATAAAAACAAGAAAAAAATAGAAAAAATCAAACAAATAAAAAATACATAATGTTGCAAAAATTGCCACAAAAAAGAGAAGAAAAAAAATATACAACAACAGCAGCAGCAACAATAAAAGAAAAATGATAAAAAAAACACTCTAAAAAGAAGAAGATATTCATATTAAAAAATATAGAATACGTGTTAATGAGGAGTTGGAGTGTATTTAACATGTTCTCACTAATAAAACTTGTTTCTGTTGATTTGAGCCAACTTAAACAAATTTAGTTACCAAAAATACTTAGATATATAGTAAGATCAATAAGAAAAAGGTAAAATCAAATATTAAATAATTGCTTAATGTTCTCGAAACGTTGAAATACAATAAATATAGAACACGAATCTAAAGAAAAATAGTATGAACTCATCAATACAGGTCATCTTTCTACACATGCATGAGCAAGTGAAAGACAATCATGTGAAGTTGGTAAAACATAACCTATTTTATTCTTTAAAAAAAACGACAGAGAGAATAGTACTTACTGCTTAACCACAAATATAAGTTCAAGGATCAATATTCTAAAATTGCACGCTTTGTTTATAATCAGATAGCATAAAGTCACAAAACCCATAGGAATAAAACAAAAGAAAATAAAATTCAGATTTTACAATACTGTCTACAGCTTTACCTATAGAAAATATTGTTTTCATAAAATTGCACTCTGCACGCGCACCCCTTTCCATTCAAACAGATGTATACAACAAACCAATAAATATATGCTATAACACTATATGCACCACAACAATTAAAAAACCCGAACGTGCAAAAAAAGAAACCTGCAAACTTATGAAGCTCATTTTCATTATTTGACTTTAATATCTCCTTTGGTATCAGAATTGAGGTTCTTGGAGGATGGAGATTTTCCAGTGATGGCTTTCTTTGCTTTCACCAGTGACTGTTTCACCTTTGATATGATATTATTTGATTGCTTCTGTACTGGTTTAGCTGGAGCCTCTTTTGGAACTTCTCTGGATGTTGTTTCCTTGCTCTCAATCTCTTCCTCCTTTTTCGCAGATTCCTCTTCCTGTTGCTCGAATTTCGACGCCAGTGTCTCTCTAACGGGCTCCTTTACGGCAGCAGAGATTTCATCTACCTTACTCTCACCCTTCACTTCTTTCTTGTCTTCAATACATTCAGTTTCAGGTGTAGTACTCGCTTTCGCGTGGGTTGGTTCTTCTGGCTTGTTGATTTCAATCTCTGCCTCTCTTGGAACAGCAATTAGTGCTTCTTCTGGTTCTTGTTCCTTTGCGGCAACATCTTCAACCTTTTCCGCAATGCTTGCAGTTGCAGGAGCATGATTCTCTTTTTCTTCGTCTATAATGTCACTTGAAACTTGTTCAACAAGTTTCACATCTTGAGCCACTTCGTTTTGCGCCTCATCTGCAACGCTGGTTTCTTTCTTGCTACAATCCTCTTCAACAACCTTCTCAGCAACCTCTTCTTCATGATAAGTCTCTCCTGCGTTTGATGTCGCGGTGACGTTAGTTTCGTCCTGTTTCTTGGTATTCTCAGCCAAAACTTGTTGCTTGGTTTCAGTTTCTTCAACTTGGGATAGTTCTCCTGGTTTTTCCTCCACTTCATCTGCTTTCTCAGGCACTGCTGCTGTTTCTAATTTCAAACTCTCTTCAGGTACAACGGTCGCGGTCTTTTCAGGAGAGTGAACCTCATCTACAGTTTCAGCGATAACCGTCTGAGATTTTTCTTCTTCTTGTTTCTCCGGTTTGATTGGGTTTTCATCAACTTTACCTGTAGGCAGACGCTCTGCTTTCTCTGTTTCCGCGGAACCTTCTTCCGCATTGTTAGTCTCTTCCAATGTCTCTACCTCAGGTTCTGGAACTGCATCAGCGTTTACCTGCTTCTCTTCTTTCTCAGAATTGTTTGTCTCTTCAACGGTTTCAGCTGAATGTTCTGGAACTGCAGCAGCATTTGCCTGCTCTTCTTCCTCTATCTCAGAACTTTGCTTTTCTGGTTCCTTTGGAGCTTCCTCAACTTCAGTGACTAGAGGTTCTGTTTTCTCTGTTTCTGCAGACTCTGCTTCGTCACTATTCTTATCCTTTAACACCTCTTCTTCTGAGACTTCTCTTGGTTGCTCCTCTTCTTCAACCGTGCTTGGATTCTCAGCATCTTGTGGTTCTTCTTTGGTTGCGACAGGCTCCAGCTTCTCTTCCTTCTCGGCACTAGGCTCCAGAATCTGTTTCTCTTTCACTACCTCTTGTTCTTGTGCTGCCTCAGCTGGTTCTTCTCGAGTAGTTTCCTCCTCTACCTCTGGCTTATCCAATTGTGTAGCCACCAGCTCAGCCTCCGACTTCTCTTCCTTTTCGGCACTAGGCTCCGGAATCTGTTTCTCTTTCACTACCTCTTGTTCTTGTTCTGGCTCAGCTGGTTCTTCTTGAGTAGTTTCCTCCTTTGCCTCTGGCTTATCCAATTGTGTAGCCACAAGCTCGGCCTCCGGTTTCTCTTCCTTCTCAACACTTTGTTCCAAAACCTTAGATTCCTTCGCTACCTCCAATTTTTCAATTGTTTCAGTTGATGCCTCTGGAAGTGATTCCTCTTCTAGTTTCTTCGGTGTTTCATGAACTTGTGTGGCCGAAATCTCAGATTCTTTGACCTCATTAACTGAATCTTCCTGAACATCAATTTTCTCTGGTTGCTTTTCTTGTTCTTTCTCTATCTTCACAACAGGTTCCGTTGGAGGTGTCTCTTCCAATTCGGGAATCATAGTCACTGACTCAGGAATCAGTTCCTTATTCGTTAAATTCACATCTTGCAAAGCAGAATCATCCTTCTTCTCGTCTTCTTCGCCTGATGGAACCTCGTGGTGTTTCGCATCAGCTGGAGAATCATTAGGCTTCTCTTCCTCATGCTCGATACTCTTGTCAATTGCTTCAGCTTCAACTTCTGTCTTGGATGGAGGGCTTGCTTCTTCACCTTGTGCATCATCAGTCTTGCCAATTTTGTCATCGCCATCTTCGTTCGCTAAACTAGCTATCATTTCTGCAATGGCTTCGTTCTTTTCCTTCTTCACAATTTGCTATACAAGATGGCAAAAAATTTTTTATCGTTAAACAAGAGTGCTCAACGAGACAAGTTATGAAATATAGAAGAAGGATAAACAAGGTTAATTACCAACATAGTTCTAAGTTCTAAGTTCTAACATAGGAGAAAATATTCTTAGTGAATCTTTGCATAACTTTAGTGGGTGTAAGGTTTATGAATACTTTTTCTTTGCATATTGCATATTTCTAACTTGTCTAACACGTAAAATAACTTGGGGAAAGAAAGAAAGAAATCATTGATAAAAGTTGTGCTCTTCCTTTTACAATTCATTTTTGTTTCTCTTGATTATGCGCCAAATCCATAGTAATATAGATCATAGCTTAATTATTTATAGGTGTTAATATTTATAAACATATATAAAACCATGTACTTTCCAGCTCTTTATAACAGAATCTCTCTTATTCTTACCTTGAATAACACTCTATCGGTTATGTTTCTTGGATTAGAACAGATATTGATCATCATGGTAGTTTTCTTTTTTCAATTTTATAATAATACATGATATATATGCCTAACTAAGTCTTATCCAGAGAATAAAAAGTTATAAAACAAAACATCATCAATTTTTCCGTAGTTATCCACTTCAATGAAGACATATAAACATGACTTTCCAAAAGAAATTAAACATACTATAAAAAATAAAAAATAAGAAGAGAGAGAAGAAAGAAAGAAAGAAAAACTATATGCATAAAGAAAAGCTTGATCAGAGTGAATTATGCATAAAACTTGAGCAGATACTATAACATGAAGAGGAGTTGAAGATCATGTAAAACTCAAAACATGTAAAAAGGAAACAAACCTCATCAGCTATAACAGAAGTGTGATCAGAAGCAGCAGCCTCAGTAGCCATGATGATGATGATGATGATGATCCAAGGTGACAGAGTGAAGCTTCAAAGTTATTGAGACCTTCTTCTTCTTCTGAACTAGTAGTAGTGGGAGTAACAAAAAAAAAAGCGAAAAACAATTAAGTGATAGGAATAATTTGGTTGGCAACAACCCCAAGAAAAAGAAGGAAAAGCTAGTTCAACTTTTAGGAGAAGAACAACAATTAGTTTTCCATATAACAAAATAAATGTGTGTACATTTTTTTTTTTTGGACAGACTGTATATCACATGAGGGTGGTGGTGGTGGTCTCAATGATTTAGGGAGATTAGGATTAATGTGCCACTAAAGTTTTCACATTAAAAAACAAAATATACATAAAAGAAAAATATATATATAAAGTATATAATTGAAAAAAAGTTGATCTTATAGCTGTTGTGAGCTGTGGCAAGGTGACATGCTTTATTAGGAGAGGATTGGGGACCAGATCAGCAGCCAGAAAAAAAGAAGAAATAAACAACCCTTACTATATATTTAACGGTCCAAAAAATTTCTGGGCCCTCATGTCAAACAGTAAAACTTGGTAGTCTTGTGGTTTAATAAACTACAATTTTTAACTAAAAAAATTAATTAATTGTCGATAATTTTAACTAAGAAAAAAATGAACTAATTTGATAGCAGTCAAAGGTTGAATTCATTCAACAAAATTACTCGGTGTGACCTATGAGAGAATGTAACTGGAATTAGTGTGTTAAGGACAAAGCTCTTTGAGATTAAGTAAGGTTTGGTAATAGTTTAGGTGTGAAACGAATTCTTATAAGACTATGCTATTGCAAACAATCAGAGACAGCAAAGAAATCATGCAAAAATTTTGCCAAAATTTTTTAACTGAAGCAAAGAGATTTGGTTGTTCGTGTTGATTTGGTTCAAAACAGTAATGCCGGATAGACAACAAAATAACCAACTTGTCTTATTTAACATTTATTAATTATTAATAAGACAGATTCTGAATGATTTTGTCTACTTTTTTTTGTTATTAAACATTTCTAAATTCAAAGATATGCTAATTCAGTAGCGGACCTTATAGCCAATAGAAGCGTGAATAACTCGAGGAGCTCTTGCGAATGAGTTGCAGGATGATAGCTTGCTACAGAAATTGCTCTATGATGCTGCTTAACTCTTGAAGTTTTTTTTTTTTAATTTATTTTGCTTTCCTGTTTTAGGTGCTTATAGATATATATATATATAAAAACAACTTGATACTCTTGTGGTTTATTATAGTAATATAGTACTACACATCATTAAATTTTCTAATTTTAATTAGTATTGTTGTGGTAGACAAGTACAGAAACTTCTCTCGTATATTGATCGGTAAGAAATAATCTTAGGCAGCAACTTGTTTCATTTTATTTGTTATAACACTTCATGGTCGGTTTTGCTGAACCGATTTGCTATTTATAATTCCACTTAGTTCGTCATTGTTAGGTGCTAGGAACCAATTAGTTTGCAAATTAATTAACATAATTATAGTGGTCAGAAATTGCTCCTACACATTATTTTATGTTTGAACTTTGAATCATAAGTCTCCATCAAAATTTTGAAAAGAATCAAATTTTGAACAAGACCCGTACGTCATTAGTATGTCTCTTGTTTGTTCCGGAATCATACTAGTTATTATAAAAATTAGATTGAAAATAAATTAAGAATTATAGTGATGTGCAAAAACAAAATTGTATACAAGATAATGTTATTTATATGGATATAAATTTAATTCACTATTAGTATAAAGAAATTTTTATGGGTATACAAAATTATTGGTATGAAAAATTATTTTATAATTCAATTATGTACTGATGACTTATTTAAACAACTTGATCCTTAAGATAATAATATATGAAAATTTTCACCAATAAAATATCAAAATTAAATTCTAACCTTGGTTATCTTCAAAATTATCATCTGGAATTGAACAAAATGTCAAAAAAAAAAATAATAATAACTACTTTAGTATTTAGCAAGCATCAAGGGTTAAAAGAAACCAATTAATAAAAATAAGTTTCGAATAAACAAGCGCATTTAATTTACTTAAAATACTAATACAGTAATACGTAACATGTGTGTTGGTTTTTTATTCCATGATTGCAAATATATAAAATAAAAAATGTTCAGTGAACGAGTGTTTTTATAATCAAATTTTAATTAAGTCTTAAAATGAGTATTTTTAATAACAAAAATCAAGAAATTTTATGAAACCTCAATGCAAAAAAAAAATTATAACTAACACAATTTTTTTTTTTAGAAAAAACAACATAGAAATATTTGAAAGAAAATACAGAATTTTGGATAAAAATTAAAAAATGATATAAATAATAGAATTTGAAGAAAAATAAGGGAAAGAAGAAGAAGAAGAAGAAAACATTAAATTTTTTATTTTTTTCCCACTGGATCGAAAGTTTGATTGAATAATAATTTATTCATCTAAAATGTAAAATTTCATAGCTAAATAAAGAAAAAGCCAGATGTTATGTATGAAATAAATGACGACAACACTGTAGCATGTAAAGTACCGCATACAGTTAAGGACACTTAAAATCAATGTTGGATGTTTTATGTTTGGTTGGAAAAATGGTGAAACAAAACAATAAGCATGCAATTACACAAATTATTTTCAACTTCATAAATGTCTTTCTATATTGCTATGATACGATACATCAAGACCAAGATCTTCATTATTTATTTTTGTTAGGACCCACTGAATCATTTATCGTATTTAAGGATCTTAAGACTATTTAGGGTTGTGTTTTTTCCATTCAATTTCTTTTTTAATTTTATTAAGAAAAAGTTTAGTTAACCAATATTCTTTTTCAACTAATATTTTGACAAATCAGTTAATTTAATAACAAAACGTTAAATAAAAAAATATTTAAAATTATTAAAAAACTAAGTTAACAAAAAAATTAAAATTATAAAAAATTCAAAATCCTCCAAAAAAAATCGTTTAAAAAAATCAAAATCTAATAAAACAAAGGGCAAATTATTAAAATAAAATATTTGGATATCAAAATTATCGAAATACAACTTTTGCAATTTAGATATGAAAATCCAACTTTCTACAAAATTATGTAAATCGTTGAAGAAGTTCCACGGTTTTCAATTCGCTGGTGTGTTGAGGAAGCATTTAGCCAGAAATCGTGGTAGGGGTTCCACGGTTTTTGTGAGGATGGAAATAGATATAAACCGTAGAAGAGATTTCACGGTTTTCATATGAACTAAAAACCAATAAAAAATGATAATATACATGAAAAAATAGAACACTAAAAAAATAATATAAAAAATATTTATTATGTAAATAAATAAATACAATAAAAAATAAAAATATGAAAGAAAGTACTATATATTTTATAATGTCAAACAAAAAGAAAATGTTCTATAATTTTTTTAGTATTGTTAGTATTCTTTAATTTAGTATCATTTTAGACTATAAATTTTTATTATTTATAACTCTTTTATTACTTATACTTAGTATATAATAAAAACGAAACTAAAGTATAGTGAGAAGTATAATAAAAACGAAAATAAAAAATAAAAAAAATTTCATACAAACATAATATATAATAATTACAACCAATAACATATATCATATGAAAAAATTATAATAAAAAATAAATAAAATTCATATAAATAAAACCTAATAAAAAATTTTATACACAATATAAATATAGTACAATAAAGGATAGAGAAAAATAATTTATATAAACAAAAAATAATAAAAATATCATAAAAATTAATAAAAATAAAAATTTATATCAACAATAGTTGTCATATGAATAAAAAAGTACAATAAAATATAACATCAGAACACTAAAAAAATAACATCAGAATACTAAAATATAATATAAAAACTATTTATCATATAAATAAAAAAATACAATAAAAATATAAAAATCAAAATATGAAAGAGAGTACTAAAAATAATAAAAAAATTAAAATATTTATATTGGCAATGATTGAAATAAAATAAAGGGTAGAGTTGGTAGAAATGGAATAAATTTTTCACCTAATTTTTCAACGGTAATTAACCTTCCCCAACGTGAACGCATAAATTTGAATTTTTTGCTTCACGTGAATGTACGTTTAGAGGTTGCCAAACATAGAAATGGGACGTTCAAGACATTCAAATGGACTTCTCTATTTCTCAACGTGAACCCTAAACACACCCATAGTTAAAGACTTCTCCGGTATAAACCGCTGGACCTCTTCCACGGTTTATGCACATTGCTATGCACACAAAAACCGTAGAACCCCTGTCACGGTTTTTTCACAAATTCTCTTTGAACGTAAACCGTAGAACCCCTACCCCAATTTACATGTATTTAGAAACCGTGGGACCCATCAACAGTTTATATAATTTTATGAAAAGTTGCATTTTCGTATTCAAATTGCAAAAGTTGTATTTCTGTAATTTTAAAGTCTAAATATTTTATTTTGGTATTTTGCCCTAAAACAAAACATCCAAAATTATAGAAAAAATAATATTTAAAACTTTTAAAATTTAAATATCCAAAATTCAGAGGTATTGTTTGTTTTTATTTTTTTAATATATATTTTAAGAAAAAACATCTGAAATCAAGGTATAAGAAACATCCAAAATAATATCTTCATTTTTAAGAATTTGTTTTCATTTAATTTTAATTATACATTATCAAAAAAATATTTAAAATCTCTAAAATTTAAATATTCAAAATTCAATTATAAGAAATATTTGAAATGATACATTCTTTTTTAATAGTTTGGTTTTATTTATTTTTTATTGTAACATTCCAAAAGAATATCTAACTTCTAAATAAATTTAAAAATTCGAAATCTAAGTATGAAAAACATCCAAAAGTGATATATTTTTTACCATAACTAAAAGATTTTTTATTGTATTAAAATTTTGAACATTTTTATTAAGTTTTGGATTTTTTTTAAATAATTTTGAATTTTTTGTTATGTTTCGGATATTTTTTTGTTAGGTTTTAGATATTATTTTTACCATAAGATTAGATATTTTTTATTTGGTTTTAGATGTTTTTTTATTAGATTTTAAATTTTATTGTAGATTTTAGATTTTTTTTTTGTTTGCAATGCAACTAATAATTAATTGTTGAGCTAACACCCTAGTTAGCTATGTAATATAATGGGTTAAGTATGATTTTGGTTCCAACATAGAGGTTGAAAATCGATTTCGTCTCCAATTTTTTTTTTTGCTATAAAATGATCCACAAAATTTCAGTTTGTTTTAAAATCGTCCTTTTTACCAATTTTATTTTTTTATTACAAAATTACCACTCAATAAAAAATTATAAAATAAAATAAATATAAAATAAATTTAAAAAAAAGAAAGGGATACAGAAAGGGGTAGGAAGAGAGAGAAAAGGGGGCCGCGAGAAAAGGGGGGAGAAGGGGGGAGGAGGGAGGAGAGAAGGGAGACCGCCATATCGCTGCACCACCGCACCGCCACCCTACCGTCCTACCGCACCACACCGCACCACCGCACCACCACCACCAGCTTCTTCTTCTTTTTCTTCTTCTTCTTCTTCTTCTTCGCCGCCCTGCCGTCCTGCCGCACTGCACCGCAGTACCACCTTTTGAATTTTTTGTGAAATTTGTTGTGGAATATTATTGTTGCTGAAATTTGAATTTGGAATATTGTTGTTGCTGAATTTATTGATTATTATTCAAAGTGCATATTGCTTCAATTTTATGATGATGGTGGTGGTGGTGGTGGTGGTGGGTTCTTGTTCAGCTTGGGCTTCTGGTTGATTTTGGGAAAAGTTCTGATGAAGATGGTGATGACCATGATGATACTGGTGGCGGTGGTGGTGGTTCTGGTTGGGCGTAGGCTTCTGTTCTGGTGGTGGTGGTGGTGGTGGTGGTGGTTGTTGATTTTGGTTGATTTTAAGGTGAAAGGAGAAGGGTATTTTCGTCCAAAAGACGATTTTAAAACAAATTGAGACTTTGGGAGACCATTTTGTAGAAAAAAATTGGAAATAAAATCGATTTTCGACCTCTATGTTAGGACCAAAATCATACTTAATCCTAATATAATTATTTTATTAAATAGTGTTTGATTTGTACGACGTTGAGAATAAATTTTATTTTTTATGATTTTTGATATCAAACTCTTCTTTAAAAGCTTTTAAAACTCACAAAACTCAAATTATTAAAAAAATTGTATTTAGTTTTTAGATTTTAAATCAAATTTTTCTCTTCTTATAAAATTTCACTTAATTTTGTATTTTATATTCCAATTTTTATACTCCAAAAGACACTTATACAACCACTAATATTAGCATTTGAGTAATTTTCAAGGTTCTGAAAATCGAACCGGTCATCGAACCGCTCTAGGCACTGATTTATTGGTTTATAGGTTTAACGGATTTGACCGTGGTTGAACCGTAAAAACCGTTTTATAATAAAATAATAATTAAAATATAAATAAGCACATGAAAATATAATTATAGTCTAATCTAAACTTTAAAATATCATTCAAATTAAAAGTACTACATAAACCAAATGTTATAATCTCATTCAAATACAAATTCAAAGTTTAAAAGTCAACAAACAACCAATCAAACCTAACATAGCATCATTAAAATGATCCAAGTTTGTCATCAATCATCAAAATCCTCCATAATTTGCTGCAGATTTGCCTCATTGATTTCATCACCTTCATTTCCACTACTTGGACCAGAAAAAGCAAGTGGGGTAGCATAAAATGTACTAGTACTACCACCACCACCACCTTGATCTAAATCAGCATCAATCTCATCTAAGAAAATATAACACATTATCAATAAATTAAAGATAAAAGCTATTGTAATTTATTGTCTGATCAATAAACTATAATACTCACGAAGCAAGTCTTCAATATTACTTGGAAGATCAGGCTCTTTTTCAACAACCTCTTCCGTCACCCAAAAATCAACCTTATCAATAGTTTCAATATCGATTGGATCATATTGCGACTTTTGCTTTCTTTTTTTTTTCTTTCATTCCTAACAAATTAATTACAATAGATGATAAGCCTAGTATATTAGCTATACAAAATCTAATGATATGAAATGAAAGGATGAAATATAGATTACCTGGATTTAAAACGCAAATTATATGTAACATACACAATATCACTTAGCCTATCATGCTCCAATTTATTCCTTCTTATTGTATGAATTTGATCAAAAAGACTCAAATTCCTTTCACACCCTGAAGAAGCAGATGCTTGGCTAAGAATGCGAACTGTAATTTTTTGTAAACATGGAGCAGAACTACCAAACAACCTCCACCATTCATCTACAAATTACAATCCCATATCTCAAGTATTAGTTATCAAATTAAGAAAACCAAAACATAAAATAAGTAAATAACTAAAGCTTATTATCAAACAGATATTATTACCAGGTTGAAGTTTCTTTGCAGCTGGAACAGCTTCAGGCCTATCAAAGCTTTCCTTTCGATCACTATATAAGTGTATTTCTTTCATTGCCTCAACTGAATCTAAATTATTAACCTTGCAATGCAATGTAACAAGATCAAGTAAATCTCGTATGACATCAGGTGATTCTCTATAATTTTCAGAAAAAAAGCACTCAGATTCAAGAAATAGGCTATTGCGTGAAGATTTTTTTTCAAATGTTTGTCCCATCTTGAGTTGATAATCTCTGTATAAGGTTGATATGCACTCTTCCTATGCTTGAACATTTCTTTGATTCCATTTTCTGACCTCAGCATACCTTCATAAACAATTCCCAATGATGGTTTATCATCGGCATCTACAAACCTCAGCAATTTAATCAACGGACTCACAATTTGGCACACAATAAAACAATCATCCCAAAATTTATTGTCTAGGATAATTGCACTCACAGCTCTACCATTAGCACTCCTTCCTAATTTGTGTCCGGTAAAGTGTGTATCAACAACCAATTGTTGTAATTCCGATTTGCGCTCAAAGATACTCATCAATGTGAGGAAGACAGTGGCAAAACGAGTTGGACCTGGACGAACAATCTCCTTCCAATTATCTTTTTGTCTTAGCCAGGACAAGAACACCGTATGATTATATACAAACACAGTAATCTTTGAAGCACGTGTTGCAAGGCTAGAAATATGTGGCATGCTGCTTATATCTTTTAGAATAAGATTCAAGCAATGAGCAGCACAAGGTGACCAGTGAATATTTTCAAATTTTTTACTAATAAGCCTACCAGCAGCAACATAATTCGCAGCATTATCGGTTACTACATGAACAACATTATCAGGTCCAATCCATTCAATCACCTCTAAAAACAAGTCACACAAGCTAGAAGCATTTTTAACCATACTTGAGGCATCAACAAATTTCACAAAGCACAACCCTTTCGAACAATAAACCAAAAAATTAATCAACGTTCTTTGCCTTTGATCTGGCCAACCATCAGCCATGAGAGTACATCCAGTTTCTTTCCAAGCAGACCTATAGCTATCAACAACCATTTGACACTCCCTTTTGAGATCGGCTAATAAGTTAACCCTTAAAGAGTCATAAGAAGGACCTATATAACCAGGCCCATAGCCAGCTACACCATCCAACATATCTTGAAAAAAAGGTGACATAACCGCATTGAAAGGAATCCTACAATCCAAAAGCCATCTAGCCACTCGCTTATCAACTTCATGAAGTGCCTCTTTGTTATGAAACACGCTTTTCAGATTTCGTTAACTGCCCGGAGTTGTTCTTGGTGCAAACATAGGAGGAATAATGGTTTTTGCTTTCTTTTTTGGATCGCCTCCAACAACCTCCTTAGTTGGTAACTGACTCGGAGTTTGTTGTTCCTCTTGCGCTATTGCTTCATCAATTGCATCCTCACACTCATCGGTACCCTCTTCATTGAAACTTATTTTCCTTTTACTAGTTTTACTTTTCTGAATCTCTTTCAATAAACCTTCCATTTGTTTTTCTACATCATACAGGACCTTAGAACACTTCTTAATGTCTCCACCTATCTTCGCCAAATACTTTTTCATTCTATTAATTCTCCCGTACCCAAAAGTACTCAGACAAAATAAGTATTGGTAATGTGGTTTTCCATTTATATTCTGTAAAGCAACGTATCTCCAAGCAGGATCAGTTTTCCCCCAAACACTACAAGTTTGTGATTGATTTTCGTTACTCGCGGGTGGAAGAGAACGTTCATTCGAAGCAGAATTATTTTCAGCATTATTATTCCTAGGTAGGTCTTGGTTGATACTTTCTTCCATACCTAAATATTACCAGCAATCCAACCCAATAATCTCAACTCTCAAGTTCACAATAAATGAACAAACAACATCCAAATTCTAAAATCAGAGTATACAAACAAGTACAACATCTCAGGTTCAAAAAATTCTTTGTTCACAAAATCAGAATTCACATAATCATGTCACAAAATCAGTTCATATTTCATCACAAAATTAGTTCGTATTTTATCACAGTTTCATCAGAGTTCACAGAGTTCACATATCACTATATCAGTTCATAACAATTTCAGAGAGTAGAGACTCAGAGTTCAGTTCATCAGAATCAATGAAATCACAAAATCAGTTCATAACAGTTTCAGAGAGTAGAGACTCAAAGCTCAGTTCATCAGAGTTCAATTCATCAGAATCGGATTTCATCACAAAATCATGTTCATAACTAAATTAAAAATTATCTGGAAATGAGGAAATTTGTTGCTTTCTCTCAGAGCTCGAAGGACAATGCTTCAACGCTTATCTATTGCTTTCTCAGAGGCAGAGCTCGACGGAGGTGACATGCGAAGTGGCTGAGGGCGCGACGGAGCTGAGTGCGCGACGGAGCTGACGGCGGGAAGGTGCTGACTGCGCGAGGTATCGGAAGGCGCGACGGACCCAACGGCACCACGGAGCTGACGGCGCGACGCTGGTGACGGCGTGACGATGCTGAAGGCGCGACGAAGGTGAGTGCGTTGAGGTGAGTGCGACGGCGGTGAGTGTGTTGAGGGCTTCCTGGAGTCGTGGGTGACTGGGTGTTGTTTTGTTCTGTGGGAGGCTGGAGTTGAGAACTGAGAAGCTGGAGGAAGTGGAGGCTGCGAAGGGGAAAAAGGAATTACGGTTCCCTCAACACAAAACGGTGGCGTTTTGCTGCAAGGTTAAAAAACCGGTCGGGTCCCAGTTCGATTCAACCGACCAGTTCGTTGGTTCAAGTCCAGTTTTCAAATTCTGCGGTTTTCCTTATTATCCGAACCGCTTCAGCGACCGGTTCACAGTTTGACCGGTTCGACCGACCGGTTCGAACCGATTTTCAGAACATTGGTAATTTTAAGATGGTGCGATTTGTGGTGACTAGGTTGGCTAGAGACATAGTTGGTATTTATTTTCTTTTTGACATTTGAATGCATTTTGTTGTGATGATTGTCAATTTGTTATTGTGATCATCTTAAAAAATAGTAAATACATTAATCTAACTAGATAAAGTTGCTATCTTTGATTAATATTATTAGAGGAGAAGGAAAATAAACAAATTTTTTTATGAAACATAAATAATTTAAACCAAATTAAAATTTTGAAGGAAATATTGGGAATGAATGTTAGGAAATTATTATTTTTTAATTTATTTATAGGCAATACATATATTAATTATAATTGCAAATTAAACAATTACAATCACAAATTAAACTATTTCACATTAAATGACTTATTATATAACGGTGATATCATTTATTGTTATAAATGCTGAATTAAATAAGTCATTATTACTTTTGATTTGAAATTAAATGAGAATAAAATCAGAGATACTATTTTATTTAGACTTTACAGTTTAATGGATATCACACTCAAATATAAATAGTAACTTTAAGGTTTTGGTCCCTAAAATATCAAATTTGCTCCGTAACACTTTTTCCATCAGAGGAGTTATGATTCAGCCCTATCAGGAATATAGAAGGTTTTGGTTGAGAAAGATTAAAGAACAAAACTCTCTCAATTATACTCACGAATTCAGGTATGCTTTCGCGCTCTCAAGTATCTCCTTTTTAATGATTGAACATGGATGATTTTTGGATTAAGGTATTCTGAGATTTTCAACAAATGGTATCAAGGCTTTCAATGCTTGAATCATTAAAAGGATTCAATTTTATGTTAAACAAAGAAATTAATAATTGATTAATAATAAGGACTCACAATATTTTGTGGTTATTATATATTGTGGCTTATTATTTTATTTTTTGTGCTGTGTAAGCATTTTAGATTTATTACATAAAGAAATTAATAACATTTTGAATCATATTATACTCATTTGTTTTATAAGGTTTAATTTTGAAATGAATTGGTTGAACATTATGCTATCAAAGTAGTCATTTTTTGTGAAAACTGATTTATTTTAAAACATTAGGAATATGGTAATATATAATTCATGCAAATATTGGTCAAGTCAAAGGAATGTCTATATTTGACAAAGTTACATATACGTATCATTGTACGTAATTAAGAATAAATCAATACTTATTATTTATGCAAATAATAATCGATCTAAAGGAAGTTTATTGTTTGACCAAATAATAGACATTGAACCTTATATTTATTTTCTATTTAATTATGCAACCACTAATCAATCCAAAGGAAGGTTGGTGTTTGGCCAATTGATAAAAAATATATGCGGTAATATATAGGTATAATTCTAAAATTTTCATGCTAACTATGAGTCAATCCAAGGATAGACTTATTGTTCGATAGAATTTTGTTGAAAATATTTTATAAGCCACACTAAATGAATTTATATGTGCATAGTTTATGCAAGTACATATCGGCTCAAAGAAAGTTATGTACTTGACCAAATTACATGTGCATTTGTGATAATATGTGATACTTATTTAGCTACATATGAACTATAAGTTCGTCTAAAAATAAACTTATTATTTGATATGATTTATTATTAATGTTTGATTACTGTATTAAAATTTCGCTTGCAAATTAATATTTCTATCCAAAGACTAAATATTATTGTTGTGCTAGGTATTTGTGATAATGTAACACCTTACCACACAGAGTTTTACACCTAGGATGTAAAATAGAGGTGGCGAGGTGCTACGATCTCTAAAAGTAAAAATTTAATATATAACATAGAGAAAAAGGTTTATAACTAGAAGCCTTTGAAGAAAGGGATAAAGCAAAAAAATCGTTAAATCAAAAAGTGCAACGCTCACGAAGCGATAAACCAGACGAAGCAAGATAAAACGAGCTAAGGAATTAATACACCAAGAGTTCCAAATACAATATGTAACAAAACTCAAGACTTGGCTCACGAAGATAAACCAGCCCGAGCGAATAGGTGTATATACACATATAGATATATAGAAAAACCCAAAATATAGAATTACAAAACTTGAATCTCCAAAATCATCTCTAAGAAGAATAAATACAGAATATATATATATATATATGTATATATATATATATATATGTATATATATTATAGGTGGAGATATTAAGTGTCTAAGCTAATACAAGTAACCAAACTAAATCCAAAAGGTAACGATCTTCGCAATATCAGAAGCTTCTAGCATATCTCAACGAGATACCGCCCCGTCCAACATCTGAAAATCACAAAATCCGCATGGGTGAGAACCAGAGGTTCTCAGTATGGTAACAGTGCCCACATATCTAACAAAATGTCCTGGGAAAGTGATGCGGTATTTTACAACCCACAAACTAACCGGCAAGTGCACCGGGTCGTACCAAGTAATACCTTACGTGAGTAAAGGTCGATCCCACAAGGATTGATAAATCAAGCAACAATGATTGATTGATTGGCTTAGTTAGGCAAGCAGAAAAGGGTTTGGAGATATTCAAAAGGTTTAAATTTGAAAATATCAGAAGGCAGGCACACAAGTAAATAAGTTGAAATTAAAATATTGGAGAAACAGTTAAGGCTTCAGAGTTATCTATTTTTCCGGATTAACTTTTCTTACTAATTATTTTAATCATGTAAGATTTAACTTATGGCAAACTATATATGACTAAACCCTAATTCCTTAGACCTTTCTAGTCTCCTCTAAAATTCATTAACAGCCAATTCCTTGGTCAATTAATTCCAATTAGAAGGTGAAGTTCAAATTCCAGTTCATATGCCACAAAAATTCTAATTACCCAAAAATAAGGGGATTATATGTCACATATCCCGTTAAATCCAGATAATTAAAATTTAGGAGAAATTGTTTTCAAACTGTTGTTCAAGTAAAAAGCTTTTCCAAGTTTTACAAGAACTCAAATAGAAAGAGGGTCATACTTCCGTTCCACCCAAATTCATAAAATAAAGAGCGAAAACAATTCTTAAATTATAAATCTATACATGAATTAAAATAGAAAAAGCAATAAAATCAATCCATACAAATAGACAGAGCTCCTAACCTTAATAATGGAGGATTAGTTGCTCATGAAATGCGGAATATAAATTTGTATAGAATTCCCTAATGGAATCCCCCTAATGGAATGTCCTCAATAGTGGAGAAGTCTCCCCTTTTTATAACTAATCCTAATTAATTTAAAATCTAATATCTAAAATTAAGATAATATTTTTTCCTATTTTAAAATCAAATTTGAATTTAAATCAGAATTAACTAACTACTCCGCATCTTGTAACGTGGGACCACTTGGCTTTACTGGATCCGCACCTAACTTAGGTGCTAAAATGGGGCCCAGAAATCACCCACAGCGTTTTTTGCGTTTTTTGCACGTGGCGCATGTCACGCGTACGCGTCAGTCACGCGTATGCGTCGGTGGTCTTTTTCCCGAGTCACGCAGACGCGTCGATCACGCACACACGTCGCTGAGCAAATCTTCAAATCACGTGTCTGCGTCAGTCACGCGCACGCGTCGCCGTGGAAAGCTCCAAATCACGCGTACGCGTCGCTCCTCGCTGCCATCTCTTTTGATTCTTGAGCTGCAGAAACTCCATCAAATCCAGTTGAATGCTACCTAAAATAAACAAAATTGTAAAAGACTCAAAGTAGCATCCATATTGGCTAAAAGATAATTAATTCTTTATTAAACTCAAAAAATTAGATGCAAATTCACTAGGAAAAGATAGAAAAAAATGCTCACGCATCAGAAAGCCGAAGGCAATCCTAGAACTTCCAACAGATAGTTAAAGCTTAAAACATAACTAAACCATAAAGAGAAAATAGGCAACTAGCTAAAGGTCTTCAGAACTATCTAAAACTCCCACTTCCACCTCCTCCAAACCTTCCAACCACCAATGGAACCAAATGCAACAAACACAATTATTACAAACAGAGAAATCACAAATAGGATTCAAATAGAACAGATAATCAAGTAGCATTTAGTTATGCAATCACTTAGGCAATCCAAACAAGACATATAGATGCATATGATGCATGCCTGTCCTAGTGGCTGATGAGTCTCATCTGTCGATTACAAAGCCAACCCGACATGTCCCGGTAGCTAACCATTGGACAGAACACCAAATAGGAGGGATTTCATTATTTACAAATGTTACTCGTATCATTTAGAAAGAAAAAAAATTTAGATTAAGAAAATTAAATTAAAAAAAAGTTTAAAAATTTGGATTTTTGTATGTAAAAATATTAATTTTTGTGTAAAAATAAATTTTTACATGTAAAAACCAATTTTATGGTATAAAAACTAATTTTTTAGTATAAAAACCGGTTATTTTTTAAAAACCAGTTTTTACTTTAATAACTGGTTAAAAACCGATTTTGAATTTCACTAACCGGTTAATAACTGGTTTCATTATGTAAAACCAATTTGGTTAACCAAAAAACTGGTTTGATTTTTGGATTAACCAAACCATGAACACCCCTAGGTCCGGTTGGTCCGGTTTGGCCCGTTCGGTCCAACCTTGGGCCGATTTCTCTAAAATTGGTGTCAAAATTCTCATTTTAATTTTCTCTATCATATTAGACCATAAAAATCTCATTTCTTATTTTCTAGAATACATTTTAATTTATGGATTAATTAGTCATTAATTAACCAATTTTACAGATAAAGCCACTATTATCTAAATTTTATTCATATGATATGTATTAGTTTGTGTGAATATATTATTTTGCTTTAAAGTTATATCTTCCAATATTACTCTATTTTTAAATAAATTTTGTTTTTAAAAATTAGAAAAAAAAGAGAGATTTTCTACTTTGGATAACGTATATTTTATCAAATTATTATCTCATATAGCTTTTTGAGATAAATGTAGTTGATGACTTATATCAGTTCAGTGGGAGTAAATATATTTTCACTATTCTTATATGCAGAACTATAAATAAAATTATATACTCAACTCTAAGGGAGACAAGTACAATCTCATTAGGTGCCTCAAAAAAGTTATAAAGTTCAAAAGTATATAAGGTTTATTATACTTTAACAGTAGTATGATGGATAACAAATTTGTATACTTACAGTTATTGTATATTTTATTAGTATCTTTTGCAGATATTTGACTCAGATAAAAATAGATCACTAAATAGTAGATAAATAAGTTTTGTTGTAGCAAAACATTACATGTTCACACATATGAAATTAGAAACTAAAGTTAGAGATCATTTGGTGTTTAAATTCTGACTTTGTTGAATGTTAAAGTAATTTTGATGATTGTAGGTATATTTATATGTTCATTAGAAGAGTTCTTTGAAAAAGTATTGATAAGATACTTATTACTCTTTCCACTAGAGCATTTGAACATAAAACACCTTTTAAAGGCATCCAATTAGGTGACTACAAATACGTATCATAAATTATGGATATATATTTAAAAGATCACTTGAGGTATTTTGTGATAATGTATTAGTAATCTAATATTTTTAAATTGTTATTAAATAAGAGAGTTTAGAGTGTTTAAGTGTCTAATGAACAAATTAGCACAAACTCCATAAGTACATGTATATTTGATTTATAAGAAATAAACACCCAAAGTCTTTTGTGTGGATACTTTTCATATGAATGCCATAACCTTTTGTGATATATTATTTAAGTGAGAGTGTGCATTTGGATGCTCATATGATTTAGACAAATTTATGAATATAAATATTTCTGCAGAAATAAAGTATTTAGTTTGTTTTCACTTCGACTTCATGATCTCATAAAGGTATTAAAGTTGGACCAGTTAAAAATAGGCATATAATTTCTGAATTTTCTCATCCAAATTTGATCTACGTTGTGGAGTATATTAGTATGGTAATTATCGTAGTTTCGTCGCGATGCTATTGTGATAAAAGCTGCAGTAATTTCATAATTGATATATGAGACGGATCAGATTGTTAAAGTAATCAAGGAAATAGCATTCAGATGCGCGCATAAAATTTATAAAATGTAATTATCTCAGAAAAATATATATGTATAGCCAAGTGGGAGATTGTTAGAAAATTATTATTTTCTAATCCATTTATGGACAATACATATATTAATTATAATCACAAATTAAACTATTTCACATTAAATGCTTATGACGGTAATCTTATTTATTGTCATAAATGATGAATTAAATAAGTCATTATTACTTTTGTTTTGGAATTAAATGAGAATAAAATAGAGATACTATTTTATTTAAACTTTAGAATTTAATGGGTGTCACACTCAAATATAAATAATAATTTCATAATTTTGGTTCCTAAAACATCAAAGCCGCTCTGTAACTTTTTTTTTCCATCAGAGGAGTTGCAGTTCAGCCCTATGAGGGATATAGAAAGTTTTGATTGACGAATATTAAAGAACCAAACTCTCTCAATTATACTCATAAATTTAGGTACACTTTCGCAGTCTCAAGTATCTCTTTTTTACTGATTTAACATGGATAGTCTTAGAATTAAGAAATTTTGAAAATTTCCAACAATGAACACTATAGCAACTGAAAGAATGATCTCATGAAGCCACTACTATCACAGTTCAAAGACACATTGGAGTGTTCAGGTCATGCTATGGTAGATGTTTAAAGTACAGTTGTCGCTTTGATTTTTCTGTTTACAATTTGGCAGTATCATAGAACTTTGCGATCGATGTCGATCAAAGGTGGAGATTCAATCGCGGATCCGAAGATTGCGCCTTCAATATTATGGTATCGTTAAGAGGTTTAGGTTGTGGCAAACTAGTAGTTAAAATTTTTTTTATGCTGGGTCAGATTCAATTGCGACGAAAAACTCGAGTTCTGAAATTCTAACAATGTTAAAAATTAAAATGATTCATTTTGAGGACAACAAATCTAATAGACGATCTTTGAATTTTCTTTTATTAGGGTTGTGTTATTTTTAGATGGAGATGGTTTAACAATTTAACCCCACTAATAAGTACCTTCATGTGTCAACTTTCTACTAGTCAGCCAAAATGTAATCACTAACAACCACCAAAAGCCTAGCCACAAGAGACATGGCGTTTTAAGATTCAGCTTTCTTTTTTTCTATTTTTTTGCACTTCATTTTTATTCTTTTATACTTTGAATCAATAAAATTTTATGTAATTGATCTTGTTTATATATGTCATGTTTGAGTAAGCCATTAATTTAAGATAGAGTAAATTATACTTTTTGTCACAAATATTTTTTAATTTTTTAAAAATTATTCTTAACGTTTAATTTGATTTAATTTTATTTTTAACACTTCAAATAAGTTTCAATTTTATTTTTACTGACAATTTTTCAACGGTCAATAATTAATCAATTTTTCTTTCAATTTTACCCCTAATGAAAATCCTAATTTTAATTCTGGTCTATTTAAAAATTCTAATATAATCTCAACCTCATTATTAATCTAATCTTCTATCATCTTATCTTCTCTTCAGTTACTACCATCACCATCACTCGTTAACAAGAATCACCACCCACACATTTTTACTGCCACTTTCACCGTCTACACAACCCAAACAACTCATTATCCAAACTCAAAATCATCATCAATAACTTCATTCACTGACACACACTCACAAACAGAGAAAAGGAGCGCGAAAAGAAGAAAGAAAAAACTCAAAGGAAAAAGAAAGGGAGAAGAAGAAGAAGAAAACGCCATCATTCAAGAGTCGTCATTGTCAATGAAGCGTCGGCGAGCTTGGGAAGAGAGAGAAATAAATCACACAGAAAAATAGTGACTACAAACAGCTTTGACAATGTTTTCAAAGAGTAGAGACACCTGCAGCAGCCATTTCAATACTTTTTTTGGTAAATGATAACATTAAAAGGAAAATATACTTTATCCTTTGAGATAAACAATTTAAATTTTGATTCTTTATAGATGATAAATTTAAATATTTATCTAAATTATTTATATTATTATTAATTCTAACTAACTTTTCATGTTCCTTGTGTTAAACCTATTTAGACCGTATTAATCGAGATAATCTAGACACACAAAAAATTGAGATAATCAAGAACTATGACCCACTTTTCGCGTTTTGCTGATTGACTTGTTATAGCAGGTTAGATTACGAATTTCTTAAATAAAATTAGGGGTTGGTGAGAGTTGTATACTTGTGTTGATGATTTTTTTTTTTTTTTTGAGAAAATAGTTTTTCATATAGTTTATTTTTGTTTATTTACTCATTCTAAAAATTTGAACCAATCATCAAAATCTCATAACTTTTCTGATCAATTTTAAATTTTTTTTTCGGCAGTACGACTTAGACAAATAACTATAATTACCCTCATAAGATGCAACCAATTTTTTAAAAAATTATTTTCAAAGTAATATTGATTTGTTAGAATACCAATTTCAACACTCATTAATTTTCTTAATCAATGGTCTTGACTCTTGAGAACTTCAGAAATCCCAATAATATTAAACAATAATAACAAAACAAAAATGATCGTGAACCACATTTACAAATCTCTTTAGTGCACGTTAGAAGGCAAATAATAATAATAATAATAATAATAATAATAATAATAATAATAATAATAATAATATTATTATTATTATTATTATTATTATTATTAAATGGTCATGGCTGTCATAAATGCAACATAACTGTTAAGAAAAATGATGAAGAGATAACATTAAAACTATTCACAAATATTATTAGGGGGGAATTATTGAGGTTTTTAAACTTTGGGATAAAATTGAAATTTGGACAAATATTAAAAGTACTTAACATGCTTTTTTTTTTAAAAAGTATCATTACCATAAAAATATTATAATTGAGTATTGTTAGAGAATTATTAGAATCATTTTAGATTAATTAGTATCATTTATATTTATATAGCATATCTATATATTAATTATAAAATTTTATGCTTTTATTACTTTCATTCTTTTAACAGTTATATATACTTCTTGTACATTGTACTTTGAACACAACTCAATAATATACAAATTCTTTCTCCAATTTAGTTTCTTGTTTCTAACATGATATCAAGAGCATAAGTTTTTTTTCATGAAAATTAGATCATAGCCCTGTTGTTTTTCTTTTCCGACAGTGTCCTTTGGCCTCATTTTTCGATCACTTTTCGAAACTTTGGTTCGTCACCTCCGTTACCACCATGTTTGTCTTATCGCCGTGATTCCAACGCAACCAAAATCGCCATCATCCGTCGCCAGACGCGCTTCCATGTACCACCGCAAGACGCTGCCGCCACCAGGTTCCTCTCCTTTCCAGATTCATTTTGAGCCGTTAGATTGGACCTTCGATCCAACGGCCTAATGCCATCCACGTGTCGCCCCGCCATTGCTCCGTGCCGACCGAACGACCCGCGCCTGGACCCAATCTGGTCCGATTGGCTGACCCACATGCTTCCTTCCTCCATCCAGACGCTGCCACGTGTCATTGACGTGTTTTCCTTCCTCCTTTTAGATGCTGCCACATGTCCTTCTTGGCTGATGTGGCATCTGACGTAGCTGCTGACGTGACAGACAGTGGGACCTTCCCTAAGGTTTTTTGGTGAGCTCTTTCCGATTCTGCATTCTGATTTCTCATTTTCTGCTCTGAAATTGCAATTTTCTCTCCTCTCTTTGATTTCTGTGACTACTATTATAGAAAAGTTAGATGTTTTTGCTGTCACAAAGAGAAAGGGTAAATTCTGTCAAAACTGCAATCATTCCGGACACCTCTTCTCCAACTGTCTTTCTGTTGAATGTCGCACATGCCACCAAAAAGGTCACATTAGCTACCATTGTTCACAGTTGTTTTGCCATTATTGCAAGCTCCCGAGACATTTGATTACTACCTGTCCCACTCGCCCAGCACGTCCTGATCAACTCAAGTATCATTCTCGTCCCAACTTCTCTAAGACTGTGCCTGTGATAAATCCATATTTGTTGATAAATTTTGGTTTGATTTGAGTGGATTTCATCATATAAACCCATATTTATTCACCTAAATACCATGCTTTTGTGTTTTCTCTCTAAATTATGTCCAATTGTGAAAACATGTTATTTTGTGCCGATTTTAATCAATTTTATTCCACTTTCATTCCATTTGATGCCTTGATGGTTTTGATGAGTGATTTCAGGCGTAATAGGTTGGAATGGATTGATAAGAGTAGAAGAGAAGCATGCAATTGGGAGAAAACATGAAGAAGTCAAAGGAGAAGCACACAGCCAAGTGTGCGTATGCACAACATACTGTACGTACGCTCAACATACTATACATACGCACGACTGACGAAACCAGCAAGTGTGCGTACGCATACATCTGTGTGTACGCACAAGAGGAAAAATCAGAAAGTGTGCGTACGCATAGGTACCAGCGCGTGACTTCATTAAAAAGTCACGTAGTTCGCAATTTTTAGGGTTTCCAAACCCATTTTTGAAGTGATGAAGCATATAAGGGAGAGGCTAGCAACACACACTCATACCATACATTCATACAACACGCTTAGGATAGTTTTAGGATAGTTTAGTTTAGGTTTTTCTCTCAATTTCCTTAGGGTTTAGTTAGGGTTTATAATTCAACTTTTCATTTTCCAATTTTGATCATGGATTCTATCTATTTCCATTGTAAGTATTTCTTAATTTTCTCTTTTATTGCACTACTTGTTCTACATTTTCTTACACTTTAATTTCCTTTGTCAATATATACATAGTTTTGCAATTTTGAGTTTGAGTTAATGAATTTGATGTTTGATGGTTTTTACATGTTTATTAAGTTGCCTTTGTTGATTTTGATCATTTTTGGTTCATAGTTTCAAGCATTTTTCTAATTTTGCCATGTTTTATGATTATGCCTACCATGTGTTTGATGAAATGCCAATTTTGATTCCGGGGTAAATTTTCACCCCTTGCCTTGGGAAAAATGAGTATATGGAATACTAGAGCTATAATGTATGACATTTAGTGATAATTCTTGGGTTGTTAGTTGCTATTATTTCCACTAATGCTGGCTTCTTACTAAGGTAATTAGTAAGTTAGCTAGGATTTGTGGAATAATAACAATTATGCTCACTTGACTTACTCTTCGATGTTAAGGGTTGACTAGGTGAGATTAATCCATCATAATTATCATAGTTGTGGTTATGGAAAGGAAGGGATTCCATAACTCATCCCAAGTCAAGGTTCCATTTATGTTTTGAACCACATTTCCATCAATTTTGAGTCGTACTTGTCCATATTACATAGATAGTTTTTTAATTCCTTTATTAGTTTATTAATTGCAATTTTGGATCGTTCTTTTATTTCTTAATTGCTTACTTCATTATTGAAAACCCCCTTGATTTTCACAACCGAAATTTTGCATTTATTGTCACTAGTTTCTAGGGAAGATGACCCGAGGTTTAATTACTCTCGGTTATTTGTATTTGAAAATTAAACTTCGATCGATGGGATTTGATTGTCGGTTTAGACTATGCTACCAACGAAACACTTAATTTCAATTGAGGAATTATAGACCAGCACAAATCCCACTCATCAGCCTGCTTCTGCTGTTGCTGCTACTACTGAATCTACCACCTTTGTTCCTCTTAACCCGTCTTCTGTCTCTCTATCTGATATTGCGTCTCTTCTTCAGCATCTTCTCTCCCTTTCTGGTAATACCCTTGCTGCTTTTTTGACTCCTCCAGGTAATTCTAAATGGTATTTTGACTCGAGTTGCTTTAATCACATGTCTCCATTGTGTAATCTTTTCTTGTCTCTGTCTACCACTACAAATGCACCTTCTATCAATACTGCTAATGGTTCCCTCTTACACGCAACACACACGGGTTCTATCTCCCAGTCAACTCTTAATCTCCCTGATATTTATTATATTCTCAAATTGAACTTTAATCTTATTTCTGTTGGTCAACTTGTTGATATGGGTTTTGATGTCACCTTTTCTATTTCTGGTTGTCATGTACAGGATCGTCGGACGGGATAAATCATCGGGACTGGACGTAAGGTCGGATAGTTGTTTGAACTCAAGAATCTTCATATTCCTCCTATGTCAAATCTCTGTGCTGCTTCTTCTCCATCTACCCTTCACTTATGGCATCAACGTCTTGCCCATAGCTCCTTAGGAAAATTGCGTCCTCTTGTATCTCAGGTGTTTTGGGTCAGGTTCCTAATGAGTCTTTTGATTGCATTTCTTGTCAAACTGCCAAACAACCTGCTTTATCTTTTCACAATAATTCCTCTCTTGCTTGCTCTCCTTTTGATCTTATCCACTCTGATGTTTGAGGCCCCGTTCCTACCGCTTCTATGGGAGGAGCTCGATACTTTGTCATTTTCATTGATGATTATTCACGCTTTATTTGGGTTTATTTGATGACTAATCGCCATGAGTTAGCTCAGATTTATATTAACTTTGCCACTATGATTAAGACTCAGTTTTCCAAGGTCATTAAGGTTTTTTGACGCGATAATGCTATGGAATATCGTGATTCCAAACTTTTAACCTTTCTTGAAGAACAGGGTACTTTGTCTGAGTTTTCTTTTTCTGGTATGTCTTAACGAAATGGCTGAGCTGAACGCAAATACTATCACATTCTTGACTCTGTTCGTGCACTGCTTCTTTCTTCTTCGTGTCCTGAGCGTACTGATAAACTACTATTTTATGGTTTATCTTGTGCTTAATTGAGTGGATTTTATAGATCTTTCATACACTTATTCATACTAAATACATGGGTTTACATTCTCCTTCCTGATTTTGTGCTATGATTGAAAATATACTTCTTTGGCCTTATATTTGCTAATAGTAATCCTCTCTTATTACCATTAGATGCCTTGATATGTGTGTTAAGTGTTTTCAGAGATTACAGGGCAGGAATGGTTCAGAGGATGGAAAGGAAGCATGCAAAAGTAGAAGGAATACAAGAAGTTGAAGGAACTGCAAAGCTGTCAGCCTGATCCTATCGCACTAAAACGATCATAACTTGAGCTACAGAGGTCTAAATAATGTGGTTTTACTTGCGTTGGAAAGCTAACATCCGGGGCTTCGATTTGATATATAATTCGCCATAGTGGCCGTACAGATAGGCGACGCGAACGCACGCTCCACGCGGATGCGTCGCATCTGTGAATCTCATTCCACGCAAACGCATGGACGACGCTTCTGCGTCACTTTCCCGCGACCTGTACGTACCAGATTTCGAAATTAGCGATTTCTGGGTTGTTTCTGACCCAGTTTTTGGCCCAGAAAGCACATATTAGAGGCTATAAAGTGGGAGAATGCATCCATTCATAATCATTCATTCATAATACACTTTTTATAGTTTTAGATGTAGTTTTTAGAGAGAGAGGTTCTCTCCTCTCTCTTAGGATTTAAAAATTAGGATTTTTTTAGAAATTAAGAATTTAATTCAACTCTTCATATCAGGTCCAATATTCCTTTATTTTGACCTCTCTTCTACTTTGAGATACTTTAATGTTTTTATTTATGTTTGATTTATGTTGCCCAATTGGCTTATGAATATTTTTTATGTTAGATTTGACTGCTTTGAATGAATGTTATTTGAGGTATTCTAGATATTTATGATTTTAATTTAGCTTTCTATATTCCTGGCTTTGGTTAAGAAATCAGTAACTCTTGAGTTATCAAACTCAGCGTGATCGATAATCGCTATCTTTGCTAATTAGCTTGAACTTCTATAATCCCAATCTTTTTCTAGGAATTAACTAGGATTTGAAGATCAAACTAATTAGCCACTTGACCTTCCTTCGCACCAGCAAAGGTTAACTAAGTAGAATTAAGATTCAATTTTCATCATCATTGATAAGGATAACGAGGATAGGACTTCCAATTTCTCATACCTTGCCAAGAGTTTATTTTACAGTCATTTATTTATTTTGTTTGTCATTTATCATACTTGTTCCTCATTCTCAAAACCCCCAATTTACAAAACTCATAACCAATAATAAGAACACACCTTCCTGCAATTCCTTGAGAAGACGACCCGAGGTTTAAATACTTCGGTTATCAATTTATTTAGGGGTTTGTTACTTGTGACAACCAAAAATGTTTGTACGAAGGGATTTCTGTTGGTTCAGAATCTATACTTACAACGCGACTTTATAAAATTCTTTACTAGCAAAAGTCCCGACGTCAAAATGGCGCCGTTGCCGGGGACAAAAAAAAGAAAAAAAAAGAGAGAAAAAAAAGAAAAAATATATAATATAAATAAATAAATAAGGGGACAAAATTACCCCAATGTTAAGTTAATAAAAGATCAATGCATATGTGACACAAATTAAAAGAAAAGTTGATACATGAGTATGTGATACAAAAGTGGGAATTATGGGTAGCTAGGCATGATAATAAAAGATTACGTACTTGGGGTGAAGCTATTCTTACTGCTGTTCATGTTATCAATAGACTTCTTTCTTCTATTCTTGATAACTTTACTCCATTTGATCGTCTTTATCATACCTCTCCAGATTAAAGTTCTCTTCGAGTTTTCGGTTGTGTCTATTTCATTTTTCTTCATTCTCATGAACATAGTAAACTTGAACCTCAGGCTCGCATGTGTTGTTTTCTTGGTTATGGCACTAAACACAAGGGTTATCATTATTGGGATCCTCTTTCTAAACATATTCGTATATCTCGTCATGTTGTCTTCTGGGAGCATCACATGTTTTCTTGATTTTCCTCCTTTGAGTCCATTCCTCCTACACAGTCACCTTTTTTCACTAACCCCAATGTTGACCTTTTTCCTAGTGATGATTCTACATGTTCTATCTCGGGTCACTCTATACAGCCTCCTACTCTTTCGCCTTCTCCATCTCCTGATTATTCCAGACCGGACGACGATCCTGCTCCTACCGCCATGCCTCCTCCTTCCACTTGTTCTTCTAGGACAAGAAATCCACCTTTTCATCTTCTTGATTATCATTGCTTTTATACTATACTTCATCAACATAAACTTAAGTCATTCATAGAAGCCTCCACAAATCCAAATTGGCAACAAGCAATGCAGAAAGAAATACAGGTACTTGAAAAAGCACACACTTGGGATTTGGTTGATCCTCCTTCTAATCAGGAAGTTGTGGGCAGTAGATGGGTATACAAGATCAAGGCTCGCTCTAATGGCTCTATTGACCGTTATAAGACATGCTTAGTTGCTCAAGGTTGTACGCAAGACTTTGGTATTGACTATGAAGAGACTTTTGCTCCTGTTGCTCGTCCCACATCTGTTCGAACTCTTCTTGCCATTGTTGCTATAAAAACTGGTCTCTTAGTCAGATGGACGTGAAGAATGCATTTCTTAATGAGATTTGAAAAAGAAGGTATATATGAAACCACCTCTAGGTTGTCCTTGTCCTTCTAGAAAAGTTTGTCTCATTCGCAAGGTACTTTATGGTCTTAAGCAAGCTCCTCGCGAATGGTTTGACAAGTTCAGTACCACTATCTGCAATCTCGGTTTCACTTGCAGCCCTTATGAGAATGTGCTTTTTATTCGTAAAAGTGAACGTGGAGTTGTTCTTCTACTTTTGTATGTTGATGACATGATCATTACTGGAGATGATGTTGATGGTATCTCTGATCTCAAAGCCTCCCTTCACCGTACCTTTGAGATGAAAGATCTTGATTCTCTCAGCTATTTTCTTGGTCTCGAGGTCATATCCACAGATGATGGCATCTATCTCTCTCAGGCTAAATATAATTCAGATCTTCTTGCTTGCGCCGGGATTACCGATAGTCGCACTGAGTCTACTCCCCTTGAGCCTAATATTCGATTCACCCCTTTGGATGGCACTGTTTTGGATAATCCTACTATCTATCAACAGTTAGTTAGAGGTCACGTCTACTTAACTGTCACCCGACCAGACATCGCCTATCCAATTCATGTACTTAGCCAATTCTTGTCAGCTCCTCGTACTACTCACTATGCGGCAATTCATCGCATTCTTAGCTACATCAAAGACACCCTATTTCATGGCCTTTATTTTTCTGCCCATTCATCTTTATCCCTTCAGGCATACTCCGATGCTGATTGGGCTGGTGATCCCACTGATCGTCGTTCTACTACTAGTTACTATTTGTTTCTTGGCGTGCTACGAAGCAAACGCTCACTGCTCGATCAAGCAGAGAAGCTAAGTATCGTGCTCTTGCTGACACCACTGCCTAGGTTGTCTTGATTCGTTGGCTTCTCGAAGATTTGGGTGTTCCTCAGTCGTCCTCTGCTAATGTTTTTTGTGATAACCGCAGTGCTATTTAGATTGTCGATAATGATATGTTTCATGAATGCACCAAACACATTGAGATTGATTGTCACTTTGTTTGGCAACGTATCCTTATTGATGCTGTTCGTCGCATCGCTGTTGGAACACTGGATCAAACTGCTGATATTTTCACGAAAGTTCATCATCCGACTCATTTTCGAACTCTATTATCCAAACTCAAGATGATATCCTTAGCTCCCACTTGAGTTTGAGGGGTATGTTAGAGAATTATTAGAATCATTTTAGATCAATTAGTGTCATTTATATTTATATAGCATATCTGTATATTAATTATAGAATTCTATACTTTTATTACTTTGATTCTTCTAGCGACTATATATACCCTTTGTATATTGTATTTTGAACACAATTCAATAATACGCAAATTCTTTCTCTAGTTTAGTCTCTTATTTCTATTAACAAGTATTATATAATCGAAATTTTGGACAAACATTAAAAATTAAAGTATTATTTGATCTTTTAAATTTGGGTGTTTTGGATACTATAAAGAACAATAAAGTTTGTTCTCATAAATTATAATTGAGTACTAAACATAACTTTTATGATTTATAAATACATCATGTGAATATATTTCTTTTATGAGATATTACGTATATCCGGATTCTATTTTTTTTTAAGAAAAAAATATATCTGTGTGGAGGCGACCGCCTATGTTACTTTGTACCCATCTTTGCATAAAATCCCAAACATATTAGGATAAAAAACAACAAATTAAAATTAAGATCACAATCCTTCCATGCATTGTGGTTTAGCAAATATTTTTCTCTTAAATTCTTTTGTAATAATTTATGTTACGGCCAAAGGTCCACACGGGTTGAACTGACCCGAGTTCTACCCGACCCGGATGCCTGCACTCCAACCGACCCGGACACGCGTCCTGCACGACTCACACACGGCTGCGGGGCAGCGTCCTTGGAGAATTGGGCCTGACCTCACACGGGGCCCACTACTGACATGTATAAAAGGGGAAGATTGGCTCTTCCCCCGAGGTACGTCAGATCTTTTCAACTCTTCATTCTGCTCGCCTGCACATTGCTGACTTGAGCGTCGGAGTGTCTTTGCAGGTGGCACCCCCCATCATCTCTACAATACAAGTGCTCGGCTACTCGACTACCCGTAAAGCAGCGCGACCCAAGTCAAGGCGTCCTCACCCTAGCATCTTCTGTCCACCCGACCTGTTCGGAACCCGACCAACGAACATTGGCGCCGTCTGTGGGGACCTCCTGCCTAAATGGAAGTCGTGCTGGGTCCCGGTGACCAAGCTCGAGCAGCCGGAGCGGAGGGGGCGGCCTCCGTCGCTTCACTGAGGGGGCGGCGGAGGTCCCCCCAACAGCGCACGAGGACACGACCCTTCGGGGAACGGGTGGCGATAGCGCCATAATAATGCAGGAGCTACGCCACAGAGTCCAGAACTTAGAGCGACAGCTAGCCGACCGGGAGCGGGATAGACGGTCTACCGATCCCAGCTTTACCCCATCTCCCGGGAGCGAGGAAGAAGACTCTCACCGAAGCCGCCAGCGGCGTACATCCGCTTCCCGGACGGAAGCGGAGAGCACGCGGGAGGAATCACCCGTAATAAGAAGGCGAAACGACAGGATCATATACTCCCGAGGCAGACAGACCCGCCGAACAGCAAGAGGTCACGAGGACGGGGAAGGGAGATCCGAGAGAACACGGCAACCCGTCATAATGGGTGTCACCCCGTTCCACCGATCCATCCTCGAGGTCCGGTTGCCGAAACACTTCGACAAACCAACGGACATGAGGTATGACGGGACCCAAGACCCTCTAGAACATCTCACGGCCTTCGAAGCCAGAATGAATCTAGAGGGGGTAGGCGACGAAGTAAGATGCCGCGCCTTCCCGGTAACCCTAGCAGGACCGGCGATCAGATGGTTTAACGGCCTCCCTCAAGGTTCCATCTACAATTTCTCAGACATCAGCCGCGCCTTCCTGGCTCAATTCACAACGCGGATAGCAAAGGCCAAGCATCCTATCAACCTTCTCGGGGTAACCCAGAGACAGGGAGAGCCGACCAGGAGGTACTTAGATCGGTTCAACGACGAATGCTTGGAAATCGACGGCTTAACCGACTCGGTGGCCAGTCTCTGCCTGACGAACGGCCTCCTCAACGAGAACATCCGAAAACACCTTACCACGAAGCCGGTTTGGACGATGCATGAAATCCAAACGGTGGCCAAAGAGTACATAAACGACGAGGAAGTCAGCCGAGTCGTGGCCGCCAATAAGCGGCAGTCCGGTTACGGCCAGGCTCGGCAGTCCGGTGGCGACGGGGAGAGAGCAAAAGAAAAAGCTAGGGAGGAGGCATCAAACAAAGCACCTAGGCCGTTCCCTCGAGTCGGGAAGTTTACTAACTACACTCCACTCACCCTCCCCATCGTGGAAGTCTATCAACAAATAGCTGAGAAGGGAATTCTTCCGAAGCCCCGACCACTTAAGGACCGCACGGGTGGAAACAAGAATCTTTATTGTGATTACCATAAGGGATATGGCCATCAAACACAGGACTGTTTCGACCTCAAGGATGCATTAGAACAGGCGATAAGGGAAGGAAAGCTAGCAGCGTTCTCCCATCTCATCAGGGAGCCGAGAAGGCGCTATCGTGACCAAGACGAGGAAGACAAGACACGCTCGGCCAAGCGGCGACAGGAGCCCGAAGACAGAGACCATGGCCTCACTGTGATAAACGTGGTAACGGCAAAAAACACTGCACCAAAGTCCCGGTCGGCACACAAGAAAGACGCCAAGGTTCTGGCGATCTCATCTCCACCGGTGCAGAGTACCAAAAAACCTCCGTCCATTTCTTTCGGCCCAGAAGACCAATGGTTCAGCGACGCCCCGGAAAACCCCCCCATGGTCATAACGGCCAGAGTGGGAACCGGCCTCGTCAAACGGATCCTTGTCGACACAGGAGCTGATTCAAACATCATGTTCCGCAACGTGTTCGACGCACTGGGGCTAAAGGATGCCGACCTGACGACTCACCAGCACGGGGTTATCGGGTTAGGCGACCACTTCATCAAACCAGACGGATTCATTTCCCTACCAATCTCGCTGGGACAGATGCAAGGCCGAAGGTCGGCGATGGCCGAGTTCGTAATCCTCCGAGACTCCACAGCCTACAACATCATCTTGGGAAGAAAAACAATCAATGATTTTGAAGCCATAATCAACACCAAGCTGCTAGTTATGAAGTTTGTCACCGATGATGGATCCATAGGGACCATAAGAGGAGACCTCGAGACAGCGGTCACTTGTGACAACGCCAGCCTTTCCCTCAGAAAAAAGTCCAAGGAAGCATCTGGCGTATTCCTAGCCGACCTTGATGCCAGAGTAGAGGACAAGCCGAGGCCGGAACCAGAAGGGGACCTGGAGAAATTTAGCATCGGTGACGAAGGGGAAAAGTTCACATTCGTTAACAAGAACCTCCCACATGAGCTGAAGGAGCCTTTGATTGAAATGATAAGGGCCAACAGGGACTTGTTCGCATGGACACCAGCCGATATGCCGGGCATAGATCCACAAATCATCTCACATCACCTAGCCGTCAAGCCAGAAGCACGCCCAGTGGCTCAACGGAGGAGAAAGATGTCGGCGGAAAGAGCGGAGGAGGTAGCCAAGCAAACGGCCGGCCTCCTAGAAGCAGGCTTCATACGGGAAGTGGACTACTCGACGTGGCTCTCAAATGTGGTACTGGTGAAAAAACACAATGGCAGGTGGAGAATGTGCGTGGACTACTCTGACCTTAACAAAGCATGCCCCAAAGATTGCTTCCCCCTCCCCAACATAGATGCACTCGTCGACGCCGCGGCGGGATACCGGTATTTGAGTTTCATGGACGCCTACTCCGGTTACAATCAGATACCGATGCACCGACCAGACGAAGACAAAACGGCGTTCATAACGCCAGGAGGAACTTTCTGCTATAAGGTAATGCCATTCGGCTTGAAAAATGCGGGGGCGACATATCAAAGGCTGATGAACAGGATATTCCACGACCTCATAGGGAAAACGGTTGAAGTTTACGTGGACGACATCCTGGCAAAAACAACACGACCTGACGACCTCCTAAACGACCTGGCAAGTGTATTTGCGTCCCTCCGTCAACACGGTATGAGGCTGAACCCCCTCAAGTGCGCCTTCGCCATGGAAGCCGGCAAGTTCCTGGGATTTATGATAACTCAGAGAGGGGTAGAAGCTAACCCAGAGAAATGCCAGGCAATACTTCAGATGAAGAGCCCGGGCTATATCAAGGACGTCCAGAGGTTGGCAGGGCGATTGACATCACTTTCCCGGTTTCTCGGAGCCTCGGCGACAAAGGCCCTGCCATTTTTTAACCTCATGAAGAAAGGGATGACGTTTGAGTGGACACCCGCGTGCGAAGAAGCCTTTCAACACTTCAAGGAAATCCTGGCGGCACCTCCCGTTCTCGGGAAGCCAAGGGACGGGGAACCACTATACCTATACCTCGCTATAACAAGCGAAGCCCTAGCCGCAGTACTGATACGGGAGGACGGGAAAGCCCAACAACCAGTCTACTTCATAAGCAGGGCCCTACAAGGAGCAGAATTAAGATATAGCAAGTTGGAAAAGCTAGCCTTGGCACTCCTAACTTCCTCGAGAAGGTTAAAACAATACTTCCAAAGTCACCAAGTGGTCGTCAGAACGGACCAGGGGATCCGGCAAGTTCTCCAAAAACCCGACCTAGCGGGAAGAATGATGACTTGGTCCATCGAACTCTCTCAATATGACATACGGTACGAGCCCCGGCAAGCCATCAAGGCGCAGGCCATGGCGGATGTCTTGGTTGAAGTAACGGGAGATCCAGGCGAAGACATGGGTACACGGTGGAAGCTCTATGTGGACGGAGCCCCCAACCAGACCTTCGGAGGTGCCGGGATCATCCTGGAAAGCCCGATTGGGGTTGTATACGAACAGTCGGTTAGATTCGAATTTCCCATCTCAAACAACCAAGCGGAATACGAAGCCTTCATAGGAGGCTTGACCCTAGCGGCGGAGGTCGGCGCAAGAAGACTGGAAGTATGCAGCGATTCCCAAGTCGTCACTTCCCAAGTAAACGGCAGCTACCAAGCCAAGGACCCCTTGTTGCAGAAGTACTTGGAAAAGGTTAAAAGCTTGAGCCAAAAGTTCGAAGAGGTCACGGTCCAGCATGTACCCAGAGAAAGGAACACACGGGCAGACCTCCTATCAAAATTGGCCAGCACGAAGCCAGGGGAGGGGAACCGGTCTCTCATCCAAGGCATGACAAGGGAACCAGCAATTGCACTACACATAACAACCCTAAGTTCTTCATGGCTAGACCCCATCACCAACTTCCTAGAACACGGCCAAGTCCCTGGTGATGAAAAGGATGCGGCAAAATTAAGAAGAGAAGCGGCAAAATACGCCGTCATCCAAGGACAGCTGTTCAGAAAGGGGCTTAGCCAACCCCTACTGAAGTGCCTACACCCCGACCGGACGGACTATGTCCTCAAGGAAGTCCATGAGGGCTGCTGTGGGCACCACATCGGAGGCAAAGCCCTAGCAAGGAAGTTAATCCGAGCTGGGTACTACTGGCCGTCGATGATGGCAGATTCCAAAGAGTTTGTCAAAAAGTGCATAAAGTGCCAACAGAACGCCAACTTTGCCAAGGCACCGGCCTCTGAGTTAAGTTTGCTAACGATCTCCTGGCCGTTCGCTCAGTGGGGAGTCGACCTCTTAGGGCCCTTCCCGGTCGGCCCTGGGCAGGTCAAATATCTCATAGTAGCGATTGATTACTATACCAAATGGATAGAAGCCGAACCACTGGCTAGCATATCCTCGGCCAATTGCAGAAAATTCATGTGGAGGCAGGTGATAACACGATTCGGGATACCAGAAGTCGTCATCTCGGACAATGGCACACAGTTCACTGACAAGAAGTTCACGGAATTTCTCAGCGGCCTGGGTATAAGGCAAAGGTTCTCTTCGGTAGAACACCCGCAGACGAATGGACAAGTGGAGTCCGCCAACAAGGTTATCCTTTCAGGGTTGAAAAAGAGGTTGGACAACAAGAAGGGTGCTTGGGCCGACGAGCTAGCGTCGGTCCTCTGGTCTTACCGAACAACCGAGCAATCCTCCACCAAGGAAACACCTTTTCGGTTAACGTACGGGGTGGATGCGGTAATACCCGTAGAGATCGGTGAACCGAGTCCGCGATTGCTTTTGAAAGGAGTGGAGGAAACTGTAGAAAAGGACCTGATAGATGAAGCCCGGGAAATGGCCCATTTGACGGAAACGGCACTAAAACAAAGAATAGCTCTGCGATACAACACCAAAGTGCTCAAGAGGGAATTTGAGCCTGACGACCTCGTCCTAAGGCGGAATGATATCGGCCCGCCGACCCCCGGAGAGGGCAAGCTAGCGGCAAACTGGGAAGGTCCCTACAGAGTCAAAAAGGTGATGGGAAAAGGAGCCTTTAAGTTAGAAAGGCTCGATGGCAAGGAGGTCCCGAGGACATGGAACGCGGACAACCTTAGAAGATTCTACCCCTAGAGGACGGAACGACATGCCGGCTAATCTAGCTAAGTAGTCAATTTGTCACTTATAGTAACTTTCAAGTCCTTTATGTGGTTACCGAATAAGATATACTTGTGCAAATTCTCCACCATATTTTATCTCCACTTTTCAGATAAAACATCCCGTCATGACTAACAACGACATGCGACCCGGGACTGATCACCCCGGGAAGTCATCTACCACCGTTGTAACAAATAACTACACGAAAGGCCACGGGCCGCCGGTCTAAACGACTTCAAACCAAAAACGGTTAATAGGAACAATAACACGATCAGACGAATAAACGACAACTATAAACCAAAACGGTTAGAAACGACAACGCACTCAGACAAATAAGAAAAGGTTTACCGCGACAACACGAGCAAGCGACCAAAAAAGGTCATTGTTCACAAGCCAAAATTAAAACGGCTAACATCAAATAGTTCACAAGCCAAAAACGGCAAAAAACTAAAAAAGTTTACAAGTCAAAACAAAGCGGCTAAACAGGAACTGTAAACAGAAGGATCATTTCATGGGGGCATCGACAACCTTGCCGTCATGGATAACCTTGCGGACACCGATCGCCGACGTGTCGACCTCAGGGGCAACAATCTTAATTTGAGCTTTAAGGGCTTCCTCGGTAGCCAGGATCGCACCCCTGCCCTGTTTGACGACGTCCTTGTACTTCGCCTTCCATGTCGACAGTTCGGCCTCCACGGCCCGCTTCTCTTCCTCAACTTCGGCCACACGCTTTTGCGCCGCGCCGACCTGACCTTCCAGAGCCATCTCACGCTCGACCAAACGTTCAATCGTCGCGTCCGACTCTTTCTGTTTCTTCTCGGCAGCTGTTAACTTCTGTTCAGCGGCGGTAGCTTTCTGCTCAGCGGTGGTGGCTTTCTTCTCGGCGGCATCCAACTTTTCCGAAGATTGAGTCAACTGCTCCCGGAGAGTTTCCACTTCACTTTTTAATTCATTGTTGGCCTTCCCACTAGCTTCCAACCTCCTGCGAAGGGACTCCATCCCGGACAGCTCAAACTCAGCCTTCCGGGCTATCACAGCACCCCGCAGAAGTGTTCGGTACATCCACCTCGCTTGCCCGGCAAGGGATGACTCGTGGAAGTACTCCTCGGTGCCAGGGATCAGTTGGGTATCTATAAAGTTGCTTGCATCGAAATTCCTCTCCATGACGGTGAGGACCCCCTCGGGACTAGAAGACGCCTTCCTTTTCCTTTTAGGGGTGGGGACCACCTCCACGTCATCGTCAGGGGCAGACGTCGAACCCCCTTGGCCTACCACTTCGCGAGGAGGAGAGGCATGAACCGTTTTCTCGACCTCGACCTGGGCAGCTTGGGTCGAGGCACCAGTTCCCCCAACCACGACCTCCTGCCCTGAAGTAGTATTGTCCTCTGGGGGAACTGTAGACGTCTCAGCAGCAGATTGGTCATTATCCTCCTCCTCATCACCGCCGCCAAGGAAAGTCTGAAACAAGTCGGGAAGACCCGTCACCGACGCAGACATATCCACTGCAGGAAAACAAAGGAGGTCGGTTAATCGTCACGCAATATCAACAAAAGGGAAAAAGACAAAGGGAAAAGTGAAAAGCTTCTCACAAATATAATTACGGCCGGACTCCCGGTCACCCATGAGGAGATGGGGATTTACTGGGTTCTTCCCAAAAACTGCGTTTAGCACCTCGGCAATCTGCTTATCTACTGCCGACATGCTTCTATAATTTACCTTAATAAAACTATTGGCCCCTGCCCCGAAGCTCCAATAAGTCGGGATGAGCCGTACCCCCTCCAAAGACAACCAAAAGGGGTGACGATCTTTGGCCGGGCGGACCTTAAAATACTTGTCCTTAAACCCATGGTAAGAATCTTCGAACAAACCGAAAATCTTCCGACCCTGGGCAGCCCGGAAGGACATGAACCCTTTTCTATGTTTCCCCTCCTTGGAAGGGTTTGTGAGGGTGAAGAAAAAGAGGAAAACATCCACGGACACCGGCAGTTCGAGATATTCACAGACCATCTCGAAACAGCGGATCGAAGCCCAACTGTTCGGATGCAACTGCGACGGTGACACGGAAATTCGGTTTAAAAGCGCCATTTGAAAGGCTGAGAACGGAATGCGAACTCCGACTTGAGTGAACATGGCTTTGTAGAACCAAATCCAGTCGGCGACCTGGCGGGGTTGGAAGTTGATTTCGTACAATCGCTCGTGAGGAGCCGGGACGAAGACATCGTAATTGGCCTCCTCGTCGGTCCCGCCGCACAAATACCCGGCTTGTCGGAACTCGGTGAGCTCCTCCTCGCCCATTTGATTGGGTGAATCCCTTATATCAGAGACGACCCAAGCATATTGGTCGTACGCCGCAGGGTTAACGGATGCCCGGGAGACCGTTCGAGCCATACCTACATGGGGGTACCATCCAGTTAGTCTAAGAGATCGGTTGCTCAGGCCGAACACAAACACCACCCCCACGACTTCCCGACTAAGGCCAAACAAGACTAAATGGCTAAAAGAACGATAAAAAGCCTACCCTGGAATGGTACTTTCCCCCCTAACACATCTACTCGCAACTTAAAGGCTACGCAGTAACGTCAAAAGACCAAATAACAAGCATACAGAAATAATGCATAAAAGGGAGGTTGATTAGAAAGTTACCTAAATTGATGGAAAGGAGATGGAGTTGCAAGTCTGGGAAAATGCAGGATAGATGAACGAAGGTGCCACAATAATGCTCTGAGATCTTGTAACAGGGAAAAAGAAGAAAAGAAATGGGAAGTGTGATAAAACACAGAAGAACAAAACCGACTGTTTAAAAACTGCTCCCCCAAAGCGCGAAAACGCCTGGGGGCAGAATAGTCTTTTCAAACGAGGTTTTTTCCCACCCCATTATGAGCATTCAATGCTCGGCACGAAAAACGGAACGACGAAACGGTTGCCTACGCAAACCAAGGGGCACGCGCGTTGGGAGCGCATCCTCCCCACGAGCGGCCGACCAGACGACATGTGAAACTACACGCCATTGGTAGCTCCCACGACCACCATTGGCGCGTGGGGGCACTGTTACGGCCCGGCCCAAGGTCCACACGGGTCGAACTGACCCGAGTTCTACCCGACCCGGATGCCTGCACTCCAACCGACCCGGACACGCGTCCTGCACGACTCACACACGGCTGCGGGGCAGCGTCCTTGGAGAATTGGGCCTGACCTCACACGGGGCCCACTACTGACATGTATAAAAGGGGAAGATTGGCTCTTCCCCCGAGGTACGTCAGATCTTTTCAACTCTTCATTCTGCTCGCCTGCACATTGCTGACTTGAGCGTCGGAGTGTCTTTGCAGGTGGCACCCCCCATCATCTCTACAATACAAGTGCTCGGCTACTCGACTACCCGTAAAGCAGCGCGACCCAAGTCAAGGCGTCCTCACCCTAGCATCTTCTGTCCACCCGACCTGTTCGGAACCCGACCAACGAACAATTTAATATTGATAATCTTAAGATTGAAAGTTTCAAAAAAAAATTCATCATCGCCATGTTTTATTGATTTATGGTGCAACACGTCTAACGATTGTTTTGGATAAGAGTTGGTATATCTTTTTAAAATGTTAGATACGTTTGATGTATCAAATAAATAGTTAAGAATCAAAATGAGCATTTACTCTATTAAAAAAAAATTATGGATCTAACATTTTCATTTTAAAACAAATACGAAATGTTTTATATTTTTATTTTATTTGTGAAAAAACTAGAGATTTTAAGAATAACAATTTTTAATTTTATTTTGGAGCAATATTTCAAAAAAAAAATTAAGATATTACTACATCCAACTGAACATAACAATCTAATTTAGAGATTTGGTTATTTTACAAATAATTATCGTAATTAACCTTAATAAACACAAAAAATAACTCTGAAGAAATGAACCCTATTACTTATACCATTAGTCATTTGCCAAAATAAAGTAATTTTGATGAATTTTCCTTGCCAAATGCTAACACGGCTTTCAGAAAGGCACTATTCACTATTTTATTATTGTTGTCTTTGATGAATGAATCCAGATAGATGTATATAACGATTATAGGAAAATCTTTTGTGGATAACGAAGGAAAAGCAAATAGCAAAAAATAGAAAGAACAAGAAGGCCAATGCATATGTCAAATGTGCTGGATAATGTATTTTAGACTATAATTTTTTGTTCTCGAATCACCAATTGCAATCAATATACCTTTATGTGATTCATCATTGCTGTCAAAGCTGCTAGAACAAATTACTCTCACTTTTTTTTTTTCCATTTTATTATAAGTTCAAGAATTGAATACTCATCTGCCAACCAAAGGAAGAACCAAACTCATGATCTGCGTTTCTTTCTCCTGCCAAGAATAGTTGTACAAGCATGATTGTTCATATAGCATTATTATTTTTCAAAGCCTAAATTTCACTCTATTAACAAATAATGATAGTTGCACAAATAAATGAGTTCTATTCTCAAATATTTTTTAAGAATAAAATAAAATTCTAATGATTTATTAGATTTAATTTATCATACAATTTTATTATAGAATTAACTTTTCTTTAACAAAAATCAACCAACAAATTGGATACATGTTATTAGAAATATAATAACTATTTATATTACCTTCTTTTATCATATTAGGTTTTTGATATGAGTAGTTTTATGATATGATATCAGAGCTTTATGTCCGAAAAATCTAAACTTCGATTGTTGGTGAGGAAAAATGTTGGAGATATAACCATTCATATTGCCTCTTTCTATCAACTTAAATTTTTGAAAATAGTAGAATCATAACAATACAATAAGACAATAAACTAAAATTATCTTACTTAACTTAATATCTATAATTTTATATATATAATATTTTTAATTTTTTACTTATTAAATCTAATATTACTTGATTCTTTTAGCAGTAATAAATAAATACAAATAGTGTAATCGATAATTAAAGATGATAAAATTAAATAACTTCAGTTTTGGACTACTTTTTTTTGTCTTTTAAATATTTTTGTAATAATGAAAAAAATATTGATTGATTATTGATTGGAAAACGTTAATTCCAATCTTTTTCTTTTATGATTATAGTTTATAGGGCATCAAGGCATCTTTTAATGCAAAACTCCGTTGATAACACAAAAGTTAGTTATTAATTAGAAGAATGTACAACAAGTCAACAACTAACTTTTATCTCATTAAGTTAAGTTGGAATTTTTTTTCTTAGCTGAAAGCCTGAAACCAAATACTTGTTAGACAAGCATGTCTTAAAACAAATGTTAAAATGTATGTTTTACGTTGTGGGTTTTTTGAAATGATCATTTTTGTGGTGTTAAATTTTTTCGCATACAAAACATATAGACCTTACATCTAAAATGTGCTATCACATAAACACTGTTTTAAGCATGGTTCTGAAAACCGAATCGAACTGGCCAGTTCAACTGGAATAATCGGAAATCGGTCATCTAACCGGTTCGAATAACGTTGAAAATCATCGGTAAAAAAATCGATCAAACCGGTAATTAACTGGTGAACCGAAAGAACCGTTTGGTTTTTTGACAGTTTTATGATTTGTAATATGAGATGCTAAACGACGTCGTTTTGGCTTTTTTTTTTTTAAAAAAAGGGAGATCGCGTAACCCATAGCAACCCTAATCAGTTTCCATTCCACTTTACAGTTTTCCCTTTCCAGTGCATTCACCCACCAAGCTCCAGATTCACCACCGAGCCACCCAAGCAAGCAGCCACCGAGCCAACCACACCCATCCACAGCAGCGCCGACGTTGAGGGCCACAACCACCACCGCGTCCTGCTTCTCGCCGAGCCCGCCTCCTCATTGCCGTCGCCGAGCTCGCCTACTCGTTGGGGCGTCGCCGACACCGCGTCCTCACTCGCCACCGGTAAGACTTTGTTCTTGATTTATTTGCTGTCTTCTGGGTTCTTCCTGCTTCTGAGGTTCTATGCTTGAAGTTGCTGCCTTCTGAGTTCTGATTATGATTTATGAGTTCTATGCTTCTTGATTTTGATTTTCTGATCTCGCCTCCTTCTGAACTTGCTGCCTTCTGAGTTCTGATTATGAGTTCTGTGCTTGATTTTTTACTGATTTCGATTTATTTTGCTGCCTTCTTGAATTTGTGATTTCGATTTATTTGCTGCCTGCTTGATTTACTGATTTCAATTTATTTTGCTGCCTTCTTGAATTTGTGATTTCGATTTATTTGCTGCCTGCTTGAATTACTGATTTCGATTTATTTTGCTGCTTCATGATTTTTTATTTTGATTTTCTGAGGTTATTTATTCATGATTTTGAATATGTTTTGTTGCTTCTGAATATGTTTGCTGCTTTATGATTTTTGTTTGCTGCTTCATGATGAATTATTTATTTATTCATGATTTTAAATATGTTTTGCTGCTTCTGAATATGTTTGCTGCTTCATGATGAATATGTTTGCTGATTCATGATGAATTATTTATTTGTTCATGGTTTTCTGAAATTATTTTCTGGTCTTTGATTTTCTGATTGTTACAAATGGAACAATCACAAAGTAACCTACAGCCACAAGATAATGCTGTTCAAGATTCTCAAACTGGTTCATCTAGAGGTAAATCTGATGTGGATTTGCCTAATGTTGCTGATTCTTCAAATGCAGCTTCTTTTGGTGGTACTTCTGATGATGGTAGCTTTGGATTACCTGTTTATGATGGAGATGTTGGAACACTTAATGATAATTATGATTTTTGATGAGTTGCACCTTTGATTAGTTGAAAGCTTGCTAGTAATTATTTCTTTTGAATGTAGAACATTATGGGTTTGTCATTATGTGCGTTTTTTTTTTTTAGTTATAAACTTTGATGTTTGAAGTTGTTTGTGAACCTCTAATATTAAGTAATGGATAATTTATTATGTGAAATTTTAAATTTTATTAAATTAGAAATTATTGAATATTTATATACTTAAGATTATTTTAAGTTTTTTAATGATTTTATTTAATATTTAATTAAACCGGTTGAACCCCGGTCGAACCAATGAGCTATTGAATCAGTGACCTCACCAGTTTATTGACCGGTCCGATTCTCGCAACCTTGGTTTTAAGATAATCTATTTACTCAAATATAATTTTTGATATTATTTTAACACGTTATTAAATTTACATTTTACCTAATTTATTTACATTGCTCAAGACAACATTTCTTAATATACTACATACTAATTTAATAACATTATTAAATTATATTTAGACTTATCAGTTATAAAATAAAACCAACCTACAAAAATTGTGAAACTATCAATAATCTAATTTTTCACTTCCTCATCTATGTTTTGTTTATTTTGATGTATTATTCTGTCTTTTGTCCCATGAGCTTTAGAGGGGCGAAATTTCTATTTCGATAATGTTAGCCTCAAATCTAGATGAGAGACCTTTCAATGTGTTAAGAGGGGTGATACTTTCTTTATAAAGATATCAGAGTATAAAAAATATTTTAAGTATTATAGTATTTCAACTGCTTTTATAATTTTAGTCCTTATTTTTAATTATATATAAATTTTCTATTTAAAATTAATAGTTAGAAGCAATAATATACTTAAAAGTTAAAACACTAGAATATTTAAAATACTTCTTTTATATATATAGAGAGAGATTATAATCTTCTTAAATAATTTGAACTTTTGTCTCTTACAATTTTTTTTTTTTTTTTGCACGAAGCTTCATCTCTTGGAAACATACCAATGATAATTTATTATAAATGAATGTGCCCTTCAAGAATTAACAGATAATATAGGGAGAGAAATTTTCAAACATTTCAATTGATGAATCTATGAATTATGACAACGCACTTCATTAGTTAGCATCTAAATTTCTACTAAAAGATCAGTGCTCTTTTGTTTTAATAACAAACATTTTTTGTCTTTTCAACTATAAATCACTAAAAGATAAATAGTTGACAACTATAATTTAAAAATTTAATAACTTTTGAAAGAAGTTTGTATCTTTTTGATAGTGGAAAAAAATGAAGTTGAGAAAAAGAATAATCTTAAGTTACTCGAAATAGAAAAAGTTAATCGGATAATTGATTTTGGCAGGGAGGGTATGAGAGGAAGGAGTGTTTCAGCACCAAAAGCATCCCTTGAATTTTGGCAAGGATTGTTATGAGGTTCTTACAGGAAAATAAGAATGTTGCTGCTTTGACAGCTAAAGCTAAGGTCAAGAAGTTGTCAATTATGGATTTATGGTATAATATTTTCTAAAATAATTCTTATACCTTCGTATGTTAATATGTTATGACTTTATTCAAATGAATTTTCTTGAAAAAAAATTCTGTTTTACTTGCAAATTGACTTCTTAAAACTCATTTTATTACTCTTTAAAGCTTTTGAGTTGGTATAGTAGTGGTTTGAGTAAGGTGCATGCAGTTCTTACCTAGACCTTTTTTGGTTTTTAGAATTTTTTAAGTCTAATGCATCCCTTTTGATTAAAATGTCAATTGCTGATATTTTTTTATCATTTAATAAATTAGGAGAATATATACTCTATCATTTAAAACCGTTGATAAGAACTAAAAAGGGTTTTGGTTTAATTAAATTGAAATTTATATATACTTCCAATATATTTTTAAAATTTATATGGTTCTCTTTTGTAATCAACATTATATATCCCCTCATTGTTTTAGGAAAAACCCCTGAGACAAGTTATTTCGATCAGCCTAACATATGATTATACTACTTGGTAGACTATTAACGAAGATCTTTGAGGATTTTGTGATTAAGTTCTTTATTTAAAAAGCAATTAGCTTGTTTAATTAATCACTTAATTTATTCTAGCAATTCAGTTGTAATAAGTAACTTGGGATATCAACATAGACTCAGACTTGGTTGTTGTTGAAAAACTTTGAGAAATTTTTTATTTTTTATTTTTTCTATTTCCCTTGCTTCTATGTACGACAAATGGAACTTTTCTTGATGTTTATCATATTTTTATTTATATAAACGAGCAGAACAAATAGAGGCACTAGCTACTCAAAGATACTCTGATGGGGTGTGTGGTGATTAATATTAGTAAATATGTTTCGTAAATATTTTTTCTGTGTAGGATGCATAGATGTTGTTGCATGATTTATTGACATTATATTAGGAAAGAGAATTTTTTAGTCTTATTTTTTAAAAGTTTGATTAGTTTAAAATTAAATGCATTTTTTTAAACTTTACATAAATCAGATGTAAGGAGAAATAACAGCCGCAGTGGTGAGTGGTGTTACTGCCGACAGTAAAAAAAAAGCAGCTGACAGAAAGTTGGTGACGCCATGAAGAGAATGGATAGATCTGAGATCTTTCTTAAGCACAAATTTATTTTATATTTTTTTTAAATTATAGAAAATTATTTATTTATATTTAATCTGTTTCTGTTTTTGGCCAAAAGTGAGGTGAGCTAAGTTGGCAGAAGAAATAATAGTGGTATGGCTGATTTCAAGTGATTACATCAACCTCCTTTCAAACAGCTTCAAATCATCTTCAATTACCGGGAATAAGATATTTATTTTTGAGTAAAAGATAAATAGGTCCCTGACCTTTTTTTGCGGACATTTTCGTCATCAACAAATGAAAAATACATTTAAGTCCCTCATCTCCGAAAAATGTAGACATTTCAATCCTTCCATTGAGTTCAGGCGTTTGGACTGGACGGAAAAGTCTGACCTCGCAGAAGTAGCGCTGACTTGGCCGTTACGGAGGCCATGTGGCAGTGATTATTTCGAAACACGACATATAAATCCCCGCAACGAAAACGACGCCATTTTTGTAACCTCCTCCAATCTCTTAAATTTCTCTACCCTTTTCTTCTTCCTTCGTCCTTTTTCCCTTCCATTCTTCTTCCTCGGCTCCTTCCTCCATCACCGCCGCATAGCTGCGCCTCCGTCAGCCACCATCAACGCCGGCAACCTCCTCCTTCCTCTCTTTTGAGTAGTCTTCCCTTTCTCACTCCCTTACTCCCATTAATCTCTCTCTCTCTTCTCACCCTCCTTCCACCCACCGTTCGTCTACAACAACCTTCTCGGCGACCCACTGCCGCCGCCTCTCTACCGGCGCACCATCGTCGCTACTAAGGCCGAACCATCATTTTCTCTCTATCTCATTACCACCCCTGTGCTTCCCAGGTCTTCTTTCTCTCTGTTTAATTCACTCTGTTATTGCAATTAGTTAATTAATATTGTTTAGTTAGTTTTGTTTAGCTAATTTCAATTAGGTTAGATTAGTTAGTTACATTAGGTTGTTAGAGAATCTGGCGTGAATAGTGGATTAGGTCTTGCTTGCTTAGTGAATTAGTTAGTTAGTTAGTTACATTAGGTCTGTGCAATCACTGTTTGTAGTTCATTATATTTAGTTTGTTCAATTGTTCTTGAGTTGTTAGGATTAGGGTTGGTTAATAAAAATTGCTGAGACTGATGTTTTACATTGCTGCTGTGTAAATTCTCATTGTCTGTTTTTGGTCCACTATGAGTACTTTGTTCGGTTCACTATGAGGAGTACTGTGTTCAGTTCATTCTGCACTATTCAAAATTCTTCTGCTACTGCTTCTTCACCCGAGAGAAGAAGGAAAAGATAAAAAAATACAGCAGCAACAACAACAAAAGAATGACGATGAGGAGAAAACACGTGAAGAAAAAGAAGGAACGCCAAAAAGGAGGAGAAGGAGGAGGAACGCAAAAAAGAAGGCGAAGAAGAAGCTCCATGCGTAAACGAGCATGAGCGTGGGGGAGAAGAGAAGAAGAGAAAAAACGTTAGGCAAGAGTGATTTCGTGTGTGTTGGGCACGTGTATTTCACCTTTCATTTAATGGTATTGCGTTGTTTTGGTGTTAGGCCAACTTGGTTACATGGTTACATAGATGTGTTATGTGTAGCATCCTGTTAAAAAAATTAATATAATTTAATTTGAAAATACTAATGGTATATAAATGAGTTTCAAATGAGTGAAATTACTATTTATATCAAAATTTGAAATAATTTATTTATTAATGGATAATACATATAATAGAATCAAGTTTATAATCAAATATTTATTTATTAGTTTATATTTCACAATATTTTACAATTTTATGTAATAGTTTTATTTGTTATAACTAAATTGTTAATTATATCCTTAACATACAAAGGTTTAAAAACAATTCTATCAGTTTCTTTCTGAATTAGTCGATGCTTATTTAGTAATGAGATTTAAGTTAACTAATATGTATTTTAAAAATACATATTAAAATTATTATTATATATTTTTTATTTTTAAAATATTTTTTAATAAATATATAAAATATATTATTAACTTAAGTTTATAAATTTTTTATGATTTTATAATTAATAATATTAATATGTATCCTTATAATTAAACTATATTATTTTCAAATGACAATTAATTTGGTGAACCTTAGCTTGATGACTATAATTACCAAAAAAAAGTCAAAGATGAAAAAAAAAGTAAAATTTAAATCCTATCAATATAAATTCAAAATCAATCTTATTTCGCAAAATTAAAAAAACTAATCTTTTATTTATAGTAAAAACAATAAATTGGAAATATAAAGAGTGAAAATATATGTATATAATAAAGGCGCGCAAAGTTCCCGCACTTCTTTTATAATGCATTTTAAGATTGACGCTTTCGCGTATGCATTTCTCTCTCTAGTTTCTAACCTCACAAATTCACATTGCAGTGCTCTCACCTTAATATAATTCCTTAACTCCCTATGAGTGCAATACATTATTACTTGATGTTTATTTTGTTTATTTGACTGTTGTATTTTATTAAATTTTTTATCAACTTCAAGAATGAAATTCCAACCAAGAGAGTTATTGTGGGATTTATTATTAGTTTAGAACAGAATTTTAACTCAGAAATTTCTAATCAATTTCTCTATAACTAAGAGTACTATAAATACAACAAAAGAAAAAAGTACAGTGGAGTACAATAGAATGACTTCTTAAAAATGTGTTAACTTGTATATTTAAAACAACATGAAGTGAGATTATTATTATGTGTTTAGTTATGTGAGTTAGTAATATTTGTAATAGGTAATGAAATTAGATCATGAAATTTAGTTAGATTGCATTATCTCAAGCTGTTTTCAATATTCGTAATATTTGCAAAAAGTTAATTTTATTTGTACTCCGATGCCAGTATATTTAATTATTTAAAAAATTATCTATTATAAGAATGATAGATAAATGTAATACTTTTGATAATTTTAATTTTTTTATACTCTGATAATAGTATTCAATTTAACTATATAATCTAATTTTTAAGATTTTAAATATTTTGTGAATAATATTAAAATTTAAATTAATTTAATACTTTTTTGTTAATAAAATTTACATTGTATATTTAATTAGAAATTTAAATAATTAAAAGATATTTATTTAAATAAATAGATAGTACTATTAGAATAGGGTGCAAAAACACATTATTATATTTTTAATATAATCTACTTACATTTAATGAGTAGTTTTAGAACTCCAGGATTGTAAAATACCTGAGTTTCAGTTTTAAATATATATTTGCTTTTTTATTTAATATCAAACATACAAATAGTATTTTAAACTATTTAAAAAAATATGATTTGATTAGGGAATGTGAACTTTAAAAATTTTTGTTGGTATTTCAAAATTTATGATTAAAATATTTTATTTAACTATTTATTTTTTGATGAGATAAATCTATTACGGATAAACATACAAAAATAGTTACTTATTTTGATTTTATAATAAATATAAATTTAAAACTTTTGATACAATTTTTTTTGTTAAATAACTTCTAATCAGGTTAAAAACTAATTATATCAAATACACATACGTTAGCTTAATAATTAAGTACTTGTTTGGTCGTCATTAAATCGAAAAAAATATATTTCTTTATATAGAATTGAATCTGAATTTAGACATGCATGTAACTATTTTTTACTTGGGACAATTCTATAATATTAAGTTATATTTATGTTATTTGTGTGTTTTACCCTTTTAAATAGTTAATAGTGTATATAAGATTATTATCGTTCATATACAATAATTAATAAACAAAATACAATTTTTAAATAATTTTTATACAACGCACATGTTTTAAATGAATTACTGTATACAGGTATTTATTTAATTTATTATATAGATATATATTTGTTTTATGCATTAGAAACTAATGTAGAACAAAAAATACTATGAAATTGTTATACTTATACCGCCTAGCGCATTGCAAAAAAGGTACTACTTAAGTGGCTGGTTTCCAAAACAATTTATTAAGTTAGGAAATAAAACTTTGTATTTGTAATTTTAAATTTAGTCTTTGTTTAAATATATTTTTTTAAAATATTTCATGACCTTGGTATATAAATAATTGTATCCACTAAAGTTAAGACTCGCATTATCGTTTTAGGATAATGATTTTTCATTTTACCTTGGAATATTATATTTCTAAAATAATTATTCATATTTATTATTTTAAGTTTCTTCATTATTGCAGGGGTTACATTAGAAATTTTCTATCAATTTTCTTTTTATATATAACCGAGGTTGATCTCACTTTGAGTTTTACATTCATATTCTCTAGTTTAGTTATTTAATTATCATGAAGCACTGAAGCAGTCTCTCTAACTATATTCTAATTATGTTTTCCTAATCCAAAGGGATATTAAATATTCAAATTTATTGGTGGATGCAAATGGATCTGTCAAGCTGGGTGATTTTTGGACTGACAAAGATAATTATCTATTTATACTTCATTATTTAGTCCTTTTTAGTTTCTCTGATATTTCAATTTCAGCTATGGATACCTAAATATTACACAGCTACTTAACATTTTAATTTTCTTATATTGCTTTATTATTTCAAGCAACCAAATTGATCAAAGAGATTAAATTACGCAGGGGTTTTTGTTTTTCTGCCCTAGCCTGCTTCCATACGCTTTGGGTTGTTTTTATTAAGTGTTTTTGCTATTTGAATCCTCTAATATATACTATTTTAACGTTATATGTTGTTATTCGATATACTAGGAAGGTAAAAAAAACCAGTAAAAGCTTGTTTTATTTAACATTTATTATTATCGCAACAATTAATAAATGTTAAATAAGATAAATTATGACTGCTTTTGGCTGATTTTCTTTTGTTATCAAATATTTTTTGTTGTTATTATCGGTGATTGCATGTGATGTTTAACGCTTTTCTTTGTATTATGCAGGAAGGTCGGGCCGTTCGCTGTTTTAAAAATGAAAAGAGGGGTATTAACTGGCTTGGTTAAATTGTAATCAATACTTCGATTGGATTTAGTGATTGATGAAACTTGGTATGAAGAGATTTCTTTATTCACTCTCTCTGGGTTACTTGTTTATTATTTATAATTGTTTATTTTTCTAGTATTTCATGGTTGCAATTGCACGAAATTAAATAGCCATTTTATTTAGAGCTTACAAAACACGAGATTTACATAACTGTGTCATACATTATATCCTACAATAATTGTTTTCTTGCAATATGTTTCCCAAGAAAATTACGCTAAATTAAGAACTTTAAGTTATCCAAGAACTAATGAAAATTAAATGTGATTATTATGCTCAATTATGCTTTTTAAATATTATTTATTTAGAGAATATATCTAATTATTTTAAATTTGGATGCACGAAGAAAACAATAAAAGTGACTTTGTAAATTTATGGTTTAGGACTTTTCTCTTTAGATTTTTAAATTTATGGTTTAGGATTTTTTTTCTTTGGAGTTTTAATATATGGAAAAGTATAGGTAGACAATGAAAATACTAAATAATGTGAACAATAAATATGTCGGATGTTCAATTCACTAGGTGTGCGGATGATTATTCTAATGTTATGGAAAAGTATGGGTAGACAATGAAAGTAATTTGGAAGTAGAGTACTTTTTTAATTTACTTTATTTGGGTCAATTCTAAAGCTTATTATTCACATTGTTTAGAAAAATTATTGTCTGCCTAACAAAACTCTTAATATATATATATACCAATAGTATTCCCGTGGAATCATTTCCGACATGGCATTTTGTGAGAATTTTGAATTTTTTTTAAAATAGGAAATTTTTCATTTTCTGTGGGCCCCGCAGACAGCTCACGATGGGTTGTTCTGTGACATGTTATCTCTTGCCTTTTTCCTATCTTCTTCTCCCTCATTGAAACCCCAATTCCGCTCCTCTGTATTCTCCAGATTAACGTTTGTTTGACTCTTCCCTATCTTCTTCTTCTATGAAATGTTATCTCTTGCCTTTTCTCTATCTTCTTCTTCTCTCTCATTGAAACTCCAACTCCGCTCCTCTCTATTCCCCAGATTAACGTTTGTTTGCCTCTTCTTTCTCTGTTTGTCCGGATCGGTGTATCGAGCTCCGGGATCTTTCTTGTGTTTTTTTTCTCTTTCGTTTTATCTCTGTTGTTTCTTATCCTTCCTCCTCTTCGTCCAATGGTTTCTCTATCACCGGCGACGCTTCTTCTGTCCGTGGTATCCACAACCTCATGGAGCGTTAGTCTCTCGCTCGGCCGCTCGGACTCCTTGGCGATTCCGTTTTTGCAATGAAGATGGAAGTTAATTCGTTGGGGTTGTTTTGGATCTCGATGGCGCCAGCAATTCAAGGGCTGTCAATGGTAGTCGATTGACTCCTTGGCGATTCTGTTTTTCCACTGAAGATGGAAGTTAATTCGTTGGGGTTGTTTTGGATCTCGATGGCGCCACGGATTCAAGGGATGTCAACAGTAGTCGATCGGCGAGGGGTTCTGGTCCCTTTTTTCAGCTCGCACAAGAACTATATGTCACAGAAGAGGTGGTATCCCTTCTTTCGTTTTTTTCTTATTCTTTCTTGTCTCTGTTTGGAAGAGGTTTTTTATTTTAAATCACTATTTTGATTCTTCATGTTTTATGATATTTCTATTTTATTTTTTCTGTTTGGAAATTGTTGGAGTTTTTTATTTTGGTTAATTTTGAGTTTTATAATTTCCTACTTAGTTTTTTAATAGTTTGTTTCATTGTTATTAGGTTGAGACAAGAGTGCAGAGTGCAAAGGTCTTGGGAAAATTTTTTGTTGTGTTATTGAGGTATTGGTGACTAAGTTTTCTTTTTAGCTCAATTATGCCATCATTTTTTAATTAATGTGCAACTGATTGATTTGGACTATTTGCCACTGATTTGATGTTGTACATGTCAATACTGCTGTTTGTTAATTTGCTACTGATTTTGGTTATTGCTTACCTAGCTTACTGAACAATTTCATGTTCAATTTCATGTTGAATGGGTCTTCAACATCTCTATTGGTAGTTAAGGTTTGGGTGGACACTTATTAGCTGTTGGGTTCCAGTATTTTGTGTTTCAACATCGTTAGAGTTTTTTATTTTGGTTAATTTTAAGTTTTATAATTTCCTGTATAATTTTTTAATAGTTTGTTTCATTGTTATTAGGTTGATATCAGAGTGCAGAATGCAGGACTCTTGAGGAAGTATTTTGTTGTGTTATTGAGGTATTTGTGAGTAAATTTCCTTTCGAGCTCAATTGTGCCATCATATTTGAATTACTGTGCAATTTAATGATTTGGACTATTTGCTATTGATTTGGGGAGATCATTATTGAATAATTCAGTTTTTAGGTATGTTCATAAAATGGTAATCCCGTGCAGTTTGCACGGGTCTTCCTGCTATAGTAACAAAATAAAAGGAAAGAGGTAGGTCTAAGAAAAGATGTTTATGGTTTTTTAGAGTTGAGTTTTGACTATGGATAAAATGAACAAGAACAAGATGTTTAACATCGTGAAACTCAATGGAGCTAATAATCTTATATGATACGGAGTTTTGTAATATGTATCTCCAAATTCTGTTTTTCTATGTTTGTGAACATTGGAAAGCTACTTTCATAAACAGACATAAACATGAAAGTTGTCTTAAGCAATGCAAGTTCACATCCGTATAATCTGACATAGATTTGATGGATTGGGTAAGAGCCTCTAAATGAAAACTATTAATTAACAAACTTTACTTGATCAATACACTAAATTATGAAAATGCTATGGAAATTTTCTTATGATGAACTTGTGATTATGAATATGTTGAAATTTTTTGTTTCTAATTTTCTAGTCTATAAGGAATCATCTTAAATTAGTTCAAAGTAATTATCATTTTGATAAAATTGCACTTACTTGTGTGTATCCCTCCATGTTGGACCAGGTTGAGCTTGCATTTTCCAAAGGTTCACCAGGTGATGCCACTAAGGTTAGAAGTTAAAACTTAAAATTGATTAGCGATATTCATGAATTGATAGAAGAAATTTGTTTTTTAGACATAAGAAGCTTAATAATAAAAAAATAAGAGTCACCTTGGGTTTAGTGTTTAGGGTGTTTATCTTAATCATATAAAGTTTAGGGTTCACAAACTGAGATGAATGATTTGTATTAAATTACACAAAAAAAAATTATTTTAACCTTCATGTTTGAAAAATAAAAGATAATGGTTAGAATTACTAAATTAATACACAAATCAGTTACTTTAGTTTGCTCATATTTTATATTTGTTTATAACTTTTATTTTAGATTAATAATAATGCTATATGAATATTAAGGAATTTTTTTTTAACGCAAGAAGCTCAACACAGTACAGTGGAGCAGTCTAATAGAAACAAATAAACAAACAAATATAATAACACAGTACCATCAAAAGAAGTCCCCTTGTCATCTCTGGCATTGCCATCAACAACTAAAGGGGTCCACATTACATCTCCACTCGTTGTAACTCAACACTGTCATATTAGTGATTTTTTCAACACCTTTACTTTTATTCTGGAAAATCCTTCTATTCCTCTCCAGCCATATATTCCAAACCACCATACAGAAGCATCTCAATCGTTTCTCTCTATCCTCCCTCCTCCTTGACCCCTCCGTCCAACTCAGAAAGTGTTCCCTTATTGTCCCTGGAATAGATCATTGTTGTTCAATCTTTGATAACCAAGCACTCCAGACCTGCCAAACAAATTCACAGCATAGAAACAAATGGGGCACAAGTTTCACATGTTTATTACATAGCACACAGACGTTATCTTCCTGGTTAATAATTCCTAGCCGGCTTAACCATTCTTTTGTATTCACCCGACCTACCAGGACAAACCATGCAAATAATTCTACTCTAGGCGGAACCAATCCTTTCCAGATGGTCTTTGTGAAGCTGTAGCTTGTCACCTCCTTCCGGAGTGTTGCCTCCTGCAAAACCTGAACAAATGAGTTAGTTGAATAAACTCCTTGGCTATCATATTTCCATACTACCCTATCCTATCTGTTAAGAACTAGATGCACAGGTCTTAGTGCCTCATGTAGTTGACCCAGCAGTCCCAACTCTCATTGAAAGAGCTCTCTCCTCCACTGAAAATTCCAAATCCAGTCTAGCCCATCCCAAAACCCACAGTCCCCTATAACAGACCCACATTGGTTTGAAACAGAGAAAAGTCTGGAAAATCGGTCTTTTAGAGGCCCACCAAGCAGCCACGTATCCTCCCAAAACCGCGAATGCTGCCCATCACCAACCTCCATAGACAGCCCTGTAACCATCTTACCCCTTATATGATCATTGGTTATTTGTAGCTGGCATATATCCTTCCATGGTCCTCCCCTGGTAGGTAGCACTTGGGTTGACAACAACTCATGAGGATTCAGATCATAACAGGAACAAACCACCTTCTTCCACAACGGGCAATCCTCCTTCGCAAATCGCCACCACCACTTAAACAACATAGCCGTATTTCGAACCATAGCATCCCCAACCCCCAGTCAGCCTAGTTTTTTCGGGGCCTGCACCACGTCCCATTTTACCAATGCCATCCCATTGCTGCCATCATCTTTACTCCACAAGAACCTTCTTTGCAATGAGATCAATTTCTCAGCAACAGTTTTCGACAGCTTAAACAGACTCAAATAATACACAGGCAAACTGTTTAATACTGATTTAATCAGCACCAACCTTCCAGCTTTATTCAGGATTTTAGTCTTCCACATACTTAACTTCTCCTCCACTTTGTCTATTATAGGCTTCTAGGTCTTCACTAACCTTGGATTTGCACCTAAGGGAATACCCAGGTATTTGACTAGAAGGGACTCACCCTTACACCCCAACAGCTGGCACATATTCTGAGTCCACTGTTCTTCACAATTTATCATAATCAAGCTCGATTTGTCAAAATTAATGCTGAGACCTGACATCAACTCAAAGCACCTCAATAGTCGCCTATATTCTTGATAGTGTCCGCCTCTGGTGGACAGAACAAAATTGTGTCATCCGCAAACTGAAGGTGGGATAACACTATACGATCTCTGCCAATTGCCAGAGGTAATATACGCCCATTCCTGACTGCCTCACCCACCAATCGATGTAAAACATCCACAACCAGTACAAATAAAAACGGAGATAGCAAATCACCTTGTCTCAGGCCTCTTTCCATCTTGAATGGCTTAGATGGCGACCCATTTATCAAAATCGACATAGAAGCTGTGGAAATACACTCCATCACCCACGCTCTCCATTTATTACCAAACCCCATCTTTTGCAGCACTATGTCCACAAAGCTCCACCTGACTCTGTCATATGCCTTTTGGAAATCTAACTTGATTACTGCCGCCTCCTTTTTCCTCATTTTGAGCCAGTTTATCGTTTCACATGCGATGAGTGCCCTGTCATGGATTTTCCTACCCCTTACGAACGCACTTTGGGTTTCTCCTACCAAAGCTGGCATCACAAGTCTCATCCTCCAAACCAAAACCTTGGAGATAACCATGTAAACGCATCCAACCATGCTGATAGGTCGCAGGTCTTTAATCTCTTTAGCTCCAATAAACTTTGGTGCCAGCGCCACCCAAGTGATGTTAGAGTTTGCCGGCAGCCTTGACGTCTGAAAGAACCCTAACACTGCAGTCGTGAGTTCAGGCCCAATCTCACCCCAACACTTCTTGACAAAATTCATGTTGTACCCATCGCATCCTGGTGCCTTAGATGACTCACAATCCCACACAACTTCTCTGATCTCCTCAGCTGTCGACAGCGCTCCAGAGTTACATAATCTTCATGCTCTAACCTGTTTACCAGACCATCTCTGAAGCTCATCATAGGTGGCTTATCCTGGTGATATAGCTCCTTGTAGTAACCCTTAATTGTAAGACCCAAAACCTTTGAAAAGTCTTATTATGATCAAGTCTCAAATCATATAGTTATTTATAGCCTTAATTTCAGAAATTATTTTATTAAAGATAACTAAGGCAAGTTTTGATTTATTGAATTTGAGACGAGTTTTGATTATTATCCAATTTTATAATTATTGAATTATTTTTTATATTTAAATTATAAAGTTGATAGTTATAAAATAATAAGGATTTTATATGATTTGGATTAGATAAGTAATATTTTAAATATTAATACTACTATTTTGGAAAATGAAGAAATTAAGTATATTATTTCTAATTATTTTATTTGGACATTTTATTGAAAATAATTTGTAAAAATTGATGCGCAAATAGTATTTTTATACATTAATTTTGTTGGATTAAAATTTGTTCCTAATTACTATGTTATCCCTACTTTTATTTGAAATTACTAAAATGTCCCTAACCTTAATTTTCAAAATGAGGAAACCCTAACCCAATGACCCGTACCCGACCCGATTCCTTTTACTCACACACACAGCCGCAGTAGCAGACCCTACCCCCTTTCACCCTCAGCAAACTCACAGAGTCTACTGAAGTTTAAATCAATAAACAAGCAATAAACTGAACAAAACCCTAAACCAGTAAATCAGCAAGCAAAACATTTGGGGGACAGAAACCAGCAAGTAGGCAGCAGCAACTGAAGTTCAAATCAATAACCAACAAAACATCAGTAAAGTTTACCTGAATAGATGGCTTGGGCTCCATATGCACTTGATCGGAGGTGGCGACTGGCGAGGTCGGAGGTGGCGCCTGGCGAGATCGGTGCTGTCTTGATCGTGGGTGACCCTACAGAACCCAGAAATGCTGCTAGGTGGAGGTGGCGAGGTCGGAGGTGGCGAGATCGGTGCTGTCTGCTAGGGGTCCCCTGTGGCTTTTGGTTCAGTGGGTGACTGGGTGGCTCAGGCTGGCTCCGTGGCTGGGTCTGGGTGAGTAGGTGTGCTACCCAGAGGGCGAGATGTGGTGGGCTGGTGGCTCAGGCGGCTGGCTCCGATCTGGGATTTGGGGGTTAGGGATTTGGGGATTTTGGGGAGGGACTGCGCAGCAAGGTAACGCACTAACGCGTTTGGGGGGGAGGTGGGGGTCTGGGGGGTGGGCTAGCCGGCTAGGTAGTTTTTATTTTTTAGGGTTTTGGAAAGAACCGGTTCGGTTCGGTTCGGTTAGGGTTTTAGTGGCAAGAACCGAAAACCAAACCAAACCGCAAAAAAATAGTAAAACATTGTTTTTTTCGGTTTGTTCGGTTTTCGGTTAATTCGGTTTTCAGTTTCTTCGGTTCGGTTCTGCGGTTTAGTTTGGTCCGGATCGGTTTTGAACACCCCTATCACAGACATGAAATCCTAATCCTTCCCAACCCAGCCGCCGCACTCAACCTGCTTGCCTTCCTCCTTCCATTCACACAAACACAACACAATCAGAAGCAGCAGCAATGCTGCAATGAGAAAGAAGAGAAGTTAAAGGGAGGTCTGAGAGACGAAGGGCTTAGAGGGAGGGAGACGCCGTCCTCCTTGTCGCCGGAACCACGAGGAGCGTCGCTGCCAAAGCCATGTCGTCGTTCCTACCCAGTCGTGGTTCTGCCACCCATCACCCCGTTCCATCACCTGAAGAGAATCGCGACGACGAGAGGGAGAGCTCATGCGCGAAGGGAGCACGAGAAGGAAGGAAGGTCGCGCGAGGAGGAGCGCGAACCACCGCGCGGAGCTGCGCCGCTGTGTGCTGTCGCCGTTGCGTTGGACTGCTGCCGCCGTCGAGCTTCGAGGAGAGAGAAGGAGGTTACGTGGAAGATGAGGCGCGATGGTGGTAGGAGGTTCTGCCACCCCTCTGCTGTTGCTGAGCTGCCACCGCCGCTGTGAAGGCTCCGCCACTGCCTTGTTGCTGCTGGGGAGAAGGAGACCAGAATGGGTAAGTAGGAGGGTTTCTGCCACTGTTGGAGCTCAGTTGCCGTTGTTGTCATGGCCGCCGCACCTTTGGCTGCCGGGAGCAGTATCATGGCCGCCGGAACCAGTCTTTCTTGGTAAGCATTTTGCTTCCGAAACCCCTTCAATTGAGTACTCTATTATAATCCGTTAGAAATTCTGAGACGTTGGTTACACAAGGTTGAGCCCCGGTATTTGTGCATCGGAATTAAAGCTGCTGTTGGGCCACCGGAGCTTCTGGCCGCTCACGGATCTTTTGTTGGGGCAATTCGAAGTCGTAGCTGCTTCTCTTGTTAGTATAGTAAGTATTTCGCGTTTCGAAAACCCCTGCTTTAGCGTTCGGTTATGTTTGGCTAAAGACCTTGAGGCTTGGTAATGTAGGTTTGAGTTTCGGTGATTTCGTGTCGCATAAGTGTTGCGGAGGCTGCCGTGTCATTCCTTTTATTTCAGTAAGTGTTTTATCTCAGAAATCCTCGCCATTTGTTTTCAGTTATGAGTTTTAAGATTTCTGCGATATTGATGTGTTAGGAAGTAGTAGCTGAGCTTATACGTGGTGCTGAGGCTATTTCTTATATTAAGAAAAACACACGGAGCCAAGATTTTGATTATGATTTCGAGCTGAGGCGAAAAGGACTCTGAGAGACGTTGGGTTATGGAATTGCATTTTGAGGTAGGGGCGCTTTCCAAAAACTATGTTTTATGTATTGGAATTATTACATATGGATACTGATGTGAGATATTGTGTATTTTGTGATTGTAATTGCCTTATGTATTATTTGATTGACTCGAATGATTATGGATGTTGGTTTGGCTGAATTGTTGTGCGGCTCTGTGAAATGTAATGTTTTAAAGTTGATTCTTTAAAGATTTGAAATCTGAGTTTAAACCGTTGAGGATTGGTTGGATTGAGCTAATTATTTCAATGATGTGAAAAGTCGAATGTACTTTTGAGTTCAGCCTGTTTATTTTAATTGACTTGGTTTTGGACAAATGATATGTTATTGAGCTATTTCTTTAAAGCTTTAGAAATAAGTTAAATCGGTTGATATTGAGTTGATTTTGAAATGGTTTCCTTGAGATATGCCACTGAGGCGGCTGTTGGATTTAGCTTGCTTTTGAATTGATTTTTGGTTTTGAGCTGTTGAAAAGGAATGAGAAACGGTTTAGTTGGGACCTAAACCGGGTGGCAAAAGTCCAAGTTTTAGGGGAGGTGCTGCCGAAATTTCTACAAGATCCTAGTCTTGTTTGAAAAGTTATTTAAAAAGGGTTGGATTTGAGAAGTTGTATTATTTGGTTTATTAAGAGAATATTGATGTTTTCAAGCTTAATTTATTTAGTTAGCTTTATGCCTTGAGTTCGACTTATTTAGAAATGAACTATTTTTACCGTTTGAATCACTGAAGGAAAGAATGATGCTCTAGTATTGACTTCAATATAAAAAGGAGCTTTTAGTGATTTCAAAGGAATCTAGACTTTTGATTGAGTAATTAAGTTTGAGGCATTTTGGAAGAGTTAGAAAAATGGGTTCTAAAAAGAAACCTGAAAGTGGTTTGATTCAAATGAACCGGTTTCGTTTCAAATGAGTTGATTTTTGGACTGGGTTGGAACTTGTGATTTTGTATGGCCGGTTTTATAGTAAATTCAGTTTTATTTACTTGAACCGAGAATCTTTGATTTTAAGAGTTTCAATGAATTTTAAGGAATTGATATAGGTTGACCTTCCCTAAAGACTTGGGACTCTGCCGAGAAACTTTTGTTATAAAATCCCATTGTTGGATGGGTAATTTTGAATGCTTTGAAATAAATCCTTAACTTGCCATGGTTTTGGAAGTTTTGGAAAGAGAATGCCGAGAGTGGCTTGGTTTTAAAAAGGGAACTTACTTCGAGTAAATTTGGCTTATGAGCCTGAGATGATTTTAAAATGAGATCTTCAAAGCCAAGGCTGAAAAGAGTTGAAACTTGATTTCAAAGTGAGATGATTTGAGAAAAAGTGATTTATGGCTTAAATGTCGATTTTATGAATTGATGATATTGAATGTGGAAGTGTTGTTTTGTTGTGAGCCGGAATGGCTGTGTATGATTATAAATATTGGTTGGTTCTGGATTGAACCGTGAGCCGGAATGGCTGTGTATGATATGAATATTGGCTGGTTCTGGACTGAACCGTGAGCCGGATGGCAGATATGGATGTTGATCCATGGATGAGAATTAATGCATGTATATGCTGAATTATTGATAATTGTGATTTGTACTTCCACTATTGGAGATAAGAGTTTCCCTGGGAGAAAGCAGTGGCTAGCCACCACGTGCTCCAGGTTGAGACTCGAAGCTCTTTTGACCCTATGTCGTAAGTGTGGCCGGGCACTGTGAAAGTCCCGGATGAGCTCGCCCCCGTAAATATTCACCAGTGAAGGTGATGGATATGGATCATGATTATGATCAAGTTTATGATGAGTACAACTCAAGTTGGGGATGCGCGACAGAGGGACAGTCCAATGGTTAGCTACCAGGACTTGTCGGGTTGGCTCTATAACCGACAGATGATATCATCAGCCACTAGGGACAGGCATGCATCATATGCATCTATGTGACATTGTTTGGGTGTGCATATTGTACTTGGTTTGCCTATGTGATTAACTGCTAATTGTTCTACTTGCAATAACTGTTTGTTTATGTTTGCATCTGGAACTCTGTTGGATTGTGGTGGATTGGTTGTGGTTGGATTGTTTGGGCCTAGAGCCGTGGTTGAATGAGATGGACCGATGGTTGATTTTGGTTTTGTGTTTCTGGTTTGGAATAAAATATGAATGGCTATTTTGGTGCAGTATAGATAAACCTTTTTGAAAGGCTTTGATGTTTTTGAGAATTGAACGGTTCCTCTTTCAGAAAAGATTTCCGACTTTACTTTTATTTAAAACCGTTGTTTTTGAAAAGAGGCATAAGACGGTTATTAATCACTGGTACGATTTATCTTCACGTATCCTATTACAGTAATTTCCAAAAACCCCCTACTGAGAACCCTTTCGAGGATGATGTTCTCACCCCCTACATTTTTCCCCTTTCAGGATATGGGCGCAGAAGTCACGAAGAGTTTATTTAATTGTTGTTGAGATGCTCTGTATGGCTTTAGATTATTATTTTTGTACCATCGCCTTTATCTTGATATATTCTATAAGAGGGATAGGAATTGTATTGGGTAATGTTTGTAGTATTATTTATATATATGTATGTATATATATATGGATGTACTCTTGATGAGCTTTTGTAAGTTGTATGATATCTATGGGTGTATGTTATCGAACGAAAGTAATTTTTGGAGCGGTATTGCGGTTTAAAGTTTTAAACAGGTTCATATTTTAGTATTAAATAGTATAAGCGTTGTCGTAATGTCCGAGCTATCAGAGTTGCGCAGCCGGAAGCGTGAGCTTTGGTAGTTAGGGTGTTACATTAATAGCAATCTTTATTCTAGCTTGATTCCTTACCAGCCTGCTGTTGATTAATAGTGTATCGATCCTGTTATTTTGCCGTCTCGCTGACGCCAAGTTGTGGAAGTATCTTGTATTTTTGTCCATCTCTTTTTCTTGTCGAGACCGGGACATCTATTTCCAATGGACTTCTTTCCTGACATGCCACCTCTCACAACAGGTAACCAGCGCCTTTCTTCTAGCCTTCATCGTCCCATCATACACCCCATTGCTTACCAAGTCATCAATCTTCTTAATTTCTTCCTCAAACCTCGTAATCTTCTTGTCCATATCCCCAAAGTTAGTCTTGTGCCAATTCCCTAGCGGGATCGTCAACGCCTTCAATTTGTCTGTGAACTGCATCTCTCCCAAGCCTCTCCACTCCTCCTTCACAAAGCTAAGGAAACTCTCAGATGTAAACCATGAATCTAGGCTTCGGAACGGCCGTGGCCCTACCCTCTTTCTCGTGTGCTCCAATATCACTGGACAGTGATCTGATAAACCCCTTGGTCCACCGTATATCCTAGTCTCTGGGAACTCTTTCAACCACTCCACGCTAACCAGAGCTCTATCTATCCAACTGCACGAACGTCCCCTAAACCATATGAACTTGTGATCTGTTAGCGGTAGATCCACTAGATGCATATCCTGTATCCAACTCCTGAACTCTTCTGCGACCTAGGTAGAACATCAGTACCTTGCCTTTCTTCCACATGCATTATTTCATTAAAATCTCCCATGTAGCAGCTAAGAACCTGACATAACCCAGCCATATAACTCAACTCTTCCCACACTTGAAGCTTCGCCTCCTTATTATGTGCCCCATAGACTAAGAAAATAGCACAATTGTAATTATTTCTTACCAGGACCCCTTCCACACACAACCATCTCTCCCCCTTATAACAGTTATTCTTTTTAAACACCGATTCATCCCATATCAACAATAGTCCACCCGCTGTCCCATCCGACCCTACAAAGTCCCAACCTGCACCATCTTGCCCCCAAAGTCTTACAACATCAAATTTGGTCACAACCTATTTTTTAGTCTCAATCAAACTCAACATATCTAATCTATATTTTTTCTTTAACTCCTTCACCATTCTTACTTTGCCATCACCCCGTAATCCCCTAACATTCCAAGAGCTAAATATCATTTAAAATTTTCTTTACACACCTGTTTTTATGTATAGGCCTGCAACGTCTCAGCTTTTCCTTCTGCTTTGCCAACTTCCTTTTGCGTTCAATTTCTTTGTTCTGCGATTGGAGTATTGCCATAATGTCATCTTCCTCGTCGACCAGCAGAACGCCCGACTCCTTTGCCAACTCCCATGTCCTTCGGTTCTCCATCATCTGTTCATTCAGCTTTAAGCTCTGTGTGCTACCATCCTCTGCCGCATTCCCACCTTCCTCATCCCCAAACTCATTCCCTCCAGAGCGCCCCTCATCCTGCATGGAATCCTTCCTCAAAGCACGTTGAGAATGAATCAGGCCTCCACTACCCAGACTCACATCAGGGTAGGCATGCGGTGTCTCGGCCACAGTCGAGTCCGCTTTCATACCTTTGGGGCTATGACCAGCCCTCATATCCTCTCCCGCCGCACCCACGCTTTTGAAATCGGCAGTATGAAATTGTCCCATCCACGTCAGTCCTATCACGCCGTCGCCCGCATCTGAAGAGCCTCCTCCAAGACTCCCCGCCCCACCAATAAGTGCTGAGGCAGAGACGTTCCCAGTCGCCCCAACCTTATCGCTTTCACGAGTTCGCGTGTGGGGTTTGCCGTCCTAGCGCAGTCGGCTTCCTTCACCTGCATATCGGCGAGCTTCCACTAGGCCAGTCCCATCAGGCACAGCGTCCTCATCATCGAGAAGAGCAGTAGCGTTGTTTTGATGGCTGCGCTCCTCCTCGACTCTGCTGGTCAGCGACTCGCGTCTAGCTCGACCTGGTCTCTCTAGAAGCCCATTATCCCCATCACTATCCACATTAGAGTCTAGGCCCAGTAGGAATTGGTTTCCTTCTTTCATGTTATTATTTTTGCAGGCCCAATATAGGTTTTGGCAAACCTGTTTTTGTTTTCCCTTATTGCCTCCCCCATTTGGCCCATTATAATCATACGACAATGTCATTTCTGAGTCAGCCGTATCACTTATAACTGTCCCTCCCCCTAAATTAGCCAGCCCTTGATTCTCACCTTTGGCTAAGTGATCTGTTCCGAAATTCAAACGATTTTGATAATTACTATCATTAAACCATTCATTCAAATTTGTTATTGGATTTACCACCCTACCCTTGTCTCCTTCCTCTTCCTGGTGAACCTGTATGATCATGTCCTCGTCGTGAGCGACCTCATGTGCCGGTGCTGCTTGAAGCTGCTGCACCATATCCACTCCTACGCTTGTGACTATGTCGTTATCATTTTTTTCACCGGTTATGATGACTTCTTTATCCGGTTTCTCTGTACACTTCAGGCTGCATCCCTCATGTCCAACTTCTTTTACCAACACATCAAAGCCCCCTGAGCCCACTGTTATATGGATCCATTCCTGAATTGCGTCCATTATACACGTATCAATCTAGATGCGACCTACCGCAAAAGAGTTGCACAATTCTGTCTCTCTATCACAACTGACTACTTCCCCCCACTGGCCTTCTATCGTGGTGAAGGTTTCCGCAGACCATGCGTGTAACGCAACCCCAAAACATTCAAGCCATACCCTACGCGTTTCAGTATATTCCGACTCCTCCCATCGCCATACACTGTGGAATAAGCGTAGGAGGTCGTTCATGTTTAAGGTGTACGCTTCTTCAGCATGTATAGCGCTATCAAAAGGCAGCAAAGCTTTGTATGCTCCCATTTCCCTAACCTGGACAAGATTAGGCAGATTCTTTCCCACAACTTCCTTCAGGGATTCAAAATTAAAAGGTTTCGTCGTGCCCCCAACAAGACTTCGCTGCAACCATTCAAAATTTTCCTTTGCCACTTCGACTTTCACCTTCTTCGTCCAACCATTGCCATGTGGGTCCTTTCTATCCTTCTCCGCTCTTGAAGCATGCCCATCTGGCACAGCATCAATCGGCACTACCTCTTTATGCGTCTTCTGAGCGGTGTGTTGTTGCAAGTCAACTCCTCCTGGTCTTAGCGGTTTGTGTGCTGGTTTCGCCTTTCTTCTGTATCTAGCCTCTCCGACAAATATATTCTTCCCTCTCAGTCTCAGTGGATTCATTTCCGCTATAGCTTTTAACACCCCTCCTTTCGTCGTATAGCAAATGAAAGCAAACATGTATATGTTTCCATTCCTCTATTTTTGGGATAAGTATATGTCATTAATGCGTCCTGTCCAATTGAACAGATGAAATAACTCTCTCTTTGATATGTCTGTAGGGAGGTTGCTCACAAGTACCGAGTAGGACTCGTACTCAAGCCGCCGATACTCTTTTCTGTTCCAAATCCTGGGATCATTGCCATGGTTCCTAGATCTACCCCTCTCTGTGTTTCCCACCCACGCTCGCTCTCGCTCTCTCTCTCGTTCTTTCATTCTCTCTACTCTCATAATATTTTCATTGTCTACCTATATTTTTATTGTTTAATATTTATGAGTGTTTAGGATTTGGTGTTAAGTCTTTAGATTTTAGTATTTATGACTTAGAGTATTAGAATCGGATTTACAGTTTAGAGTTTAGGGTTAGAATTTAGTGCTTAATTTTTTTTATTTAGATTTTAGATTCAGGATTTAGTATTTAGAGTTTAGAATTTGGGGTTAGTTTTTATTGGTGAGGGTTTGGAATTTTATTTTTACATAGTTAAGATTTAGAGTTTAGAATTTAGTGTTTAATTGTTTATAGTTTAAGCTAAGGTTTACAATCTAAAATTTATGTGATAAAATATATAATTATTTTTCAACAATTTTTTAAGTAAATTAGCTAAAATTAAATATTGATAATATAATTTTTTTTGTTATTATTATCTCATTAGATAGCTATTATTAAATTCTTCATCTGTATTTAAATTTAAATTATATTCTATATATTTTTAATAATAGTGTTCATACAAATGTTTTCATTATCCATAAAAATCAATTTCCCATTACATTAATCGGTTAATTATCTTGATGTTTTATGTTAATCGGTTTTAAATTTTTATGTCATCTATATTATTTATAGACAGAATTAAAATCATAGTCAAGTATCAAATTTTGGAAACTTAAACAATTAAAATCCAGTAGCTAAAAAATTGAAATAAATTAAAATAGTATGAATTTTTTCCTTTTAATTATATTATTGGAATTTAAATTCATTTTTTTATCTTATATAAATTTATTCTTTAGTAATTGAGTATTAAAGGTTTAGTGTTTATGTCTATGATTTAGGTTTTAGGATTTTGGGGTCTGAGTTTATAGTTTATAGTTTTGAATTTTATGGTTTAGTGTTTAGGATTTTGGGTTTAATGATTTAGTGTTTTGGGTTTTAGTCATATGGTTTTTTATTTTGGGGTTTGATTTTATGTTTTATCGTTTATTATTTATGGGGTCATTATAGATCCAGTCATATGGTTTTTTATTTTGGGGTTTGATTTTATGTTTTATCGTTTATTATTTATGGGGTTATTATAGATCCGAATTTCGGTTTGGGATTTTTATATCTAGGGTTTAAGATTGTAGTTTTTGCATTTTCAAGTTTAGGATTTAAGCATTAGGTTTTAAGGTTTATGTTTTAGTGTTTAGAATTTAGAATATTTAAGGTTTAGAATTTAGTGTTTAGAATTTTTGTTTTGGTTTTAGAATCTATAGATTACGGTTTAGATTTTATGTAGTGTGCTTAGGATTTAGGACGTTTAGAGTTTAGGACATAGGAATAATTTTTATTTAATAAACCATGGCTGTTTTATTTTTGAAAGAAGATTACCCTATTGTTTATTGTCAAAATTAGAGTCCTATTTATTGTCAAAATTGTCTTAGAAGCAATTTTCTATTGTTTTAGGGTCCTTTTTTTCTGTTTAATTTGGATTTCTAATGTTGATATAAATTTTTGTTCATTGTGATATAGGAATATGTTGAGTTTTTTGATTATTTACTATTTACTTTTTGTTGTTGCCATAATTTTTTGTTTTGTCAAAATGATCTGTTGTTCACTTCAATTTCTGATTCTCTTAAAGGTTTTTGTTTTATTCATTCATTTTTTTAAAGGAGCTCAACTATAGGTTCATTGTCTGAAATTCATTTTGCACAACACTGGTGTGAAATGTAGTTTACCTAAGTCTTTTTCCTTCATGTTCCTTCTTGATTTCAAGACTACAAATAACATAATGGATGCTGCTAGACACATCTTAGTACGGTAAATGTTGTTTTCTATAGCTGATTGTCATACGAATTCTTGATTACTGTCTCAAAATGACTTTTGTTATATTCCTAGAAATGTAATTTTTTAGGCTGCCACCAAAATCACTAAGAATTACATAAATAGAATGAGAAGCATAATCTAAAAGGAAAAAAATAAAAAGAAAAAGAGCAGATTTGAGTATTTAACTAACCATGATTTGCGGTTTGAGATTTAGGGTTAGGATTTATTAGTGTTTAAAATTTTTTTGTTTATGTCTTAGGATCTATAGGTTAGGGTTTAGATTTTATGTTCAAAGCTTAGTGTCTACAGTTCAATGTTTAGAGTTTATTTGGAATTTAGGATTAGTTTTTATTGGTGAGGATGTGAGGTTTTACTTTAATTTCTCATAATTATGATTTAGTGTTTAGGATTTATATATAGCTTATTGTTTATAGTTTAGGATTCATGGTCTACGAATTTATATAATAAAATGTATAATTATTTTTTAATAATTTTTTAATTTAGGGTTTAAATTTTTGTGTTTAGGTTTAAGATTTACGGTTAAGTAATTATTTTTTATTATTCATTGTTTATGATGGTTTAGGATTTAAAAATTTTGGTTTATGTTTTAGGGTTTCATTGTTATAATTTAGTATTAATTTTTTAGGGTTTATTATCTTGGATTTATTGTGTATTTTATGAGTTTACTTTTTATTATTATAACTTTGTTTTCTTTAACTTTATTTTTATTAAAAAAAACTCTATTGGTTTATATCGTAAAAGAGATATATCGTATATGTTATCCTTTAATTAATATTTTCAACTGGTTTAAAATATGCAGTTATTTTTTATTGTATGAAATAATTTACTTTTTACATTCAAATCATGTTTATATGAAAAATATTATTATTCATCCAAAGTACAATTTTCAGTGACTCAGTATTTTTATTTTATATAGTTATTAATATTTGTATTTTATAATTTTTTTAGGTTTATTTAAAAATTTTTTATATTTGGTGTACAAATGTTTAATTCTTCCAAATTTTTTTAATTAAGGTTTACGGTTTAGTGTTTGTGTTTTTAGTGTTTTATTATCACACTGTTATTTATAATTCATCAATAATGAAAACCCCAATTGATCTATATATATATATATATATATATATATACTTTAAAACAATTTTTTTCATGTATATTCTATTTTGATTAGTTATTAAATGGGATAAGTATTATTTTGGTCCCTAACGTTGAAGATCAGAATTAAAATCGTCCACGTTTCATGCTTGTTTGGGTAATAGCAATGAAATTCCCTAATGTCATGCTAAGAATAGCTAGATTTCCAGAAGAAGATGCCATTCGTTTGATGAGAAATAAAAAGGAATATCGAAAATTCGAGTGGTTAAAGCTGAAGCAGCTACTTTCGGAGTAACAGAAAGAAAAGCAACGACTGGAGTGGGAGAGTCAGTAACTTTTTATTTAGAATCATTCTTAATGTTGCATTTCATTTTAAAATCGTCCTTTCTAATAATTTTTTTTAAATAACAAAAATACCCTTTTTTACCATTTCATTCTTCTTGTTCTTCTTCTTCCAGAAGAACAAATTCTTCTTCCATTAACAAATTAAAAATACAGATTCAACAAAAAAAAAAAAGAACACACAACTCAAAATCAGAAATTCAATAAATCCAAAAACAAAAAAAAAGCAACAGCAATTCAGAAATTAAAACAAGAACAAAACCAACAATAAAAATTAGGAAATTAGGGATTATGATGAACAAATCCATTATTCAAATTCAGATTCAACAAATCAACATACAACAATGATAAAATCAGAAGCACTCGAACAGAAGCAGAAAGTACACGAAGCAGAAGATGTAGAAGCAGAAGCACTCAAGCAGAAGCAGAAAGTAGAAGACGAAGCAGAAGATGCAGAAGCAGAAGCACTCAAGTAGATCCAGAAGAAGCAGAAGACGAAGCAGAAACAGAGATCGAAGCAAGAAGCAGAAGCGGCGAGACGGCGAGAAGCAGTGGCGAGAACGCGACGGTGAGGAGCAACAGTGCAGAAGCCGAGGCTCTCTCCCTAGCTCGCGACGGCGACGGCAGCTCCAAACTTCGCCGGCGTCGTCCCCCTCCCCCCTTTCCCCGTCCCTTTCCCCTTTCCCCTTCCCCCTCGTGTCTCCCCTCTCCTCTCATGTCTTTACTTCTTTTTTTAAATTTTATATATTTTTTATTAAAAAAACTATTTATAAAAAAAGAGTAGTTTTGTTATTTATAAAAAAAATTTATTAGAAAGGACAATTTTAAAATGAAATATAACATTAAGGATGATTCTAAATCAAAAATTATATTAGGGACGGTTTCGATTCTGACCCTCAATATTAGGACCAAAACAATACTTATCCCTTATTAAATTGATTTACATTGATCTTCTTTAATTTCTTATGAAACACGTGTTTATCAATTATTTATTTTGTTTTATGTTAATCGATGAAATCTCTAATTTTCTATTATTTTGTCTTTTATCATAAATTTAAACCTCCTTATATTTAATAGTATTTTAAATTTTCAACTCTTATTAGAAAAACTAATTTGGTTTGTATTCTAAAAAGTAGTGTGCATTATTCCATTATTGTGCTTTAGTTAATATATTTTGAATTTCTGTATTAATACTTAGCTTTGTTAAAACATTTAGTTATTTTTGTTTTGTTAAAGAAATTACTTTTTTAGATTGAAATCGTGTTTAGATCAATTTTATTATTTATACAATTTAAGGATTGTCTACATTGCGAAAAAAATGCAACTTTATGAAAAGATTTAATTAGTCAACAAATAAAGGTAAGATAATAATAAATGAAACTTAATTAATTTATAATGAATGGCTGAATGCTTACAAATTAAACTCAACAAAAGGTTAACAATTGCATGAGTAAACAAAAAATTCTTATATGGTATAAAAAATATATTAAACTACTATTCCACCTTAAACCATGACAACAATAAAGAAGTTTTGTGATCCACAAATTCAGCCCAATAAAATACATAAATTCAATTATAATTTTAGACTTTATTATTTTATCTTTATTTTATCTTTAATTGTTGTTATCTTATTTTTATTTGTTTTTATCTTTTTTAAGCCAATATTCTATATATATTTAGTTTTACGTTTATAATTTACGATTCAATTCAATTAATCGACAATCAATCAAAGTTCTTTATTAAAAAAGAAACGAAAGCAGATACCACTTGAGAAAGACGGTGGCATCCCCAGAAGGGTTGATATTTATTTACAATCTACAGCATGGAAGGTATTGTTGTGAGAAGGGTCATTCCGTCGGATAACAGTTGCCTCTTTAATGCAGTTGGATATGTGATGGATCGTGAGCAAACGAAAGCAGCTGAGCTGAGACAGGTTATAGCTGCAACAGTAGCAAGTGATCCGCAGAAATATTCTGAAGCATTTCTTGGGAAGCCGAATGCAGAGTACTGTAACTGGATTCTTGACACACAGAAATGGGGAGGTGCCATTGAACTTTCAATATTGGCGGATTATTATGGACGCCAGATTGCTGCATATGATATCCAAACATCAAGATGTGACTTGTATGGTCAGGAAATGGGTTATTCAGAAAGGGTGATGCTTATTTATGATGGTCTCCACTATGATGCTTTAGCTGTGTCGCCCTTTGAGGGTGCTCCCGATGACTTCGATCAGACGATATTTGCCGTACAGAAAGACAGAAGCATTAGACCTGTTGAGGGACTTGCTCTTAATTTTGTTAAGGACCAACAGAGGAAGAGGAGATTCACCGACACCGCCAACTTCACCTTGCGCTGTGGTGTATGTCAAATAGGAGTTGTTGGTCAGAAGGAAGCTGTGGAGCATGCACAAGCAACCGGTCATGTTAACTTCCAGGAGTATAGATGATGATCTAAGAAGAAGAAACTCACATGTGAATTTGTATCAAGAACAATGTTTAATTGGTGCAAACTTCTTTTTCATTTTTATTATCAACTGATTAAAGTAAAAACTAAATTGTTTATGCCTTGAAAATATTGTAGCAAGTTGTGTTGTAACTTGTAACAATAATTATTTATAGCGACAGTTTCAATCCATTGTTATTTTATTGTAACAGAAACAATATTAGTTAGTATTTCTTCAGCAGCATAATAGAAAAAAAAATCTGTTTTAGCCATAAAAAAATGATAAAATTGTGAAAGAATAAGAAAAGAAAAGAATACGAAACTTTGATTGATTGTTGATTGATTGAATTGAATTGTAAATTATGAAAGTAAAACTAAATATATATAGAACATTTACTTAAAAAAGATAAAAACAAATAAAGATAAGATAAGAACAATTAAAGATAAAATAAAAAAAAAGAAGATAAAATAATAAAGCCTAAAATTATAATTGAATTTAGGAAAAGTCTAGGGGGCCAGCAATTTTTGTGATTGTTAGCCATCACCTAGCCATCAATGATGATTTGATGGTGTGAGATTAGTGTGAGATTTTATCCAATGGCTCACCTTACTCTGCTGGTTACATGCTGGCCAAAATTCAATAAAACTGCTGGCCCCCTAGCATTGCTCTTGAATTTATGTATTCTGTTGGGCTAAATTTATGGGTCACGAGACTTTTTTATTGTTGTCATGGGTTAAGATGGAAGAATAGTTTAATAAAACAATTTTATTTAAGCAATTAATTACGTGATAAATAAAATCTAAAAGAAAAAAATTGATCATAAATAATTAATTATGTTATTATATTAAAACCAAGATTGAAAAGAAAGAAATGATTACGTATTAAATAAAATTAAACTAAACTAAAACAAAAGAAATATTTTCTGATTATTTTATTTAATTTATTTATTGTTGAGGCATAATTTCTTTATGACTTATGGATTCTTTTTCAGTTTATGTTTGACTTATTAATCTTTATGAATTTTTTTTTTATCATTTTTGTTTTTTAGTCGGGTCTTTAGTGTTTGTGGTTTAATGTTCGTGGTTTAGGTTTGTCTTCATGATTTTAGGTTTAGTCTTTATGGTTTGAAATTTTTATTTTATGATTTATGGTCTTTAAGCTCACATTTAGTGTTCTTGGTTATAGCCTTTTGTGCTTTTGAGTTTTTTGTTTTTATTTTAATTGTGATAATCGTTTTTTATTTTTTAATTAGGATTGTACTTTTAAATTATTATTATTAGTTGTCAAATATGAGTTTCTTTGTTATTTATTTATTTTTATGTTAAAGAATTAAAATTGTATTTTTTCTATTATTTTATATATTTTTAACTAATCTAACTCTTTGAATATTTCATAGTATTTGAACTTTTTTGCTCTTATCATCTGTTTTGTAGATTTTGTTACCATTGAATATAATTGTTCTGGTGGTCAAAATTTTTCTTCATTTTAATTTTCTACTAAAATATATATTTGTCTCTTAAGCTTTATTCTTTATGGCTTTCCTTATTTTATTGTCAATATCTTGACCAAGTTTATATATATATATATATATATATATATATATATATATATATATATATATATATATATATATATATATATATTTTGTGTATCAAATCTTGGTTATGAAATTTTTTTCTTAATAATTAAAATACATTATTTTTTATTTTTATTTTGAATTATGGTATCTATAACATTTTAGTTTTCGTTTAAATGAAAACTTGGTTCTTAAACTTTTTTTTTTTTGGGTATTGAAAAGTTTAGCCTTCAATTATGTTTTTAAGAATATTTTTTTTTATATTCCAATGGATGACTTTGACTCATAAATTTGTTATTCTTTATCTAAATGTATTTTTCATTACTTAGTTTATTAATGTTATTTTTTATTTAAGAATTTTGGTTTAATTTCAACCCATTATTTTTTTCAATTTTTCTTTAGATTTACATTCTTGAGTTTATTATATTAGCCTTTACCTTTCGTTCAATAGTTAATGAAAGTGTGACTATCTCCAATTATTTTGCTTTATGTTTTAGAAATCATCGAAGTTGCATTGTCGAAACTTCATTTTACAAAAAATTAAGCAGTATTCATTAAAATAAATTATACCTTTGAATTATTATGTGATTTGAACTCTGGGTCATTAAACATTTAAACTAGTAGAAATGTAGAATTATACATATGGTTTTAAAGCTACACCCGTTAATGTGGAATCTAGGAGTTAATACTCAATTTGGTTCATAAAATTTAAAGTTAGATTTAATTTTATCCTTAAAATTTTAATGGATTTAAATTAGATTTTTAAATTTTTAATCATAATTTACATTAATCTTTGAACTAATTTTTTTTAACGAGTTGATTTAGTACATTAATTTGTCACGATTTTGATTTCTCGTCCAAATTTAATGTATTCAAGAATTATTAGAGTCCTAAATACTGGATTGTTACTCCCAGAGTCGCAAAATTTTTAAATTAAGCTTATTATTACCGTCTTCGTGAGAATGTTGGGAGCCAATCAAACTTCTAAGAAGTCTAGTAGATTTTAGTCACATAGAATTTAGATAAGGAGTCCAAATCCTAACAAGTTAACGCACAAAATTAACCTACTATTTACAGAAATCAGTTCAAAAGCTAACATGTGTTACTATTATAAATTTTAAGACTAAATTGAGTCAATTATAATTTTAAGAATCAATTTGTATCCAACCTCAAATTTCAAAAACTAAATTGAGTATTAATTCGAAATCCTACCACAATGCGATAGGCAAAGTTAGAGAGATGGTTTAACAAAGACTGCGGTCATGCAAAGAAGTTCCAACGCCTTCTCCTCCCTAGTCTTGGCATTTCGATGTAGATTATGGAGCCTTGAACTCTTACTATGAAAAATGAGTTAATACTCAAATTAATCTTTGAAAATTTTTTTAAGCATCAAATTGATCTTTAAAATTTTAATTTGCCTTATTTTAGACTTTAAATTTTAATTTATAATTTACGTTAGTCCCTCAAATTAAAATGCCATACTAATGTGGCATACTGACGTAAATAGTTAAAGTCAAGTTAGTATGACACTAAGTATTTATTTTAGCATGTCATGTTAGCAAGACATTAATGGAAATTATTTAAAGGGATAAAATGAGTTACAAAATCAAAATTCAGGTTTTAGATTGACGCAATTAAAATTTTAAAAGCCAAGTTAAATATAAATTTCGAGAGTCAATATATTAACTCTTGAAAGACTGCTTTCCAATTCTGATCATCAATAAACTCTTGGAAGAATTAGTTAATATTGAATGGCTCTGAAATGGATTAAAGATCCGAGTCTTAACCCTAATCAGATGGAGTGTTTAGTTTGATCAAACTTTTTTTCTAGTTTGGCCAAGTCCAAATAAAATCTAACTAAATTTGATCCAAACTATTGAATTCAAATCATGTCTTCGAGTCAAATCAGGCTAAGAATACTCCTAGTGGAAAATGTCGTGTTCTGAAATGGGCCCACACATTACTAGCCCAAAACTTTACAAATCTCACTGAATCATTACAAACACCACCAAAAAGTCAAAGTTGAAAAGTCCCAATTTAAGTCCTAGAATTGCATTGGATTGGGGATTATCCAATCTATCTGTGTACTTAAAACTGGGAGTTGTGCAATTTATTTGACCAAAAAAAAAATACAGGTTCTAAATTGTGGCTGAGGCATGTGAAGTAATGGCAAAGATATTTGTCTCAAATGAAGCCACATCAGGTTTGAATCCTAGTGTAGTTGCTAGGTTTGTGTCACACAGAATGGAAAATAACCACCTACTATATGAAGAATCATGCTAACATGCAACCTACTTCATAGATCCCATTAACAACTCTTTTTTACTAATCTATAAATACCCTCTTAAGTAATTTTTCATTTTAAATTACACACATTTTACTAAAAAATTTGTTAACTTTGGCGTCAGAGTCATTGCAAATACCTCCAACCGTCTGAAAGTTTTGGACCATACTGGCTGAAGCCCAACCTCCTCCAACAACTCGGGTAATACCTATGAACACTTTTTTTTTTGAACTCGGGTAATCTCATTTTGTATGTCTCTTATGAGTTTAGCTTTTTTTTTTCAAAGAAAAAAGGTTTCTCACTACCCTCATGCAAAATGAGTAGTTGTATAAAATTTTGAGAAAAGGACAATTTAGTCCCTGACCTTTTAACCCGCGGACATTTTCGTCCTTGAGCATTGGAAAATACATTTAAATCCCTGACGTTCCTTAAAATAAGACCGATCAGTCCCCCCGTCCATGAGCCACCCTCAGAACGGACGGAAAACGCTGAGCTGGCTCCCCCTATGCTGACATGGCTCATCAGCGTGCCCACGTGGCAAGTAAGTGGGTTGGAGGTTTTGAAAACGGGACACATTAGTCCCTCTAACACAATACGACGCCGTTTTGAATCCTGCCTTAATATTAAAATTCGTATGGGTCGTTCCTTCATGGTGGCAGCTGGTGTTGAGGAGAAGACTTGTTCAGATTTTGGTAATGGCGACGAAGGGGGCATCATCAACCTCAAGAAGAAGCGTTAGTGGAGTAAGAGAAGAAAAATCCGTTTCAAGCTCAATTCCATGTGGTGTTCATGCTGACCATCCAAACGACGCCGTCGCCCGTAGGTGCTTTTGTGGAGTTTATGCAATAATGTACATGTCGAGGACCAGCAGCAACCCTAACAGAATCTTCTTGGGTTGTCCATTCTATAAGGTAAATTTAAAAATTCTGCCTTTGGTTTGATCTGAGATGGATGCTGACAGTAGATGATTTTGGTGATTTTGACAGGGAAATGAACCTCATTGCAAATTTTTTGTTTGGGTCGATGAGCATCTTGCCAAAATAGGAAGCAATTGTTGCATATGTGAGAGCAGACATTTCGTTGGGAAACATGTTGAAGTTGTAGAAGAAGAAGAGGAAAAGGAAGATGAATTGGATCATAGAATGGCTGTTTTGGAGGAGAAGATTATTGCTTTGGAGAAGAAGAAAAATCCATTAGCCTTGTGTATTTGTGTAATTATATTTGCTGTTGTTGTTGCCTTTTATGTAGCTATTGCTTGAGAGATGAACTATAACAATCATGATAGAGAATGGTATGTTGTAGGTTCATCTTATGTATTGAAATATGCCATTTTGGCAAGTTATGGGTCCTGTAATCTAAATGGAACTGGAGTTATAATATCAGTATGTTGAACTTATATTTTGAGTATGTAAATAAACATGGAAACATTGAGGAATTAAAGGCTGTAGTTGCATACATAATTTAGAAAGATGATGTTATATTGCTAAACAGTTCTCATAAATTTTTCCAAAATAAACAAGTCTCAAAATGAACAAGTCTCATAACCATTGTCTACTAAATATTTCCAAAATGAACAAGTCTCAAAAAATGAGTAGTTTGTTGAAGCTTAAGATGTCAAAAGTAAGCCTCAAACACAAAATACAAGGCATAAGCCAAACTGTTCAGAAATAAGTAGAAACCTAAACTCCAAAATGAGCATAACTATAATCTAGACAGTTCTTCACTTCTTTGGCACAATGGTAGGTGGATTAGGGATGAATTTGAATAATCTGCTTGTGGTCGTGCCTGCTGCCGCTAATGTCTCCTGGGTAGCTGCTGCACTTGTTCCTGGTAGGACTTGAGGTTGTTGTGGGTTAGCGGCGTTTGGCTGACTTTGAGGTGGTTGTGGACTAGGGCATAGCGGAGCTGGTGGCCTGAATATCTTCTGCTTGGGCCTCATCTTCGGTGGAGTTGCTTGACTTTTTTGGGCCGCTGTGGATGGTACTTGGAGTGGAGGTCGAAAAGGTGTCCTCCTGGTTGCTGGTCCTGGCCTGACTTGGAGTGCTGCTTGTGTTGCTGCCACAGGGTTGGAAGGACCTGGGATGACACCACTTGACCCCTGTGTTGAGAGCTGGGTTGAAAAGCATTGTAATTAGTCAAACCAATTAGACATAGTAGACATTAATTAATCAATTGAACAGTTAGTAAGTTACAGCAGGTGTGGATTGCTGAGTAGCTTTGTCATGATCATGACCAGATGGAGCATCATGAGTAGGTGGAGCATCTTGAGTAGATGGAGCATCCTGATCATAATAGATAACAATGCAAACAGATAATTACTCCTAGCATAGTTAAGAAATCACATAAACTCCTAAAGAAATCAAACATTGAAGTAAACACATATACTCCTAGCATAGTTAAGAAATCAAACAGATTACTCCTAAAGCAAATTACTTACACTATCATTTGGGGCTGACTGTGACAATGGGATGACTGCCAATGACTGAGATGTGGAACATTTCTTGGGCTTCTTTGCCATAGGTTTCCAATTGGGATTAGATGGAGCGCCCTTGCATGTCTTGTAGTTATGTCCCGTTGAACCACACTTACTACAAGTCACTTTGAATGACCTCTTCAACTTATCTCCTTGTTGCGTCATTGGCTCTGCTGGATCCTTTTGTCTATTATGCACTTTTGGCCTGCCAATTGGCCTCTTTATGATTGGAGGATCCGGCCTTGTGTACTCAGTCCTTGTCCAGAACTCCTCACTTGGCACAGGCTGAATACAATGAGCATATGTCTTGTGTATTGACTCCATGCATAACCATGGATGCACATAATCCTCTGGATGATCATGCCTCTTCCTTATTGCTGCTATGGCATGGATACATGGCATGCCTAACACAAAAGACAACATCATCAACCAGAATTGAGTGCACCAGTAATAAAACAATAATCAACCAGTAGCTTAAAATATTGAAAACAATATATTAAAATATCATTCAGCTAGCAAGTTAAAAACAACAAAATCAACATACTAAAACATCATTCAGCCAGCAGTGAAAAGATTGAAAACAATATAACTAATTCTTGAATCAGATTAAGGTAATGTGTTTTAGTAACTTAGAACTTACCAGTTAGCTGCCATTTGTTGCAGGAGCAAGTCTGCCTTATGAGATCAACGTCAACCTTTGTAGCTTTACGAGTAACTTCGAAACGCTTGCGTGCATCATCACCTGTCCAGTCTGCACGCCATTTATTGCTAGGCCTTATTAGACGCTCCATCCTCTTCTGCTGAACTGGTGCGAGCTTTCCAGTATAATCACTTAGTAGCTCTTTATGCTTAACCATTCTCCGCATCAGATAGCACCTAATTTCTTCACACATGGTGAGTATAGGCTTGCTTCTATAGCTGACTATCTTTGAGTTGAACACCTCATACATGTTATTTGTGAGGTTGTCCACTTTTGGCCCGTGGGAGAAATACGCCTTGACCCAAGTTGCTGGCTCAAACTTGGAGAGATATTCCCATGCCCCTTGATTAATGCCTTTCAGCTTCTCCATCTGTTCCTTGAATTCGGGTATGGTGGTGCACCTAGCACAATCCCAAACCACCTCCCGAATATACAAATCCTTAAATCGGTTTATGAAGTTTTTCCAAATGTGCATCACACAGTTCCGGTGATGTGCATTTGGCATAACTTCTTTCAAAGCAGGCAGCAAACCCTATCAGCAGTACACAAAGGTTTCACCATTAAACATAACTAGTCAATTATGAACAACTGTATTATTAAACTAAGCATAACAGTGAATGAATATCTAACTACAATAGAATTCAGATTGAAATAATTCAACCATTATCAAGTTGTGAATATTACCTTCTGTTGGTCGGACATGAAATTTCAACCATGAGTCTGAACATCCCCCAGATCCTCCTGAAGTAGAGTAAGAAACCATTTCCATGACTCTTTGGTTTCAGACCTTGCAACTCCATAAGAAACAACATAAAATTGATTATTCGCATCTTGTGCCACTGCAGTTAAGAGTTGTCCACCATAGTATGTTTTCAGGAAGCAACCATCAAGGTGGATTAGAGGCCCGCATCCACTCTTGAACCCCTGCTTGCATGCCTCTAACCCTATATACAGCTTATCAAACACAGGAGGGGCTTGAGGAATTGGAGTAACACACAGCTCTGCCCTGGAGCCAGGGTTGCTTCTTAGAATCTCAAACAAGTAATCCCTCACATTATTGTACTGCTCCCTCTCATTGCCCATTATCTTCTCCCTTGCCTCCTTAACTGCTCTGTAGACCATTTTTGGATGTGCAGTGAGTGAGAACTCCTCTCTCAGAAAGTCAACAGCTTCATTTGTCCTCATGTGAGGATGTAAACTCATTTTCTTCTCCACCTTCTTACTAATCCAATGTTGATCAACAGCGTTACTTCCTAGGTCCCTTGCACATGTGTGATCGTTTTTGTAAGTCTTCACCTGATAGCATTGCAGTGATCTGTTGTAAGACAAATGAACTAACCACGGGCAGTCATCATCCTTGCATCCCACCCTAACTCTCTCCCTATCATTCTTAATCCACCTAAGCTCTCTACCCTCAGCAATAAAAGAGTCTTTCACAACTTCTTTAAATCTCTCTATGGTTGCAAACCTTGTCCCTAACTCAAACCTCCCCTCTCCAAAAGCATAATCATCATCAAATTCAGGAAATTTGTGCCTACTGGACTCATCATCTGATGAGTTAGGAGTGTGTAACTCCTCAGAATGGTAATCATATATAGGATCATCATCATCATCATCTTGGACTGTACTGACATAGAACCTCACACTTGGATCTGTGTTGGGCTGTTCTTCATTGGGCCCAAAATCAGCCTCATGATCATTGGGCCCAGATTTGGCATGCTGCTGTATATTGGGTTCACTCCTGGCCTGCTGCCTTCTATTCACCTCAGATGTCCCCTTTCCACTACTCTGTCCCTTCTTTAACCAACTTCTCCTACTCATGTTCACACCTGTCTTCTTTGCATCTGGCTTCTTGGCACATGGCTTCTTTGCAGATGGCTTTCTTGGAGACACAATTTTCTCCTTTCCCTTACTAACTCTCTTCCTCTTGCGTGCTCTGTCCTCATTGCTATTATCACCATCATCACTGTCAGTTTCATGTCCGGGTGGTGGAGGTTTGTAGGGCTCATCCTCCGTACTCTCATACCCATCATCTGAAGATGAACTCTGAATCTCTCCTAACACAAGACTCTTTCCTTTGTTTCCAGCATCCTCCACAATATCAAGCTTATCAACAGGGTGGTCAAAGTACAGGTAAAACTCATTCTTCTTTGTATTCTTCATTATGTTCTCTCGCATGGCATTGATCCCTGCATCCCCTGTCAAACTGTGTAGCCTCGACTCAATGTCATCACTCATTGGATCATACCAATAAACTACCCTGTACGACTGGTACCCCAAGCCTTTAAAAAGTGTGATCAAGTCCCCAAAATTCACATAATCCAGGTCCATTTCGGGAAATTTCTCTACCTTTCCATTTTCATAAACAAGGGAACCATTACTTTTTCTGACAAAACTACCTCCATGGTAGAAAACAGGCACCACAAACACATCTACCATCTGGAGGAAAAAAACAGAAATCAACGCTCAACTAACTAGACACTCATACATCAATCTCCTACAAAAAAAATAGAAACAGAAATCATCCAAGAACTTTTCTTTGCCCTAACATTGAATCAAATTCACTGTTACAACGCACATACAGTTTATACCATTACTATCACCATGCACGTACAACAGTTCATACTTTCATAACAATTGAACTACACAATCAACTCACTAAGCAATGCTACTGATTCTTACCTTCTGTAATGAAGACGGCAACTCAGACTGGATTCACACCGAATGCACACCGGAACCTTTTCCGTCAAGACGGTGATTTTTTTGGAGGGAGAAACAGAATAATCCCGTCTTTGATCTTCAATCTTCCTTAGGGTTTTGTGTAATTCTGTAAAAGCTCTGTGGGTGTAATAGGGATTGCACACAGGGAAAGGAACGATAATGTAAATAAGGAGCAGGATTCAGAACGGCATCGTATTGTGTTAGAGGGACTAATGTGTCCCGTTTTCAAAACCTCCAACCCACTTACTTGCCATGTGGGCACGCCGATGAGCCATGTCAGCATAAGGGGAGCCAGCTCAGCATTTTCCGTCCGTTCTGAGGGTGGCTCATGGACGGGAAGACTGATTGGTCTTATTTTAAGGAACGTCAGGGATTTAAATGTATTTTCCAATGCTCAGAGACGAAAATGTCCGCGGGTTAAAAGGTCAAGGACTAAATTGTCCTTTTCTCTAAAATTTTGTTTTCAAACTTCTTGATGAACCCATGTAATGTGTGTGTAATGTATGAAAAATGCCTAGAATTAAGAACGGTCTAATCCACCTAACAAAAAAAAAAGCACAGCTTTATTTTTTGACCTAATTTATTTTTTATTTATTTAAATAAAAATAAAAATTAGAATAAATAAACAGAATCAATCATACAAAACAATAACACTACAATAGATTTGTATTTATTCAATAAATTGGTATAACTTACATGCCAACCATGACTAGTCTCAACAAACATGCAAAAGGAAGAAATGCTAATAAATTCTTTCTGCTGTAGTTACAGGACGTAAAAATACGACAATGACAGTAATGTTATCTCTGCTGCCACGTTCAACTGCTTCAGTAGCCAACCTCTTAGAACACATTCCAGGCTCTTTTACCGTGTCTTTTATTATTTTTATTACTTCCTCACCGCTCATAATATCCCATAGCCCATCACTAGCCATGACCTGATAAAAATTTATTGCTAGCTTAGTACACGAGGAACAAATTGTGCTGCCTAAAATGAACTAAGGTAATAGGAGGATGCTGCACATATCATAGAACTGCAAAAACATCATTCCTAAAGTGTACTTTAATAAATGAGAGCGCAATTTTACTGGTTCTCCTAGCAGGTTTCCATTTTCTGTAAGTTTCAGCAATTAACAATACCCTTCATGTGGAATCAATAATTTTGTAGTATTGTGAATTCCTTATTATTACCACTTAATTATCATTTATCAAACAACTTATTCTTGGATACACTTTCCAAAGATCCAACGTATTACCAAACTGCGAAGAACAGTATATTTCAATAGCAAAGGGCTTACCAGAAACTCATCCTCTACAGATAAGATGCTCTCAGTTATCTCAGGTTCTGCAGTCACAGCAGGCTTCAGATCATCATCACCAATAGAACGAGTAACCTATGTTAGAAAAAGAGTTGACTTTGTTAGAGAAGCTTGTAACAAATAAGTATACAATAACAAGCAAATAAGCATAAATAGAATAAATAATAAAATCCGGAACAGGGTGTTAGAACTGGATCAAAATACTAGTGAGTGTTCATTAATGGAACACAAGATAGATATGATATTCAAGGAACCCCTCAGCTCTTCTGAGACTCTTAGAAATGCCAAAGACCGCCAACTCCCATCTCCTGAATTATAAACTAACAAGAACCTAACACCTCTCTCATAATTAACTCTTTCACTACTCACGACTCAAATGAAGGAGCATCTGCCTTCGAGGTGCACAGCACCAAGACAGTTCATGGAGCCACCGCTGTCATATTTGGGACCTCTCTCCTCCCTGAGTGCTCTGTGCTCCCTACTGAATGATTCCTTTTGGCTTGTCCTCATGAATATATATGCTAAATAATATCTTTGCTACTAGAATGTTATCTACTTTTGTTAAATGTCTATGTAGTTTTTAATAATAAAATAAAGTAAAAGTGCATAGATTGCTTCTAGACAAATACTCCAAATAGTGGAATATATTGCACATTGCAACAAATATTTAGCCCTTCTTTCTTTCTCCCAAAACCTGCAAACCTCATCAAAAGAAACTGATCTAGTAATGGGAGGCACACCCAAGATTCTCCAAACATGCCAAACAAAGAACTCCACAAAGAATCACCCATAAGCCAGCATAAGAACAAAGATGATACCATTTCTGAATCTCCCCGACACATAATACACACGTTTGGAGATATAGCCTTATGTGGTCTTTTGACTTGTAAATTATCATTGGTGTTAATTCTGAATAAGCACAGTAGGCCAAATAAAAGATTTGAATTTAGTGGGAGCTTTTGATTTCCATATTGGTTTATCGAGGAGAAAAGGTGTTCTAGTGGAGGATTGGGATAGAGACTGAATAAGATTTAGAGGTATACTGACCTGATGAACCAAGAGAACAAAATCTTTTGTCAAGGGTAGAGAGGATAGAGCTACATATGCTAAATACCCATAAATATTTGCTTCATCCCCTTATTTTTAGTGGATTAACTCTTGTAACTAACAAAATCATGACATGGTCTCAAACAACAACAACAACAATAACAACACAACAACAACAAAGTCTTATTTCATTGGGTGAGGTCAACTACATGGATCAAATGAGGCCATCGTGTCCTATCATATATCATGTTACAATGAAACCATTTACACATATATCTCCTTTGACTACCTCTTGTATGGTCTTTTTAGATCTTCCTCTACCTTTCACCATTTATCTATCTTCCATCTAATCCACCTTTTTAACTGGATGCTTTGCAGATCTTCTATTACCTGTCACCTTAATAGTGTTATTGAAGTCAAACACTCTATGCCACTATCAAGGATTAACAACTATGCTTTGCAGTTTGCAAAAGGCAGTCAAGACTCGACGCTCCCCCAAATCAACAAAGCTACATGATTGCTCTGTCCAAGCTTCTTCAAGTTCAACAAAGAGAAGCATATCTATTTGAAGGAATAGATGGTGATAGTGACTACAGGTCATCATAGCAAAATGTCCCAAGGTAATTTTTGCTGAAACTCCAATACTAACTTCAAAAACGTGAGAAGAAGGACTGAGGGCGGAGGGACTGGGAAGTAGATGAAAGAGTTACGTGAATTTTCTTGAGTGAGAAACTCTTAGCTTTTCTTAATACTAGTTACATTTAAAAGTAGAACTACACTATCTTCTGGCATTAATCTTTCCAATGAGGAACTGCCCAATTTCCAACGAAAATGACATTCACCACTTCCAATATCTACCGATTAGATTAAACACTAATACTATTACCACCTTTTACACACAAGCACAAGGTTGCATTTCACAGCATGCATGCAGTAGAAAAGAAACAAAGCAGGTATTTCTTGACAATTTGAACAAACCTGAAGCGCAGGAGGACCAACCCTCCATGTATCAACTTGCCAATGAACATGGCCACCATGACGAATAACACGCTCTCGCTCTTGCAGACAGCTTGCAACATGATCCTAGTATTGCTAATATGGGATTAGTGTGAATATTATGCAAGGGAATACAGTAAAGAAGCTTTTATAATTGTAGACTGAAGCTAAAGTTAACATTAATAATCAGCTCACCTTACTTAGAGCAATGGGATTACCAGCACGACATAATATTGCCCTACAATCACCTATGTTGGAAACAAATAATTTGTTCCTGACTACAAGTGCAGTAATTGCTGTACAACCAGGATGCCAGTCCTTCTGAACACATCTGTTGGATTTGCGATAGCTATCAAGTTCTTTTCTAAAGGCAGAATCTGTCCTAAGAAACGCTTCAGCTAGTGCATTAGCAGGACTGCATTTATACAATGAATAGTCTTTCAATGATGAACTAATGAGAAAGAGTGAGAAAAAGAAAGTGAGCATCTAGAATGAAACATACCTGCCCATAAAAACTAAAGATCGCAAAAATGATGGTACAGCTCTAGAGGAAAACTCGGCTGCTGCAGCACCTGCATATTTTAACAATTTACCATAGAATGAGTATCTAATTTTCTATTTATCACACTACTATTAGACCAAATATGTTATGTGGGATGAAGTAATGTATTGAGCAACAAAGAGCAAACATGATCACAAACTTAGTATGGCATAAATGAGGACATTTCAATGGATGAGATGCCATACCAGAATGGACAGCATAACAAGAGAAACAGACAAAAACATTCGGTTAGGATGGTGGATTATATTGAAGAAGGTAGCCCAGTGGCTTGGAGTAGTTGGTAACCTAAAAAGACTGTCTGAATGAGCTGGTCAAAACAGATTTAAGTATAAATAGGATGAGTTCAGGCATGATTCATGACATAATACAATGACATCATTTGATCATGAAACTGACTACACTTGGTGAGATAAGGATTTTTTGTTGTTGTTGCTATTGTTTCAATCTTAATTTAACTAAGATTGCTAGAACCAAATAGCAAGGGCCTTGAGAAGAACCCCACCTTAAAAGCCAGCTGTTAAAAGAGAAGAACCACTCTCTTTAAAGTTTAAATACAACATCGAGTATCCATACTACTCGATGTGGAACTTTGGACACCCCATAATACCCAAGTCCCTAACACAATGAGAGGTCTTTGAGATGAACTGAATCAAGAAAATGACAACAGAACTCTACTCCAGTAACTTGTCTTTGCATATAATGCAAGTTCCTATGAATAGACATAACATCAAAGGGCTCCCAACCATGCTGCACAATAAAAGAAGTGCATCAATTGCCATTAGTTCAGAAGCATATTCTATTGCAAAGTTTAAAATTTTTTTAATGTGCAAAGGATAAGGGTATGGGTTAACAAAAAAAGAAAGGTTTCATTAGTTACTTGTTATATTACTATTGGAAATTCTTTCCAATTTTCTACAACTTCTCAACACCCATGGCACTGCATTTTTCTTACTTCAACAAGGTTCCCAATGTAAATCATAAAGGAAGTCTCACAGTAATTAAAATGAAGTATTTGCATGCTCAAATAGTAATAATTTATTCTGGAATTTAGATCAAACAAAATATAGATTGATCATGGATTGCTATTGAATACCTCTATGGCCATCAAAGATACCAAAAGCATAGAGATCCTTTACATTGCAAATATGGGGCAGAATGAAATGTGTGTCCTCCATCGTCTCCCTTCTTCCACATGTAGCATAAGAACCCCAAGAAAGTATTGGTTGGTATACCATGCGCTCATCATAAGATTCATTCAAGGTTCTCAAACCAAAATCTGTTGCAATAGAGGCATGCTGAGCCGAAATTTCGCCTTGAGTGGACCAGTTGAAACACTCCTGATAAACCTGAGGATTGACCTTGTCTACAAGTTGATCAGCATGAAACTGACAAGGTCTAATATGCATATCTTCAACCTTCTTTATCTTCCTATCTTCCAAAATGAGATCAAGTTCCTCAACAAGATCATCAAAGGAAGGTCTGCTTTCGGGATTTGCATCCCAGCACTTCTGTATCATTGATAATAATCTTGCTGGTATACCCAATTCCTCAGTAGCAAGGGATGGCCGTAATCCATCATTAACAGCTGCAGTCAGTTGCTGCTCAGTATAGTTCATCTCAAGCACTGTGTGAGCCTATCATCAGTAACCAGGGATAAATGTCACTTCAGCAAATATTTGAATCTATTTTTTGGATACAAAAAAGAAACTTTATTAAGAAAGAGTAGAATGTATAGAAGAGGATGAGACATCATCGCATAGATACAAAAAAAGGCTAAGACCTAGCGAAACAGCCCGTGAAGTAGCATCTCAATCCCTTTGAATGTCAATTAAAGAAACTCCCTTGAACAGACAATGTGTTGAGAACCAGAAGGAAGCCAAAAATCCAAAACATTTTTAACATGGCAAACAATCTTTATTTCCTAAAGCTTCCAATATGCAAAAGAAGAGCCTCATAATAATTAATAATAGTCCAAGCAGAAAGTTGATATTTGGATGCAAAAACAAAACATATCCCAGGAAATGAGTTGGAAGTAGCAAAATAAGAAAATATCCCAGGCAATTTGAGGAGCTGAGACCCTCACAATTTACCCTATTGCATTCCAATATTCCTAACTCCCACTTCCCCAATGCATTAGATTTTCCAACAGACAATCCCACCAAATCCTACTTTCACTTTGCACAAGTTGTTCATTCATATTTTCCGTCTTCTTGTCAATATATACATATAGAATCAAATGACACCGTCTCGTCTCATCTTTTTATAGGATGTATATTTTATTGATCCAACCATTGAATCAAAATTTAATATAAGGAAGATCATCTACACCAAATTTAACCGAAATTAGACATCAATAAGCATATAATTGAAGAACCCTTTATGTATATTTTTAACAAATATATTAATTTGATTTTCAAGTATATAAAAAATATAGTAAACAAATTTGGATTGACATGAATTTTTTAGAGATCTATAATATATAAGTTTCTAATCCAACAGTTTTTTTTTTAAAATTTACACGAGCAAAAGATTATTTAATGATGTAACATTTACTTAAATTGACACTGGTGACATTTGATCCTAACTATATATAGATGAGAGATCTGTTTACAGAAACTATAAGTCTTGTTGCCTTATACCGTTGAATAACTTGTTACGGGTGATGAATTTCATCAATCCAATCGTTGAATTCGAACATTTCACTATATAGATCATTATAAGAAAATTTCATAAATTTGGAATTGATTTGATATGATATGTCACCTTTTATGTACATTATACTTAAAAAAATACAAGATAATACGACTATTAGATTACATATCTATTGATGTTTGAATTTTCTGAAAGTTGGTAAGCTTGATTATACGATAATATGGCATAAGTTGTTACCGTGTAAGTCAACAAGACTTACAGTGTATATATATATATATATATATATATATATATATATATACACAGAGAGAGAGAGATAGCAATAGGGATAGAGAGATAAAATATCCAGTCACCAGAACTGATCTCTGTGTACCTTTGATGTCTTATTTATAAAAATACAGATAGAGAGGTTCATTGGACCTAGCATATTTACATTGATAAGCGTTTATGGCTGCCATAATTTCGTGAGATATTCCTCAACAGAATGAGTTAATGCAGAGGCGGAGTCTCATACAATACAAGGGGGGAAATGGCCTCCCCTAACCAACAAGTTTTCCTTACAAGTTGTGCATAAATTTTTGTTTAGCCCCCTTAAAATTTTTATTTTATTCTTTGTTAACTGTAAAAAAAATTTTTGGCCCCTCCCTGAAAGTTAATCTAGCTCCACCCCTGGTTAGATGTGTCATCTAGAATACAATCATAGTAAAGGAGTATAATCATAAGCTTAATGCCCAAAACATAGAATACTCAAGGAATATAACCAGTGATAAATAACATTCTACATTAAACCAATAAATTCAAACTTGCATACAAGATAGATATGCTGACCTGTGCTTCTGCTCGAAGATCAGTATACGGCACAACACCAGTTAGGAGTTCACTACAGCAAAAACAACGTTTGAATTCAAGGGTAAAGAATTAATACATGTTCTTAATCAATATACGATTTTATATATATTACAATGGCACTGCAACACCTACTCAATGCACAAAATAATTTTCTTTTATAAAATAAAAAAAAAATCATTAAGATGCGGAGAAGTATAACAGAATTTGAGGGATAAGTGTTTCCCTATACAAAAGCAAAAGCAAAAAACACAAGACTTATCTATAAAACATTGCTTTCAAATCTCTCAATATATCTGAGAGGGAAAGTCCCTATAAAGATTATGATCTTTACACCAACTAGATGCTACGCGTCTAATTCTATCTCATAAAACCTGCTTGTCAGAAAATCTGTCATTGAAGGTGCGTACATTACACTCCCAAATAGTCCAAATAGTTGTGGAAACTGCATATTGCCACAAAGATTTTGTCTATTTTCTACTATCAAACCCAACAAACCTGATCAATAGAAATTGGTCCAGGGTTATCAGGCACATCCAACATTCATCAAAGATGCTAAACAAATTGTTCCATAAGAAAACAGCTATTGGGCAGTGCAAAAACAGATGTGAATATGACTCTGAATTTTCCCCACACATAACATATGCATATAAGGGAGATAGCCTTATGTGGCCTTCAAACTTGCAACAAGTCATTGATATTAATTCTGTTAAGCACAGCTATCCATATAAAAGATTTAACTTCAGAAGGAGCTTTGGACTTCTAGATGGGTTTGTCTGCATGGAGAGAAGTTTTCTAGAGAAATGAGTAAGAAATTGGAAGATGGATTCCCAACTAAAACTACCAGGAGTCAAGAGACCGTATCCTTTTGTCACGGTTAGAAAACAAAAAAAAAAATCAAGTAGATCTAAGAGAGTCAAAAGTTCGGAGGATTCCCTATCGTTAATGTTATGAAAGAAATGGAAGTCCCAAGAGAAAGAGGAATCCTGTGTAATGTAAAAGGATTAAATAGGAGAATTATGCAAGATAGATGATAAAGGCAAGGAAATGCTAGGACTAAATTTCACAAAATAATGACCAGCATACATGTTGAAGTATCAGTCCAAAAAAATAATTAAAGCAAGCTTTCTTCTAAGATATTGATGCCCCGATGCAACAAACTTCTATTGATGTACTAAATAAATCCTCAAAATAAAGCTAATAAACTAAAACCAAAACAATTAATACAAGTCACCAATATGATGCATGAACGATGCCATGCATATGGTGACATCAATTTTCAGTCCAGTCACCTTTTCTTACATCACCAAGAAAAGGGTAAGTAGAAGAAAATAAATGATATCAAATTCTTACTTGATTGATACACCAAAACTGTATACATCTGATTTTTCTGTATGTAACTCCTTTCTTAATATTTCAGGTGCCATATAAATTAGTGTGCCAACCATGTTTCTTTTGTGAAAACCACCCGTGGGTTTTCCAGAAGACTTCCAGTTCTCTAGAGAAACTCCCTTAAGATTATTCTTGTATTCTGCTAAACCAAAATCTGTGAGGTGTGGACAAAGACTTTTGTCAAGCTGTACCAAAGATAAAATAGTATTGGTGAAGTGCATAAATGTACAACATATCAAAAATCAGATATTATGATAGAAAGACAGCACAACCAAATAAAGAAAGAAGAAGAGAGAAATAGGAAAGTATTACAAGGATATTCGCTGGTTTTATATCTCTATGTAGAACCCCGAGATTATGCAGGTATTGCAACGCCTTTGCTAGAAAAGGGGGGAAAAAGGAAGTAGAAGGAAACAGTTAAAAAGTCTGTCAAGCACTTGATAATTTTAATTACTCGGATACATGATGAAAGATTTGAAGTTGTTAAAGATCAATGGTTCAAAAAAGTTAAATGAAAGGAGGCCGTAAAGCAAATAACCAATTAAAAGGAAAGCAGTAGTACAGGCTTGTTTTAAAGCATTCCTAATCCTTATATATAAATTAGGGTCTATCTAAAGGCACTAGTTAAGGAAGCTAGCAGTTGAAATGTTTATATGGGGGTAAAAAAAATTTAAGCAATAGAGAATTCTAAAATTACAGGACTGCAATTATACCTAGTTGCATTGTTAATACGAGTGCATGATTGATAGTTGGGGTCCATTCTTCCACATGTAACTTCTGGGCAAGATTCAAAGATTCATAGAATTCGAAGAAAAACAGGTAATTAGGTGGTTTTGCATGGGCTGCAATTAATGTCGCTATTCCCGGGTGATCTAGCGTGCTACATTTGTTTAGGAGAAACAAAAAAATGGTGAACCAAAAATTCACAAAACTTCACATTCATCATGTAGCATGTCAAAACACTAGGGAAAATAGTAAATTCACCAGCTGAAATGCTAAAAAGCATGCTTAGAGCTACATAAATGCTGAAGGGTAGTAGAATTAGACAGATAAATATAATATACATACCACAGCAGTTGCAATTCTTTATGAAACTTATCAATGTCCTCTGAAATTGATAAGATGGGTTTCTTCACAGCAACCTTCTTGCCATCCAAATTCCCTTCATATACAATACTTTCTGCCCCTATGGTTGCCATCATCAACACAAGAAATAATACTAATCTTCATCTTTTATCGAAATATAATAGCAGAAATAACTGTCAACAATCACCTAAACCATCAACTTTTAGTGCTAAATTTTAAATATTTATACTTCGGACCCTTGGAGCAACGAACGGTTCAATTGTCTCTGTGAATCCCCAAACCCTGAATAACACGGAATGCTTTCCTAGGCTGCCCTTTATACAATAAATCCTTCCTTCCTCTCCCCTTCCCTCTAAAATCCCATTCCCTTCTACAATTCCATGGCTGCCACTCCAAAATTCTAACTCAGAAACATACCCTTGGGATTTATTTAGCTTCCAAAAGATATTCCCCCCAAAAAAATAACATCATTAAGGTAAACAATGCACCATTGTTTTAATTGAATTTTCTGCTAAGAAAATACTGACAAACAGAACTTTATCATACATATTCAGTTATCATTTTCTTTGCAAAGAAGCCGTACATACTTTTCAGCAGCTTATTTGGAGAGAATTTAAAACGAAATAAGAGAGCGAATTTGAAAACCAAAACTAAAAGTAGTGAAAAAACAATGGAGAAGGGTTTGAGATTACCTCGTGCAATGGGTGAGAGTATAGCGTAAGAGGAAGGAGGGAGATGCAGAGGAATAGAATCGCTGGTACAGCAACCCCTGAAGCATGTGTTAGGCTCCACGATTTCAATCCCCATTCCTCTAACGTCGCTGCAGTGGCCTTTCGAAAAACAAGAATAGGAGAATTTAAGCACCGAATACTGTACGATACATATGGTGTGTTCTCATGGAAATTTCGTGGCGTTTGGAGCTATTTGGTGTTATTTCCGGGAAACAATTACTTGCATAATCGCGCCCGTTTTTTTTCTTTTTTTTTTCTCTTTTTTCATAAAAGAACATTGAGTAAGATGAGGAGAAGGATTATACAAAGTGGGGATAAGCTTAAGTGAGGCAATGGAGCTATGCCCTCCAACCTTTCTATACAAAAATTAGTAGTATTTTTTAAAAAAAAATAAATAATAATTTAGTTGGTTTAAATATTTTATTATAATTTAAAATATTTAAATTTAATTTTTATTTTTTATTTTATTATATAATAATTTTAATTTTAAATATTAAAAATATGTTAAATTTGAATTGAATTGGGTAAGTTTTTATTGATTTCATAATACAATAAAATTAAAAAATCAAATCAAATCAAATTAAAATTATTATCTAACAAAAAAAATAAGAATAAAAAAAAGATTATTTTTAAACATTAAAAATATGTTGGATTTAGACTGAATTTGGTGGGTCTTTGTTAATTTCACAACACATTAAAATTAAAAGATAAAATCAAATCAAATCAAAAAAATTATCTAACAAAAAAAGATAAGAATAAAAAAAATCATCTAACAATCAAATCAAATAAAAAAAAGTTATCTAATAAAAAAAAAGATAAAAATAAGAAAATCTAACAAAACAAAAAATAAAAATCATTATAAAAACACGCTCCTTTGCTTCTCTATTGGCACATCTCTATTCAACAAGCAACACTCTCTTCATTTTTGAATTCAAATATAAAAAATTAGATATTTTTCATTTATTTAATTTAATATTATTTTATATTTTTATAGTTTATTTAATTTAATTTTTTATATGATAAAAAATATTAGAATATTTAATAAGTATTGATATTATTGTATTTGTATAAATTAATAAAAAAATTCAATAAATATTATAAATTTTAATATTTATCCTTCTAACTTCTTTTTTACATATTTTACATGATATATATTTAAATTTTTATACAAAATAATGATGAAAAATCAAAGAATTGATGTATTTTTTAAGAGGAAAGCTAATAGTTAAGAAGGAGAAATATAACTTCTACAATATCTGACCTGTAGATAGTTCTTCTACTTTAATGAATCACAAAGAAAGTGAGATACAACTTTTAAAGGTTCAAATAGTTGCATCCGATGAGTTTGACCTTAATTCTTTGGAACGAGACCCTGGAAAACGGCTTCAAATTTGACAATATCACACAAACCAAAGAGATGAGGTTAGACGAGCTTATCTTAAATGGGGTCCATATCAAAAGTATCTTGACAATTATTCTCTATCTAGTACGAAGCATCCAAGACGATTTCAATATGTTTGGTTTGGTATTTTTCCTTCATGGTTAGAGTATCCACCTTCTGAAAATGCTGCATATTGTTTATTTTGTTATTTGGTTAGCGAAAATCCAGTGGACATCATGAGCTTTACTTTTATGTCTAAGGATGCTTATAAAAAGTTTGACATTGCTAAGATTTCTACTCTTGTTGACCGCTACTATCCCAAAGACTTTACTGAACAAGAGAAGATTAATTTGCCTTTTCAGCTTTAGCATTTTATTCTTGATGCTCGTCAGCATCCAGAAATGAAGAATTTGTCAACTATTCATGAACTGTGTAGATGTTTAGCAGAAACAAAAAAGTCAAAAGTATATTACTTGATTAATAGATTGATTCATCTGATATTAACTCTTCCAATTTCTATAGTTACTACAAAACGATCATTTTCAGCAATGAAAATAATGAAGACAAAGTTAAGAAACAAGATGGAGGACGACTTTTTCGTGGATAATTTGGTCATTTTACATTGAGAAATAAATTGCTGAAAAGTTTAGTTCTAATTCAATTATTGAAGATTTCAAGTCACTAAAAACTCGAAAAGTAGCATTATAAACTATTTTATATTTTATATCTGTAGAATTATTTATTTATTATCTTATTAGTAACAAACTTAAAAAATAATTATATTTATAAATTTTTATGTTAAATTTTTGGCCTCCAAAATTTTGTTTCAAACTCCGCGATAAGGTTTCGTTGTACAAAATTAAAACAAAAGATTTATCTATAAAGTATAGAGTTTAAATAGATTCAAAAATATTATTATGAGAAAAATAATATATATAATATTAAAAATTATAGATATAAAAATATATTGAAAAAGAATATATTTTAAATGCTTTTTTATGTAATTCTCTTGGTTTATCCTATAATAATTTTTATGTTCAATCGTTGTTTTCTTTTAGCAATATGGTTGTTTTCTTTTTATGTCCACGATAAATCTTGGTAGAGGTAATGACTCATTATGTGGGTAGTAAGTATGGACGTTTCTTAATTTTGGTCAGCTTGGGCATTGGTTGTTCTATCTGGTACGGGTTTGAGCACTCTTGCCTTCATGCACCTGGCGAAAGCAGCGTGTTTTGAATAGGGTGGCAGTGGGGCGGATAGGGGCGGGTTTTTGTCCTAGTCGACCCCGCTCCGCCGTTCTATTATGTATATACTATCCGCCTCATTACTACCCGTGGGTAGTAAATTATAGAATCCAAACTTGTCTCTGTGGGTACCTGTTCCACTCCGACCCACCCCTGTAAAAATTAAATATTTTAATTTTTATCTATTTATATATAAATTAAGATAAAAATTTAAAATTTATAGATAAATTAAAATACAAACATAAAATTCATACAATGTTATTAGTTAAAATAACTTGAAATTAAAAAAAATATTGTTAGATCACTACAAATTTAACACCATAATAAAGAAATTACAATATTAGATATAAAATGATCTTCAACCCTTAATCTTGATCACTTTTAATACTGTTGCTTTGTGTGTCTTCTCTAGCATTACTAGCCATGAAGTAATTTGAAAACACCTATATCAATAAAATTAAAATACATGAGGATATATAATTAACATAAATCATATCATAAATACATAATTACAAAATCAGAATAAACCAAATCAGAATGCACAATTACAAAATCAGAATAAAATCAAAATTAAAAATGCATAAAAATGATAATTCAAAGCATAAATGCACAAGAACATCATGAGCATATTTTCTTAATTAAAATAGAAAATCATGAGCATATTTTGTTAACCAAGGAAACAGAACAGTTTGTGATTCTCTCCATAATTAGAACACCATGAGAATTGTAAAATCAAAATAAAATCAAAATCCAGAATGCATAAGAATGATAAAGAAGCCAAAACAACTTCAATTTTTCAACTTTTATTCCAACTAAGTTAGAGAAGGTAATACACCAAACTCTGGAAGCTATTCACAGACACATTCCTCCAAAGTAATTGAGCTAAGATTATTGAACGAAGGATCTGAAATCCATCTTGGGAATGTGGAGTTAAGGTATCCATAAATTTCCAAAAGTTGCAAATTGTGATGAGGCTGAAGGAACTCAATGACATCAAAGTTAACATCAACATCAAACTAAGTGCATATTTTGTTAACCAAGGAAACAGAACAGTATGTAGTTTGTGATTCTCTCCATAATTAGAACACCATGACAATTGTAAAATCAGAATAAAATCAAAATCCAGAATGCATAAAAATGATAAAGAAGGCAAAACAACTTCTGTCTATAACCAATCAACAAAGAAGCCAAAACAACTTCAATTTTTCAAGCTTTATTCCAACTAAGTGCATATTTTGTTAACAAAGAAAATAGAACAGTTTGTGATTCAACCCAAACAAGCTGTTTCAACATATCAAATCATTCAAAAAGAAAAGAAAGGCTGGAAAACTCAAGAAACTCAGTTACAAACTTAGTTACAAACTCAAGAAACTACCCAAACAATCTGTTACCACCCAAAAACAAAAGAACTTCTTCTTTGTCTATTCTCATGATACATCCAAAATTACCCAGAGATTAAACATATCAAATCATTCAAAAAGAAGAGAAAAGCTGGGATAGGGCCAAGAACTGTACCGATGCTATGCGGGGAGAATCTGGTGGAGGTGGCGCGTTTCAGGACCAGGAGAGGCGCGGACGACTGGACGAGGGTCGATTCCGATGCAGAGGAGGCACGGGGGTGGCTTGTTTAGTGCGCGACTTGGAGGCCGGAGGGAGCGCAGAGGATTTCGGACTGAGAGGCGGCGCGGAGGAGGAGCGACAGGCACAGGCGTCTTGAAGGAGACGTGGAAAAGATCGTAGAAGACGCGCTGCGGAGGAGTGGCAATGAGACGATTCGACGAGTTGGGAACTTGCGATGGCAGAGACGAGTTGCGCGGAGGAGGAGCGACAAGCACAAGCGGCTTGAAGGAGATGCAGAACTAGAGCAGATTCGACGGCGGCACTGGGTTGAACTGAACCGAGGCGGCGAGGCTATGGTCTTAGAGAAGAGCTGTGAGCTGAGGAAGTGAGAACTGAGAAAGGGGTTGCTAACCCTAATTGAGTGAGTGACGGTGAGAACTGAGGTTTCTCCAAACTAACCCTAATTGTTAAAAAGTTATATATATATATATATATGCACTTCAGGGCGGGTTTAGCTTGAACCCGATCCCGCCCCGTCCCGCTCATCAACCCGCCACAATTCAGACCCGCCCACTCTGGGTCGGGTTCAAACCCGTCCCGACCGGGTAGGGGCGGGACAGGTACCCGCGGATACGGATACTGCTGCCATCCCTAGACTTTTGAATCATATAATCCTTTTTTTAATGAAAACTATCATGTGCACGGCCTTCGTAGAGTTTGTTTCCGTGTCGATAATGGAGAATGAGCTTATGGTCGTTTGGCTTGAGCTTGAATGGGTCGAAGATTGGACCTTAATTATTAAAACGGACTAAGGATAGTTTGACTATACCATAGTAGGGTAAAATTCGGGGCGAATGAACCACTTTTTTAGAATTAGACTACATTGAAATAGTCCTAAAATGCGTTATGCATATGGAAGCGCTTGAAATGGTTTAGTTTTACCGAATGTTCATGTCGGTGTTGCTGAACCCTTTCGCTCATAGTTATCAAAATTAAACCGGTAATTGATTCGATCATGTGACTGGGTCACTGATTCAACCGATAGGTCACTGATTTATTCGATTGATCCGGTTATAATTAAATAAAAATATAAAATTATTAAAATAAAAATAAAATAAAAAATAAATGCATGTTTTCAAAAAATATATTAATGATAATTAAATATTAATTCTTAGATATAATTTATGGTACAAAAACAGATAACAAATTAGTCATTAGTACAAAATACTTTCTCAATTTCAATTTATCAATATGTTTGTATATTATGTGTTGTTATTTGTTTGGTATCCATGTCAATCCATACTTAAAAGAATAAAAAAAATAAAAATTCATTCATGATTTATTATATATTTAATTTTTGTCACCTATATTATTAAGAAGTAAGATGGCCCAACGGCAAAGGAGAGGGGTTGTTTGCTTGCCAACTTGTGTTTGAATTTCTATGACTGCATTCATTTTTTTGGTCGAACCGTCCGGTTCGGTCCGATTTTGATAACAATGCTTCCGCTCCTTAAATTGATTGGGGGTTGTGTTCAATAACTGCTGCCCCCTCGAGAAAGAGAAAGAAGAGAAGAAAGGGTATCCTGTCTTGCATCGAAAGGTTTTTCATTCTATACACCATGTTGAGAAAGGGCCAGCCTCCTATGTATCGTACCATTTTTTTACCCCGAGAGGGAGGTCCTCCTTATGATGCTATGGATGGCTGTCCGAAGTGAAGGGGGTAAACTCGGATGAGGATAGGATTGTGTGCACCGGGCCCTCCCTTCGGGTGTCATATTCTGGTCGAATTTACCGTACCTATGACCCTTATGTTACGCGACTGTAATCTTTTTTCACATCCCACCGCTGTTACGCCAGAAATAAAAGGTTCCACACGAGCTCTCATTCTGCAGCGTGGTGGCAAGACCAATAGGAGATTGACGAAATAGTACATATCGATTCTTCATACCGTAAAATTTATCGATAATAGAATATATTTTAAAGGCAACAACTGCAAGATTGAGGAAAAAAAAGGAATGAATGAAAAAAATCATGAAAAAGTATAAGTGATAACATAAGATATTTAGTATTAAATTAACACATAATGTTACCATTGAATGATGAGTAGCTTGGTAATCATATATTTATTTGACAATGAAATAAAGTTTTGGACAATCAAGAGAAACGGGTGGAGAGATAATTTGAATTGAGTGACTGGTTAAAATAGGTGGTAAGTTGTCCGAGTTCTCCTTCTCTACTTTACTAATGTGTAAATTAAATTTGAAAATGGTCAAACAAAGTTAGAGAAAAATCAAAATACTGACTGTGATTATTATTTGAATAATTGTAATAATCTGAGTTCAACTCGGTATTTGAAAGAACTTCTTTGATTGAGTCAATATTTGATTGATATGGAATGGGGTCAGAAAATAGTTCAGTATTATCTTTAAAGTTGGAATCCAATTCAGAAGAAATATTGGATTGAACAATATTAATATCCTTAAATATATTGTCCGAGAAAAAATGTGAAAATTTAAAAATTCTACAGAACATGGTTGATGAAAGAATTTATTTGGAGGTTTCATGCAAGAGTAAAAAATTAGAGTTTAACCTTACTTTAAGAATCAGATTATTTTGCTCGGTATAATCACAAAAGTCTATAACATCTTCAATGATAGCAAAATATTTTGTGTTCAGAGAAAGTTTAACGGGAGAAAAACATAGCTGCTTCTCCAACATATTATGCTGTCTTACTTTAAGGATAAGAAACTTCTCCATACCAATATAACAAATCCTCAACTAATCACGTACTCTCCGACCATACAACATAATAAAATTGTTGTAGCTATTGACAATACGATAGTACGATGTCCTTTTTTAATGGCAACTTCAATCTCATTGTCACCAAAATCATAGAAGACTAACTCATTTGATAAAGAATCCTGTACCTCTTGAAGAAGATGATGGAATTTCACCCATGTCCTGAAAATGAGCGTGTAAATCAATTAATGAGTGTTGCGATAATATGTAAATAAAAGTGATAACTTACATGATATAAGCATAATACACATAATGTATAAAACATTAAAAGATGGATAGATGGATAGAATGAAAATAAATTAGAAGAGTATGAAAGATGTGTGTGTGGCAAATATTTAATTACTCACAACAGGCAATGAATATCTATTTGAATAATTTTGAAAAAACTGGAATAAAAACAGCTTTACAATAAGATTTTATTGTATTAAAGCAATTAAGTACTATAGCAATTTTTGGAAAAGAAAATCTGTCAGTGTAAAAAAGATATAAGTTGCACAAAACCCATGCCCGTCTTTAAGGTTTGGGCTTTAAGTTGTTTGATGGGCTTAGATATACTTCTCTTGCACAAAACCCATGGCCGTCTTCATCTAGCTACTCAAAACAAAAAAAAACTAATAGGTTAGTTATTCCTTCATTTTTTTTAATTGTTCGAATTCTATAATTGAAAATAAAAAATCTGTATTGAAAGCAGCATCACAAATTCACAATTCCTCGAATCGAAATTAGTTATACCTCTAGTAATGTGATCTAAAAAATGTGATCAACTTTCCAAAAAAGAAAATTATAAAATTCCGCCTTTTCTATATATTGAAGTAACATTTCCTACATTATTTATAAGAATCTCCCTATCTAAAGTTTAATCAACACCGATTAAATTTATCTAAAATAAAAAGTTAATGAAGTAAGAAAGTAAAATCTAATAACTCTTAAATTAAGATAGTAAAATTTATTTATGATAAAAAATTATAAATTTTATGGTGATTAATTTTTTATTAATTAACACTTTTATATATTGAAATAATATTTCTTGCATTATTTCTAAGAATTTCTCTATCTTATGTTTACTCAACACAGATTAAGGTTATCTAAAATAAAAAAAATTAATAAAGTAAGAAAATAAGAACTTAATAACTCTTAAATTTAAGATAATAAAATTTATACATAATAAAAAAAATATACATGTTATAGTTTGATTATTTTTTTTTTACAATTTACACTTCTACTCTCACGTGTAATTAGTTACATGTTCTTTGGCCGCACATAACAAAATAACTAATCCAATTATGCGCGAGGAATCAATTGTAGTTTTAACTTAAACAATGTTTATTAATTGGATAATATATATACTCATACATATGAAAAAGTAATGTGATGATGCATGATAGAGCCACCTGTTTTTTTTTAGGTCATGATCACATGTTTAGGGTTTAGAAAAATGAGATGAGATGTTAAGTAAAACTTAATTATAAGGATTAAGGATTAAGGAGTATGCATGTGCCTGTGTTTCCAACAAAGGTTAATGGGCAATGAAACAGCATAACTAGTGTGGTCTTTTCTTCTCATTACATTGGAATTGTTTTTACGAACTTTATTATTACATGAAAAAAATTTTATGTACTAAATTATTTAAGTTATAATGTTAATAGTCTGATAAATTAGAAGAAAAAGATGAAGAGTAAAAGTTAATTGAGAAAAAAAATTAATTCTTCTTATCTTAAAAATTTTAAAAGAATAAAAGTAAAAAATTAAAAAAATTTATTTTATAATTAATCTTGTGTACTCTTTATGTACTCCTACTATGATTAATTATTATCGAAGTAACATTCTACCGCATAACAATCCTAATTTAAAAACATTTAGTAAGAAAAGGATCTAGATTTCAATTTTTTTTTATAATTCATTCCAGATGACAAACTAACATTCTGCTTAGAGAACCTGGAGAGAATCACAACACTGCTTGGTATGTAGTCAACAGTTGAAATGAGATTCACGATGCAATGTGAGATTTATCGGAACAATCCCTTCAACCTTTTGTGGTTGACCAGAAAAACATCTTGATAGTTTCAGTGGTTATAAGAGAAGGGGGTTGAATCTTAGCCCCTTTTTCGCTTGTTAACACTTGCTGGACTTAGAGGAGACTTTTCTGTTTTTAGCTCGTCCCTGACCACGAGACATTTTCATTTTGTCTCGTCACTTGGCACGAGACATTTTTGATTTTGCATCTGAAGAAACTGAAGTGAAATAGGAGAGAGAAGATTGCACCCAGATATATCCTGGTTCAGCTGCTAAGTGCAGTGCAGCCTACATCCAGTTTCTATCACAATAATGATGGAATTTTCACTATAATCATCCAGATTACAAATTGTAAAGTGCTAACCCAACTTACAAGGGGATTCCCACAGAATCATGAAACACAACACAAATGTACAAAGGAACTCTAAGACATCTATGGCTTTTTCTTTTAATTTTGCACTCTCTACCTTTTTCCGCTCTATGGCTTTTTCATACAAACCTCACTTGTTTGCCTTTTTCCATGAGACTCAAGACATGACAAAATTAAACAGAAAAATTACAAAATAGAAAACATTGAAGGAGAAGAGAAATCTGTTAGCTCAGGTAGCTCTGAGAACTCTGTGCCTTGCACTCTCAAATCTTCTCCTTGCTCCAAACAGTGGCTGTTCTCTCTTTTTAAAGAAGAGGGAAGCCTCCACACTTGAAGCCAACGCCCAAACCAACTTCTTCCTCCTTCAAGAAACAGAACCGGTTCGGCCACATAGAGAGAGAAGAGATAACCCTGCAAAACCCAACATGCAATTACCTCTGGTTCTTTCTTGATCATCACTCTTCATCAATCCGAGCTCTCCATCCTTGGCTTGCTCTCCAAGATGGATTTCTGGCCCTTGATGCTTCATGATGATGATGACTTCATCTGCTTCAATCTCTGCCTCAACCATCACTTCGCCACTCTAGCTACTTCCTGTGGTGGTTGAGCAGAATCAAAGACAAGCCATGCTTCAAGAATCTCCCTTGCTGGCCGAATCTTCTTCCTTCTTTTTGAGTATGAAGGATCCGAGATTACCTCATCAAATCTTACCACATTTGGTGATTATCTCAGCCACAACATACTTTTGGTTTTCTTTTTCTTGCCATCATTAACTTGATGGCCTTGAAGCATGCAGCTTCTTCTTTTTCTTTTTGGTAGCTTAGTGTAGCTTCCATGGTTGCTGTGATATGACCGAAGGAAGAAGAAAAAATAGATGAGAGAGAAGAGAGAGGATGAAGAAAAGCAATAAAGTGTGTTTGAATAAATTAATTAAAATGGGTTGCTTTTACTTCCCTTTGATTGAGTAGCATGTAGCATTGATGATCACCATCATGTCAATCACACTTTCTCTCTCATAGTTCCCATGCATTTATTAACTCCACTTCAAAGAGATTTGAATTCCATCACATGGTATGAGTGGAGTCCGTTGGGATTGTGCAGCATAATTAAAGAAATGGGTTTTATTTGTTAAAAGGATAAAGCAATATTGTGTGCCCCATCTCCTTTTGATTTCGGTCCAAGCAAGTTGGTCATTTACCAACAATAAATTTGGGCTTGCACATTTACATTTGGCCCAACATTATAATGATCAATTCAGCCATACATCATTGAATATTTTTGTATCAATGCTGAATGTACTTGGGCTTACAATTTTCCTTTTATTTTCAGCCCACATTAAAAATCCTGCAAAACAAAATTATTAATTAATATAACATCAAATTAATAATTTTGTAATTAATTATTTTAATAATGTTTGTTCATCATCAAAATTAAATTAGAGTTTTCCAAACTCATCAATCTCCCCCTTGATGACAAACATTATTAAAATTGAAATGGAAAGAAATTTAAAGATTGAGTAAAGAATACTCCCTTTGAGTTTGAATTTCTCCCCCTTTCTAAATGTCACATGGCTCCCCCTCAATGTATGCTATTTTACCAAGGGAAGCACTAACCTGTAACATTTTAATCAAGCTTTAAGAACAATGTTATTTAGCATGTTATATGATGCTAAATGCTTGATTTATGAGCAGTTTTAAATTGATAATCAAAACTCATTTGATATCATAAACTGATTTTCTGCTCAATAATTTACACACATCAACTAAGCACCAAAACAATGTTGTTCAAAAATTATTTTCCAGTCAAAATATCCGAGCCATATTATTTAAGAAGGAAAACAATTTTTGAATCACACATGATTACATCAAAGCATGGCAGTTTGTTAGACATCACAATTTAAAGAAACTACCAAAAATAAATTTTCAAACCAACATGTTTATCAATAAGAATATTCCAATTTTAATAAAAACATGTTCCTCAAGATAAATCAACAACCAGGCATACAATAAATCAAACATCATTATAAACTAGATGCCAAGTATAATAAGCAGCAGTAATCATAATGAAACAAATATGATAACATGCGTTTCTTAAACAAGGGTGATCATGAATTTTCATCAACTGAAAATTTCATCCCCTATTTTCAGCAAATCAATCCTTCCCTGTTTCATTAGTTTCTCATTAGTTTTCCTGTTTCATTAGTTTCAATTTCAATTTTTTTGAAAACTAATGTTCTCCTCCCCTTTTTGTCATCAAGGGGAACCTGCACCAAATATGAAAAAAAAAACAACAAAATATCCATAACAAAGTAACAAGAGTGTATCAAAGTATCACAGAGCAGGGAGTATCAAGTCATGCTAATACAAAAAATAGATTGAGTCTAATGGAGCCAATATCAAATAAAAGTAAACAAACAGTCATCAATCATCAGAAAGATTGAAATCTGAACCGGAACTAGCTTCGTAATCCCATATTCCCATTTCATCATCAAAGCTCTTAATCATGAAGCCAACCCTATCATGACATTTCTTCCAAGCCCTTTCCTGTTCATATTCCAATTTTTTGGCAGTCTTGTGGGACTTGAACATCAACTTGGACATGTTGCGCATCTCATTGAGAACCTCCCGGATTGATGCAGTAACATTTGAGGGTTCAGGATGGCTCTCCAGATCACTGAGAGATGGTTCAGAAGGGACAGATTTCTTGCCTTTCTTGCTCGAAATTCCTCCTCCTTTAATCATTGAAACCTTGTTCTCAACAGATTCATTAGTTAAATCAACCTTAAAATACTCAAATATATATGTGAGGAACATGCCATAAGAAAGATTAGCTTTTTTGGTACTTTTCACTGCTTCCCACATATGATGTATCATAATATAAGCAAATGAGATTTGGGAAGAAGTAAGAAGAGCAAATAAGATGATAGAGTCAGAAACTGTTACTCTGTGGTGAGAACCGCCTTGTGGAGTGAGAATGTGAGTGATGATACGGTGCAACAGAGAGTTCTCAGGGCCGAGTGCTCGATGAGTTGGGATTAGTCCATCCAAACCAGAGAGATTTGCACAGATGTGTTGCAAGACTGTTTGTTGTGCAATGCCAACTTGATCATCCCATTTATCAACCATGTAAACTTTTGGCCCTTCATCTTCATATCTAAGGGCAGCGCCTATGGTTTGAGGATTGAGGGTCATGTAAACCCGTTTGACGTAAGAGTGAATTGAGCCATCAATCAGACGCATGTTTGCATAGAATTCCCGGACCAGCCCCGGGTAAACAAATTTCTGAATGTGAATCAGTGGAGTCCACTTCAGAGCATCAAACATGGAAGTAAAGTTGATTCCTTTGGTGGCCAGTTTTTCAAGATTGACCAAGTAAGAGAGACAGAGAGGACGTTTCAGCAAAATCTCTTTATGAAATTCATAGAAAGCACATGAGTAGAACCGGGAGGGATCAAAATGGGAGTGAGTTTTGTGAAATTTGTTTTTGAAATCGAGCGACTCCAAATTTGCAGGTTCTCTTGTATCATGCAGAACAAAGCTTTTCGACTTTTTCTGAGAGCTTTTTGTGTGTGGAGTAGGTCTTTTCGGTGGTGATGGTGGTGGTGAGATATGTGATTCCTCTTCTTCTTCTTGAACACTAGGTTCCTTGTTCTTTCCTCTCCCTGAAGATTTGTGAGCGATAACCTTGCGGCGCATGGTTTCGGTCCTTTTGGAAGGAGGTGTTTGAGTAGAAGAGGAGGTAGAATGAAGATGGATATGTGTATGAGTTTGAGGTGATGAAAAAGGTGGACTTTTAGGAATGGGAGTTCGGCCACTTCTCTTTTGTGCTGTTTTCTTTTTCATGGTAGGATGAATGGAGAAGTTGAATATGAAAGGGTGGGAGTGCCGAAAGATAGTGAGGAGAGAAGGAGGTTAGTGGTGCAATAAATGTGGATTGGAGAGAGATGATGGGGAAGTTAATAGCCATAATGGTGCGATTATTAACCAAGGGGTTTTGAAAAAGGTGGTTTCCTAGAATCAAGGGATTAGATGGAGAGAGGGATTTGATTTGACAATAACCACTTCCAAGAAGATTTGAAATGACAATCAAAAAGATTTTGATCATCATAAAATGAAGGATCAATAAAAGTCAAGGTGGGGTCAAATAAGATTTGTTGGGGCCCATCAGAAGCAAAGTCTGCGCAGCCTCCCCCTTAATCATAGCTCTTCCTGCATGCCTTATTTTTATCTCGTCCATTCCTACGAGATAAAACTGGACAGAATCAAAAATTCACAAATTTTCAACATGATTTAAATCAAACATTCCCAAGCTTTTCCTTAACAAACAGAATCTATCTTCACAGAGGGGTTTTGTAAAAATATCAGCAATTTGTTCTTCTGATTTTACAAATTGAATATCAATAGTACCCTTTTGCACATGTTCTCTAATAAAATGATATTTGATTTTAATGTTCTTTGTTCTTGAGTGCAGAACAGGATTTTTTGAAATATTTATTGCACTCATGTTATCACAAAATAAGGGTATACTATTGATCTTTAATTTGTAATCCTCCAATTGAGTTTTTAACCAAATTAATTGTGAACAACAAGCAGATGCGGATATATATTCAGCTTCAGCTGTGGATAGAGCCACATGTTGAGTGAGCTTCCAAGGAAGCAACACATGCCGGAAGTGCTCCTTCTGTCCACTCTATCTCCCGCATAATCTGCATCACAAAACCCTACTGCACAAAAATCATCAGATTTTGGATACCATAAGCCATAATCACATGTTCCCTTAATATATCTAATGATGCGTTTAACGGCCGATAGATGGGATTCTTTTGGGTGAGATTGAAATCTTGAACATACACCCACACTTTGAACTATATCCGGTCTAGAGGAGGTAAGATACATTAATGAACCAATCATTCCCCTATACCGTGTTTCATCCACATCTTTGCCATTATCATCCTTTTCAAGTTTATTATTTGGATGCATTGGTGTTCCCATTGGTTTGGAATTTTCTAAGCCAAATTTCTTTATCAATTCTTTTGCATACTTGCCTTGGTGAATAAAAGTACCATTAGGAGTTTGTTTAATTTGGAGGCCAAAAAAGAAAGTTAGCTCTCCCATTAAACTCATTTCAAACTCACTAGTCATGAGTTTTCCAAACTCTTCACACAAGGACTCATTGGCCGATCCAAACACAATATCATCCACATAAACTTGAACAAGAAGGATGTCATCATTAGAAACTTTAATGAACAAAGTAGTGTCGGTGGTTCCCCTTTGAAAATGATTTTCTAATAGGAAGGCACTAAGCCTTTCATACCAAGCTCTAGAAGCTTGTCTAAGGCCATAAAGAGCCTTTGAAAGTTTAAAAACATGATTAGGAAAATTTTTATGTTCAAAACTGGGGGGTTGAGACACATACACTTCTCTATCAATAAAGCCATTAAGGAAAGCACATTTAACATCCATTTGAAACATTTTGAAACCCTTATGGGCAGCATAGGCAAGAAGCAACCTAATTGCTTCCATTCTAGCTACCGGAGCAAAAGACTCATCAAAATCAATTCCCTCTTCTTGATCGTAACCTTGGACCACTAATCTAGCCTTGTTACGAACAACTTGTCTATTTTCACCAAGTTTATTTTTAAATACCCACTTAGTACCCGTTACCTTCTTACCATCCGGATGAGGTACTAATGTCCAAACCTCATTCTTGTCAAATTGAGCAAGCTCCTCTTGCATGGCCTTGACCCATGATGGATTTTCAAGAGCTTGTTTGACATTGTTGGGCTCTATTTGTGACAAGAGAGCAAAGTTGCTAGGTTCGGTTTGCCTTTTGGTGGAGGATCTTGTTGTTACACCTTGAGAGGGATCACCAATGATGAAGTCATGAGGATAACCCCTCATAGACTTCCATTCTCTAGGCTTTCGGACAGGTGTAGAGCTTTGATGAACTTCTGGTGGTCTCACTGTTTCAATTGCTCGTGCCTGCTCAGGAGACAAAATGGAAATGTCTCCTTCAATCTGACGAGACAAAACTGGGGCTGACAGATTCTTCATTTAGCACAGATTTGGAAATTTCTTTACTTGTTCCATCTTCTTCACAATCTGTATCATTATCCTTTACAGTGCTGGAAATTAAGTTAGAATCACAGAAAGTAACATGTATGGATTCCTCTATGGTTCTATATTCTTTGAGATAAACTCTATAGGCCTTGCTTGTGGTGGAATATCCAACAAACATTCCTTCATAGGATTTTGGATCAAATTTTCCAAGGTTTTCCTTATTGTTAAGAACAAAGCATTTGCATCCAAAAACATGGAAGTACTTAAGATTTGGAGGGGTTCCTTTCCATAGCTCATAAGGAGTTTTCTTTAACCCTTTTCTAATGATTGTTCTATTCAAAATATAACATGCTGTGTTCACAGCTTCAGCCCATAAAAATTTAGGAATTTCATTCTCACATAGCATGGCCCTAGTCATTTCTTGAAGGCTTCGATTCCTTCTTTCAACCACCCCATTTTGTTAGGGGGTTCTAGGGCATGAAAAATTATGAGAAATCCCTAATTCATCACAGAATTTTTCAAAGTCTTGATTTTCAAATTCTCTTCCGTGATCACTTCTCAAATGGGCAATTTTCAAATCCTTTTCATTTTGAATTTTTTTGCAAAGGGTGGAGAAGGCATAAAATGCATCATTCTTATGAGCAAGGAAAAGTACCCAACCAAATCTAGAGTAATCATCAACCACCACAAGACCATAGTGTTTACCTCCTAAACTTTGAGTTCTAGTAGGACCAAAAAGATCAATATGTAACATCTCCAATGGCCTTTTGGTTGAGATTCCATCTTTTAATTTAAAAGAATATTTTACTTGTTTGCCCAATTGGCAAGCATCACAAGTAAGATCCTTATCAAACTTGATGTTTGGAATTCCTCTAACCAAATTCTTTTTGACTAGCTTAGAAATTTGGTACATGCTAGCATGACCCAACTTTCTATGCCAAAGCCATTTTTCAGATTCAAGAGAGGTAAAGCATGTTACATTTTGTTCCTTTAAATTCTCAAGAGTTAATCCATACACATTGTTGCATCTTTTAGCTTCAAATAGAACATCCCCAGTTTTCTCACAAACAACTAAGCAAACAAACTTCTTAAAAATAACTTCAAAACCCAAATCACATAATTGACTAACACTAAGTAAATTATGCTTCAAGCCATGTACAAGAAGGACATCATTTATACAAGATGAGAGATTTTTACCCACTTTTCCAACAGCCACTATTTTTCCTTTTGCATCATCACCGAAAGTGACAAGTCCTCCATCATATTCATCAAGCTTTATGAAAAAGGTTGTCTTTCCGGTCATATGCCTAGAGCATCCGCTATCCATGTACCACATATTTTCTTTCTTCTTGGATGCTAGGCATACCTAAGCTCAAGTGACCTTAGGTATCCAAATTTTCTTGGATCCTTTCACGTTAAACCATCTCCTATGTCCCAAATCATTGTAATAAAAAACAACTTTGTAAACTTTATCACCAATCATTCTTTCACCAAAGAAACATTGAACTGGAAAATGACCACTACGATTACACAATCTACAAAATCTTGGAGTTGCTGTTTTGTTAAAGTAGGTGGGATCTTGAAACCTTGTGTCATTGGATGAAGAAGGTTTATCTTTAAAAGATGGTTTCTCATCAGTTTTATAAAATCCCAATCCAGCTTTATCATAAAGAGGTTTTTGACTGGCCAAAATTTGATTAAGATTTTCAGAACTTTGTGTAAACTTGGCTAAGGCTTCCTTAAGCCTTTTAACCTCTTCAAGCAACTCTTCATTTCTTTTAAAACAGTCTACATATGCAAGGACAGAATGGTCACTTTCACAGCTTCTAATTTGGGCTCTTAACTGCTTATTTTCTTCAACAAGATTATAAGCAGTTTCGGCCTCCCTTAGTTTTTCTTTGAGAAAATCATTTTCAGCTTTAAGAATGAAAATTTGTTGTTCAAGATCTTGATTATCAGTCAGAAAACATCTTATTTTTTCAGAGAGGTGATCTATCATGAGATGAAGGTCTTCGGTGTCTGGGTTTTGAAAAAATACCTGATCTACATGATCTGCCATGAGACAAGGCTGTGACTTAGTCTCAGATTCTTCATCACTGTCCGAGTCATTTTCTAAGTCTTCCCATGAAGCCATCAGACCTTTCTTCTTTCCTCCTTTTCTCTTCTCCTCCCTTTTTAACTTGGGACAATCAGATTTGTAATTCCCCATTTCCTTGCAGTTGAAACAAGTAACTTTGCTAAGGTCTTTCTTCATTTTCCTTGAGCTGCCGCCTTTGCTTTTGTGCTTCATCATTTTCCTGAATTTTTTGGCAAACAACACAAATTCACTTTCAGATGAGTTATCACTGGATTCATCATCCAGAGGGTTAGTGACAGAAGAAAATGCAATTCCTTTTTTTTTTAATTCTTTTTTCAAATAAGTGTTTTCAAAAGCAAGAAGATTTCCTCTCAAATCATCAAGTGTCATGGAATCAAGATTACTGCTTTTCGAAATAATTAGGGCTTTTGTTTCCCACTCTTTAGTGAGACATCTCAGCACTCTTCTCACAAGCACAGAATCAGAATGTGTAATTCCCAGAGCATCTAAGCCAACAATGATAGTGTTGAACCGCTCGAACAGTTCATCGATGGACTCTCCTTCCTTCATTGCAAACATTTCATATTCTCTGTTAAACATGTCTGTCCGTTTTCTTTACAATGGTGGTTCCTTCATGAGTGATTTGTAGCTTATCCCAGATTTTCTTTGCCGTTGTGCATCGTGATACCCGTCGGTACTCCTCAAGGCTAATAGCACAGTTGAGCAGGTTTACTGCTTTGGCATTTAACTCAACCTTCTTCCTATCTTCCTCGGTCCATCTTGCTTCTGGTTTGAGGGTGACCACTCCTTCAGCATTTGTGGTAGTTGGAAATTGAGGCCCTTCTAGGATAATCTTCCAAAGTCTGTAATCCACTGCTTGTACAAATATCTTCATCCTCTCATTCCAATAGGTATAATTTTTCCCATTGAAAAGAGGAGGTCTGTTGCTTGATTGTCCTTCGGTCAGATTATAGGACATCACATTTACGCCACTGTTTTCCGCCATGAGGATCTTTACTCCAAGCAGCAAAGCTTGATCTCTTTGAGACCAAGCTCTGATACCAATTGATGGTTTCAGTGACTAAGAGAAGGGGGGTTGAATCATAGCCCCCTTTTTCGCTTGCTAACACTTGCTGGACTTAGAGGAGACTTTTATGTTTTTAGCTCGTCCCTGGCCATGAGACATTTTCATTTTGTCTTGTCACTTGGCACGAGACATTTTTGATTTTGCATCTGAAGAAACTGAAGTGAAATAGGAGAGAGAGAAGATTGCATCTAGATATATCCTGGTTCAGCTGCTAAGTGCAGTGCAGCCTACATCCAGTCTCCATCACAATAATGATAGAATTTTCACTATAATCATCCAGATTACAAATTGTAAAGTGCTAACCCAACTTACAAGGGGATTCCCACAGAATCATGAAACACAACACAGATGTACAAAGGAGCTCTAAGACATCTATGATTTTTTCTTTTAATTTTGCACTCTCTGCCTTTTTTTGCTCTATGGCTTTTTCATACAAACCTCACTTGTTTGTCTTTTTCCATGAGACTCAAGACATGACAAAATTAAACAGAAAAATTACAAAATAGAAAACATTGAAGGAGAAGAGAAATCTGTTAGCTTAGGTAGCTCTGAGAACTCTGTGCCTTGCACTCTCAAATCTTCTCCTTGCTCCAAACAGTGGCTGTTCTCTCTTTTTAAAGAAGAGGGAAGCCTCCACACTTGAAGCCAACGCCCAAACCAACTTCTTTCTCCTTCAAGAAACAGAACCGGTTCGGCCACATAGAGAGAGAAGAGATAACCCTGCAAAACCCAACATACAATTACCTCTGGTTCTTTCTTGATCATCACTCTTCATCAATCCGAGCTCTCCATCCTTGGCTTGCTCTCCAAGATGGATTTCTGGCCCTTGATGCTTCATGATGATGATGACTTCATCTGCTTCAATCTCTGCCTCAACCATCACTTCGCCACTCTAGCTACTTCCTATGGTGGTTGAGCAGAATCAAAGACAAGCCATGCTTCAAGAATCTCCCTTGCTGGCCAAATCTTCTTCCTTCTTTTTGAGTATGAAGGATCCGAGATTACCTCACCAAATCTTACCACATTTGGTGATTATCTCAGCCACAACATACTTTTGGTTTTCTTTTTCTTGCCATCATTAACTTGATGGCCTTGAAGCATGCAGCTTCTTCTTTTTCTTTTTGGTAGCTTAGTGTAGCTTCCTTGGTTTGCTGTGACATGACCGAAGGAAGAAAAAAAAATAGATGAGAGAGAAGAGAGAGGATGAAGAAAAGCAATAAAGTGTGTTTGAATAAATTAATTAAAATGGGTTGCTTTTACTTCCCTTTGATTGAGTAGCGTGTAGCATTGATGATCACCATCATGTCAATCACACTTTCTCTCTCATAGTTCCATGCATTTATTAACTCCACTTCAAAGAGATTTGAATTCCATCACATGGTATGAGTGGAGTCTGTTGGGATTGTGCAGCATAATTAAAGAAATGGGTTTTATTTGTTAAAAGGATAAAGCAATATTGTGTGCCCCATCTCCTTTTGATTTCGGTCCAAGCAAGTTGGTCATTTACCAACAATAAATTTGGGCTTGCACATTTATATTTGGCCCAACATTATAATAATCAATTCAGCCATACATCATTAAATATTTTTGTATCAATGCTGAATGTACTTGGGCTTACAATTTTTCTTTTATTTTCAGCCCACATTAAAAATTCTGCAAAACAAAATTATTAATTAATTTAACATCAAATTAATAATTTTGTAATTAATTATTTTAATAATATTTATTCATTATCAAAATTAAATTAGAATTTTCCAAACTCATCACATCTACATCTGAGTTGAACTGCACGTTAAATTGTTGCGAATTACCCAGCTTTTAAGATGTCAGCATGGTATGAGAAGTGGTTTTTGAAATTCTTTGCAACACAGAAATAGTTTTGGTTGGACGGTGTTTAAAAAAAAACACCAAAACTACTTGAGATAGAACATATATTTCACAGAATAAGTATTGTAAGCAATTATGTAATTTGCCTTCATAGTATCCAAGGACAATTTAATACAATATTTTGAAGTAATTATAAAAAGAATATTTTATAACTAATTTTATGTACTCTTTATATATTCTTACTATAATTAATTATCATTAATATTAAATTAATAAAAAATTATCTAAGTAATACAGCTGGCTACAAAACTCTGCACCATCATACTTCTTTTGTATTAACTTTTTTTTAATTCACGGCAAAATTATTGATTAAAAATTTTATGTAATTATTTTTATATAAAATTAATAACAAAAATTATTAAATGATAATTTAATTTAATTGAATAAAATACATTCTTAAATATATACTTATTCATATACTTCTATTCATTAGTTTAAATTTTAAAATAAATAACTTTATAATATGTTATTAAAATTTTTACGATAAAATTTAAAATTCAATTTTGAATTTTCTTTTTATTTCACCTAAAAAAAGAATTTGCGCATAAAATAAATAAAAAAACAACTATACCAAATATATATATATATATATATATATATATATTAAAATTAATCAAAAAAATTAACTATTAATATAGAATACACATTAAAAATAAGTTAAACTATACATGTATTTATACATAAATATATAATGACTAATTTTATTGATTAATTCTATTGTATAAATAATATTTTTAATTAAAAAATATTTATACAAAATTGATGCTTCAAATCAAAAGAAAAGTTTGAGACGATATATATTAGGTTTTTACCCAAGAGTTTAATATTATAACTGTTTAGTCACTCTATAAATTTCACTACTTAAGGTGGTCTTTATTTTTAGACATTGGAGTTGGAAATGGAGGATTAAATTTAGTATTATGTTTGATGATCAAATACAAGAATTAAAATTTTAGTTTCAAGATGCAAAATTTCAATTCCTTTAATACCTTTATACTACAACAAAAACGCCATTTAGTGGCGGTTCCTGTAGCCGTTTAGCGGCGGTTTTAGTCAACCGCTGGAATAACCGTCGCAAAATGCAATTTGAGTTTTGCGGCGGTTATTAACCGCCGCAATATGAGAACGAAAATTTAAATTGCCCAATTTGCGGTGGTTAAAAACCGCCACTAAATGTCGAACAGGTAGAAAACATATAAAAGTTTTGCGGCGGTTTCAAATTCAAAAATGTCATTAAAATTTTAGATTTTCTATTATTTTGCCTATTTTGACAAAGAATGTTTATTAAACTTTAATTTTTTTTGCTTTTTAACTAATTTTAACAAATTGCAACCAAGTAAAACAACTCAATTAACATAACAAACCCAATTAAACATATGCATACATAACATATATAACAAAATTGTCATAACATCATCCAAAATAAACTAAGAATGCTCAAGTCGAATAAAATAAGCATAACGTACTAAACCTACTTAAATGTTAAAGTATCCAAGACCATTAATTGAAATTCAAAATTTTTGTTGCGGGTCGTGATTGTCAGATGAAGATGGCCCTGCGCATGACGAGTCCGGTGTACCGCCCACAAAAGCCAGCTCTTCCGCAATCTCAACTGGCAAATTGCCTCCTAACTGTTGGACTACATATCCCAAGACCTTATGTATTGACTGTCTCTTCGCCCGCTCTTCTTCTAGCTTAGCCGTCAACTCTGCAATCATCCTCTTATCCTCTGCATTGGACTCTGCAGAACCCGACGGTTGTCCAGCAGCGTTACCAAAGACTTGGGTGGGACATGGTCCAGCACCTAGGGCACGAACTCGTCCTGGGTGCTCCTTTCCGAGAACTTGTGCTAGCGAGTCATTTTGTGAAAGGTTCTTAGAGGATCCATCCTGCCTCTCAACATTCGCAATTGCTTCCTACAAATATACAACATTGGAAAGGAAGAAGTTAACAGTAGAACGATATATACAGTAAGCTATATATTGCTTCAAATTTTCAAACATGACTTACACTAACAACACGCGCATCGGGATGGATATACGAGCCATCTTTTTTCTTATGAGTCATGATAAACAACTCTCCTCTACCAACAGGCCTTCCTTGCTCTCTCTCCTATATCGTTGATATTGACACAATTTAGTAAACAACAACATTTTTCAGGAAGCTTAATCAAAATCTAATGCAAATAATGACTTATTACCACTTCGTCTTTTTTTCTTGCCAATGTTTTGGAGCCCCCAGTATGTGTGTAGAGTTGCTTGCTCCGATTTAAAGTGTTCTGTTTACACTTTTTCTATGAATAAATACCAAAATAAATGTAAATGAGGTAGAAAACGTTGAATATAAAATGTAAGGGAATTAATATGTATACACATGTTTTTTTTGTGGAAATAATAAAATATACCAAGGCTTACCTGTGTTTCGTCATTCAGGCGATAGTCAACGAACTTTTTCCAATCATTTTTGTCTATTCCTTTCGGGTGATGCTAAAGATTTCCCTCATAAGTCCTTATTTATTTGTAACATCTATGAAACAAGTGGTTCCTTGTATCCTTCAAGTTATTTCCTATCCTCTTCAAAATATCGCGCTTTATTTTTCCTTTGGCATCGTCCTCATAGTGAAAAACCCGCTGCAATTAATTTACATTGTCATTAACGAAGACCAACGAACAAGTATAAGACTAATAATTTGAAGAAATGCCACAACCATTACAGGCTGATTTAATTTGTTAAAGTATGACCCTCAAATCCAGTACAAACAGTCGCAATTAACTAAAAATGAGAAGTTCTTAAATGATGATGTGAAAAACACAATATGAAAATTTAACTACCCATATAATTTACCCATGAAAAAGACCTTAAAAAAATACCGAATACTAAAATTGCTTAAATTGTAGAAGCTTAAAGTTGTACCTTAAGCATGTCGTACACATGTTCCCTCTTTGCTTTGCTCACCAGCTTCCAACTGTTTAAGTGTATGGGAAACTGGGAATAATCCGCACCCAAACTCCCTATGAAATCACTCAATAATCCTGCCGCCTGACCAATCGGTTGCAGCTCACTATTAAATGATAGTACTATCTTTGTATTGGAAGGGAAGGCTATAGCCTCTTTCACGCTCAGCTTAGAAACTTTTCTCACGCCGTCCTCTAAGAAGTGTATGGAAAACAAAATTACTATATAATCATTGCAAAAAAGAAAAATAGAAGTAAAGGACTATAAGGATAACTGTTTACGAAAATGGGAGAAAAAAATGTTTACCGATAACAGTAACTTTCCAGAAATCTGTATCTTTGGCTTTCTTGTTGTTATGCTGACCTTTCAACTTCTTGGGCTGCAAACAAGTCGTCGATGTGGTCATCAAATGACGGAATTTCATCCGCCTCTGGGTCATAATCCTCATCCCCTAATTCATGATCAACCACTTCCGTGCGATGCCGAGTCTCTATGTTGTCTGTTGGAGTTTGAAGGTCATCAGCAGTACTCGACTGTGCATTCCTATGATAGATGCGCGGTGCACGAAACTGCTCATTCATACGGGTTGCCACAGCTCTATTAGCTAAGGATGAAATCGGAGGAGTCCTATCACGTGGTTGCTCCCGTGATGTCTGAGCTCCTCTAATCGTGGACCCAACCTTAACGCAATGTGAAACCATTTAGAATTATATCTTAGAGAACGAATTAGTATTGAGAATTATTTTATTTCATAATCTAATAATTTTGCCGGGAGAAAAATTAATGCGGTTCGATGATACAATTGAAGGACATATAATTTTCACGTAAGGTTACATCAAGAAATGTTAACCACAAACACTAACCGTTGTCTCTTCAATACTGGCATTAGTTCCGGCATCTTTCGGGGGTTCCCGTATAATGTTGTACCTTGGTTTCCTAGGCATCCTTACAAACCTGTATAGAAAATAATATTAGTAGACAAATGACAAGCACAGCGTAAAAAAACGCTTAAAGCAAATAGATAATACAAATTATACCCCCAAAAGAGGGAATAAAAAATTATGAAATCTATATGGAACACTATAAGGCACATTACATGATACATCATAGCCTGATAGAATATTAGAATTATTTTTTTTAAATAACTTAACAACATAATCAACTAAGTCTATTTAAATTAGTTTAAAATAAAAAAAGCATTACTTTTAATGTTAGTTGAAGTCTTACAATTTAATAGGATTAATAACTAGTTTCTCAATAAATTTAAATGTGTCATAATTAAAATATTGGTTTAATTTCAAAAGTTTGTTGAAATAATTAAAATATTGCTTTAATTTCAAAAGTTTGTTAAAATAATCTTCCATAATTAAAATATTGGTTTAATTTCATAATAGAGTGATAGCAAACATTAAATTCAAGTTACGAGAGTGAGGCACTAACTATTATTAATTAATTCATTGATCCCCTAATACTTCCTTCCATTTTCAAAGCTAGTATCTAATCAATGTCACTTAGAACTGCTTGCAGATAAGATCCCCTATGTTAATGATCTTAACTTGCTTGCAAAGAAGAGAAAAATACACATTAATAAAATTTTAAGTCTTGTCGTTGCTTTAGATGTTTATATTTGATAGTAATCATGATTCCTGACTTATTGTAAAAAGGGATGGGACAAAATATTAGACGACAATGAAAAAGCTTAAAGAATTAGTATTCTTTAACGTTTAAGTTGTCTAACTTTCATTTGCATTAAATAATATATAGAAATACTCTATTTTAATATATGTTAGTGTTTAGTTCACAACCTTTCGAGCTATACGTCACTTGCAGGTAAATATTAAGATCTTGTTCTTCTCCTGCAGAATCATGTTAAAGATGCAAGTTCACACATCAAAGTATTTCAATCAAACAGTGCTCGGGCATTGCCATCTCTTAAGTCTTAACCAACAATAATAATGCTTTATTGGTTTTATCTATTTACTTAAAAAATTTGGTAGGGTCTAAACTGAATCTATCAAAACGGTGGCATGTGATAAAAGCACTAGCTAGGATCTATCTTTATTATTATATAATGTCAAAAATCATCGAGTTTCATGCCTTTATCTGCAAGGATTGGATGCTCAATCCTTGAGAAATTGATAAGCTGTTAGTATTTAGTCAATGTCATTATCCAAACAAAAACTGACGTTACCCTCCCTCTCATTTAGGTGGAATAGATTGATAGGCATATAAAGTGATGGCTTTAGTTTCCAGAAAACAAAGAATTAAATGAAGTCATCTGAGCTGAAAGTGTTTTACTTGTTTCAACGGTTTAAAAGAGACCAACATTTGTTTTTGGATAATTTTTGAATTCTAGATCTGTAGTTCACCCAATTGGAAATTGAAATTACTCCCTCAAATTGCTAAGCTCTTATATCTACGTTGCAATTATGATTGGGATTGTTCTGTTGGTTTGAAATGGAAGAATACTAGATTCAATTTTATGAATATAAAAAGCGGTTCCAGAAAGTTTGTTTGAGAGGGGTGGAAAATGGAATCTTGTGATTAGTGTTTATCTAGCTCAGCATAAAGTTCAAAACTTGTAATCTGATGTTCTATGAAATGTTACTTGTGGGTAGATATACCGGGAAATGAATAGAACCTTTATCAGATTCGATTCCATTACTTGGAAGTCACATATATGAGACTAATTTTAAAGAGATTTCACATCAATAGAGCACTTCTATCCACCAAAAAATTAAAATTACAGACTACAGAGCATTATACTGGTTTATTATGAAGGATCCGGTCCCTTTCATCAGTTGAACTAATGAGGTTTCAAATTCATCTAAGCTCGGAGAATGAGCACAGAAAAATTTATTTTCACTAGTTTTTCTAGTGTTGAACTATTGTTAGTTTTTGTTATGTGGAAATGTGTGTCACCTAAGTTGGTATCGGAAACATGCTTACTCTTGAGGTTTATTTTTTACTGATCTGTCTTTTGCTGCAAAGACCAGATCACTGTATGTAGTCATCTTCCAACAGGGGATGATAAGGTATACAACATATAATTTAAACATATATAACTGAATAAACATTAATTAAGCAGTTGCTTTCTAATTTTACCTTATTGTTAATTAACAAAGGACAACTTTTAATGAAAAGTTTTTATCTATGTATACAGTAGTGTTGACCTATATAAATAGATTAACAAAGCATATAAAGTTTTTTTTGTTAAATATAGATTTTAGATATCTTTTCAATAGAATTTTGTATACTTTTATTTTTTTAGACTTTTATAAATTTTTTTGTTATATTGGTACTGATTATAATATTGATTGTACAGATGCGCTCCTAAAACTTATAAATATAAGAAGAAAAACAACGTACCTTAACTATGGAAAGACAATCTTATGGGATGTTCAACAACGAAAAAAAACTCTCGAATAGAAAGGAAACTGAACTCACGTAACTGGTTTGAAATGGAGAGGTCTTTCACCTGCTCAGAATGAAGTGCAACTGATAGGAGAGTTTTAGACATATAGAAATTTTGGGGTGTATGGATAAAACAGAAAATGAGGATAAATAGGATAAGATCACAACAACATTTGACAATCAGATTTAACGTTAATCAATTCAAATAGTTTGTTAGATTATTTTCAAATCACTTTTAAATTTCTATTATGCAATGTACCTGTTCCTTTATTGTTGCACCAAATCTGTTATTAAGTTACCATATTAACTTAAACAAGTTAGCTATTGTATCTTTAAAAAAGTAAAATGAACCACCTGCATAATCTAAATGGATTTAAACGGTTAGGATAACATAAAAATAGAGAATATTGGTTTAATTTAAAAAGTTTGTTGAAATAATTTGTTACAAAAATCTGTGATTTTCAAATGTTATAAACGTGCTTATTCAATTAAATAAATTTCATTGATAAGCAATACAATCAGTTTACTCAAGTTCAGCACAAATCATTTCTGAAGCCAAATTCACCTATCTAGTTCTCCTCTATTTGGGTTTCTCTGTAAATATTTTTATATATGCTATTTTGAACTGTTTCACATTAAATCGTTTTCATTTCTCACGATGAAACTCGGTTTTTATTTTTCAGTTTGTTGAAGTCCTTAATTTGCACAGTAAAAGCCAATTATATGGGTCTTTAACCAGGTAAGTAACATTATTTTTCTGCGTCTCATGTAAGTTCTATTTGAAACCTTTTTTATACTTTTCCTAAACTCAATCTAAATCAAAACAAACGCCCCTTCAAAAAAATAGATCTTTAACCGAAAAAATTATATCACTAACAAAATCTGTTCACAATAGCATATAAAAATTAACAATATTCACAAAGTCTAATACAATTCATGATCAATACCTTAACCCAGCAGCTCAAATAATATTATCAACAATAAATTAAGAGAACAAATAAAGCAAAACGCCAATATCAAAAATTCAATATCAGTAGAAATTATTCAATATCAGTAGAATTAACTCAATATGAACAGACTGAATTGAAATAAAAATTCAAAACATTAACATCTCAAAATTCAGTAGAATCATCAATAATACATCATATGCATGTTCAGAATAAATTTGAAATTTCAGAGGAATAGAGTCAGGGAAATATAGTCAGGGAGTGTTAGAGACTGAGACTTGAGACCTGAAAATGCATCATATCCACGTTTATTCCTGGGCCGAAAATGCCAGGTAACGACATAGATGTTTATTTACAGCCTTTGACAGATGAGTTGAAGTAATTATGAGATGGCATTGAAACCTATGATGCCAAAGAGGGAAACACTTTCAAGATATGTGCGGCACTAATGTGGACTATCAGCGACTTTCCAGGATTGGAAAACCTATCCGGCTGGAATACACACAGTGGGTTAGCCTGTCCTACGTGTAACTTGGATGCTAAGCCACATCGGATGAAAGACAGTTAAAAATGGTGTTTCATGGGCCATCGACGCTTTTTAAATCAGGGACACAAATACAGACTAGACCGGAATAGATTTGACGGGCAGGTCGAAGGTAGAGATCCGCCAAAGAAGTTATCCAAAACAGATGTATTGAGGCAACAGTCTAATGTGCACATTTCATTTGGGAAGAGTTCAAGTGTGACATCTAAAAAAAGAAGCAATGGCCAAGATGCGGATGAAGATGACTCGCATTGGAAGAAGAAGAGTGTTTTCTTTGACCTCCCGTACTGGGAGGATCAGATGTTGCGTCATAACCTCGATGTGATGCATATAGAGAAAAACGTGTGTGATAATGTGGTCTTCACTATCTTAAACGATAGTAGCAAATCAAAGGACAATCTTAAAGCTCGCAGAGATTTACAATGCACGGGTATAAGGCCTGAATTATGGCTGGGGGAAGGTGGTAAATATCCTTCTGCAATATTTGAGATGTCAAATTCACAGAGGGATGTTTTTCTGAAGACTTTGCAGAATGTGATATTTCCAGATGGTTATTCTAGCAACGTTGCTCGTTGTGTTGATTTACGACAGCGTAAGTTATCTGGGTTGAAAAGTCATGACTGTCATATTCTGATGGAACAATTACTCCAAATTTTGGTGAAGTTTGCACTTCTGAGTCCGGTGTCCAATGTGATTGCAAATTTGTCGTCATTTTTCTGAGAACTTTGTGGGAAAGCCATAAACCTTATGCAGCTTACTGAGCTTCAGAATCATGTTGTGCAAATCTTGTGTCAGATGGAAGTGATTTTTTCTCCATCCTTCTTCACCGTCATGGTTCACCTCACCGTGCATCTCGTTGATGATGTTACTCTTGGTGGACCAGTATATTATAGGTGGATGTATCCAATAGAAAGGTTAGCTTACTGATAAACCCCTTTAGTACATTCAAATCAATTAATTGTGTATATACTGAGTATTTTATTGTATTTATATAAAAGGTATTTAGGACATCTGAAGCAATATGTTCGTAATAGGGCACAACCGGAAGGCTCAATTGCAGAAGGCTATTTATCTGAGGAAATCCTGACTTTCTATTCTAGGTATTTGGATAATATTGAGACTAGAATCAACCGACCAGGGCGAGTTGATGATGAGCCTGTTGACATTCTTCACAATTCAGAGGAGAGTATCTTCCCAGCTATTGGCAAGGCTTTCGCATTTCGAACTCACTCCAATGGAAAAACATCAAGCTCATCGTCATGTGCTAGTCAACTGCGATGCCGTGGTTCCGTTCCTTGAGTAAGTATACACATGTATTTCTAACACACCAATGTAACTATTTTACCCCAGTTTCTAGTTGGACTAATTTTCTTCTCTACAATAAAGTACATTTAGGGAAAAGACAAAGCGAAGCATGCGTCATCAGACAAGGTCGCCAGCTAAGATTGATAGTGTCGTCCATGCAAAATTTTCTCGGTGGTTCAATGCTCAGGTTGACAGAATACTAACCTGACCAATGTTTTTTTAGCCTGGAATTAGTACTATATTAAAACCGACTTTAATATAAAGCATGAATGTTATGTGGTTCCAGGTTTTTATGGAAAGTACTATTCAATCGAAAGAGATGAAGTTGCTTGCGTGCGGTCCCATGATTTAGGCCAAACGTTTTGGGGCGTATAATGTTAACAGGTACAAGTTTCAAATTGTCACAAAGGAAAACGGGATGAACACGCAAAATAGTGGAGTATATGTATCATCTAATATGAGAAGTTATGCAAGCATGCGTGATAATAGAGTGGCTGTTGGTAGTGTTTCGTATTACGAAAAAATTGTAGACATAATTGAATTGAATTACAGTTGTTCCTTCATAGTGGTATTGTTCAAATGTGTTTGGGCTGATACCACTACCAGTAGAGGCATCAAACAAGACCATTTAGGGCTTACCAGCATTAATTTCTCTCGTCCAATACACACTAGTAATCGTGAAGAAGATGAACCGTACATATTGGCATCAAAAGCTCAGCTTGTATACTATGTAGATGATGAAGTAGCTAAAGAATGGAGTGTTGTAGACTTGTGGTTCATGTGAAACCAAGGGATTTTTATGACATGTGATAAGAGAATGAAGAAGTTGAAGTTGGTTTTTCTCCACAGCCAGGGTTGAACATGTTAGCGGAAGGTGACATTGGAGATTTATTGTTGACAAGGGAGGAAGATATAGAAGACCTCATAGAAAATGCCTCAGAGAATTTCGATGATGTCGCGTAATGCTTTGTATGAAGCATTTTAATGTGATTTAAAAATGATCTTTTTGTCATTAACTAAGTTAAATAAACTCAGCGTTGTACGTTGTTTTCTTTGGTTACTTTACACTTGTGTAGTTTTTTTTTTTTGAAGTTAAATATTTATGTTATTGTGAATCCTCATGAGTAAAAGCCGACTTTTTGGTTCTTTCAATGATTTTGATATGGAAATGTTAGTTTACGTTAAACCTTTATTCCTTCTACAGTTGTTGTTTTTCTTAGGGTTGCATTTTTTATAATCTTGCTATGTATTACGTAATATAATTTCACTAGTGTTACGTTTTGAAAACAATAGTGAACATAACATGACGGTGGAACAGGATCGATGAAAAATGAGGACTTTTCATCATCCTCTACAAGCACAACAATTGCTACAGAGCTTATGTTTAAGAAAATTGCACAAACTACTAACAAGGGTGATGGTAATTGTCGAAAATTTGCGTTTAGTAATAAAATTGTCTTAGCATCTTGTAGTTTGGTTTTTTTTCTAAGTCAGTATTTAAGGACTCTAGAGTTCTCAATTTCTTTTATGTATACTCATTCTCTTATGTGCATGTTGATATTTTCAGTCTTACCTGAATATTCTGGAGAAATAGTTCCTGACAGTCTAGATGGAGAAGAGTCTGATTCAGAAGACAATTTAGATGATGTATCCTCTGTCGCAATCGATAGATCCATGCAGTTTGATCTGAATAAGGTTCCGGATGAAGAGGATAAAACTTTAGAAGACCAACAAGATAAATAAGATGATATACATGTTAAGAAAATGTGCTTTGATCTGAATAAATTGCCATGGTATGGAGATGAAATATCAGATCCTCTAAAACGTGAAGCCCATAGATTCATAACAAAGTTTTTTTTTTTGCCAGGTCAATACAATGTTGGAGAGAAAGTTTGATCTTTTATTATAACAGTTATGCTGATTTCCTTAGTTTAATGATATGGGTCGCAATTGTACATGTTTATTCTTGATTTAGGTTTAGTAAGGCATAACTTCAAAGAGGAATAACTTTGATTTATGCTCTCTTGAGCTTTATTTTAAATTCATAAATATCAGAGTTTGATTTTATTTTCTTCTTTCATATCCATGATTCCCTACTTAATTTTTAAATGCCAATAGCGTAATCAAGTAAATCTTATTGGTAAATTTGTTCACATGAGTTTACATATATAGTTTACAAGTAACTTGTGAATTTTTTTATAGTAAAACGAATGTAGAACAAGTGTTACGAGTTTAAGTAACAATGATTTAAACATATGTAGCTTCAGATAGTAGTCGTTACTTAACTAGATTATACCTAAATAGTTATTACTAAAGAGATCTAATGAAATACATGGTAATACGCATTTTATGGCGGTTTAGAACGAAACCGCCGCAAAATACCTAACAGGAAGTCATCGGCGGCCATATCACGGCGGTTTTCGAAAAGACACCACGAAATGCAAACCTGACGGCATTATAGCGGCAGTTTGCAAAAAACCACCGCTAAATGTCGGCCCGCTAGCAGTCCTAACACCTAACCACCGCTATATGCGCCGCATTATGTTTTTTGTGGCGGTTTTGTAAAACCGCCGCAAAATTTTTGCCACTATCTGCCGGATTTGTTGTAGTGTTTAGAAACTGGAGATACAAAGAACTGAAATTTCTTGGGATGAAAACTGAATTTTTAATAATATTTTTTCTAATAACTAAAAGTATTTTAGTATTTTTATTTAATCTTTATATTTATCTTGAATCAAATAAAATCTATCTATCTATCCACTTGTAATATACTAAAATTGAGTTTTTTTTTCCAATTAATCAAAGTGAAGTGTCACTTCCTCATGAATTTATTTTTTCTCCTAAATGAAATTACTATTCTCTCTTCTAAATTTATTTTAGAAAAATATCTTTATTATAATTATATTACAATATCTTTTATGAATAATGCATGATTATACTAATTAAAAAAATAACTTTATTATAATTATATAAAATAAATATTTAATGCATTATTAAACTATTATCAATTTAGAATATTTTTAATCATTTTAATTATATTGATACAATTCTAATTCTCATTCATTATGCAATAATTTTATTAGTGGCAAGTTGTTAGTTAATGGTGACCCATTTATAATAATAATAATAATAATAATAATAATAATAATAATAATAATAAATATAAATAATTAAATACTAAAATAATTGTCAAAATATTGTTTACCTAGCTTCAATTAGTTCACAAATTTAATTATAAAATTTCTTTTCTTTTTCGATTTTTAAGTTATTTTTATTTCTATTTTTATTTGCTCTCAGTATAACTAAAGAAAAAATAGTTAAGTTAAAAAGCCTACAAATAATAAATATTATTTTTGATATGACAATTATTTTAATCAATTAGGTAAAATTATTGTAAATAAATAATAAAATTGTTAATAATTGGGTACAAATAAATCAAAAATAATATTTATTAAAAATTTTACACGTCTAATAATATTTTTAGTTGTGTTTAAATTTTGATAATAAATTTAACTTACTTATTTTATATAATGAATACATTAAAAATTATATCATTCTTTATAGAATACGAAATTTTTACTCTATATTATTTGATAATTATTTATTTATTTAGTATTATATCTTTTTTTCTTTAACTATTTAGATAATATATATACTGAATAAGTATCTTTATTTAATTAATGATAAAGGTTAATAAAATATAATGACATAATTTTCATTTAACTGTAGCAAGTATCTCTATTGCCTAATTATTGACATGTACAATTAGTGTGTGTATGTTTTATATATATATATATATATATATATATATATATATATATATATATATATATATATTGCTAAAAGGTCCTATTTCAAAACAATCATATGATGACAAAATTATCAAAGATTGGCATTCTGTATTTCTGTTCAACAACACATGAATCGTTTCATGATTTTGGATATGTGATTGTTGAATTTTTTTCTGGAAAGAAATAAGAAAAAATGGATTAATATTGATTTGATCTGACTCATTATCCGAGATCCATTCTGAACCGGATGGATCATTTCTTTTTCTGATATAGGAAATCCGCGATTTCGTTGGATCAATTCTTAGAAAATCTCCAATCAGACCATTTATATTTACTTCAACAAAAGAAGCACGATGTTTTATAATTATTTATTATTTAAAAGATTCATAATTCAGATATAGTTTTTTTCTATTTTTTATTTTTCATACTTAATGGCTACTAACTACGATTTTATCAATAGTATTACTTATAGTAGATTATGTGATAAAAAAGTATGGAAAATAAAGGCAAGAATTATAAGGTTATGAAAAGTCTTATCCAAATTTGGCAACAGCAAGACGAATTACATAGAAATGGTTCTAATGGATGATAAGGTTAGTTAATTATTTTTCATGATTCTTTCAAGTGATATTAAGTCCATTTTATAAATATTTTTAATAGATTTATAAGTACTAATAGCTTTTATATTTAATTTGTTTTACAGTGCGATAAAATTCATTGTTCAATCAAAAGTTATTTGACAAAGATGTTCGAGAATGAACTGATCGAGGAGAGGGTCTATGTCTTCTCAAATTTTGTGATTGAAGAATTAAGGGGAATTTATCTTCCTACTGCACATATGTGTGTAGAATAACTTTTAAGAAAGAATCACGTATAGTAAATACGGTCGATGATCATAAAATTTCTGACAATCATTTCAATTTTCTTGCTCATGCTGATATATTGAAACAAATAAATGAACAGTATAACTTATTTGGTACGTAGTTAATTTGTATTAACCTACACAAAATTATTTTTCTATCTTAATTTTTTCCAAGAAATTATATAATAGCATCATTTTATCGATAACATAAATTTTAACATTTAATTTATGTAAATATTTGAAATTGTATTGAGACTTTTTAAAAGGTATATCATTTTATTAATATATTGTTAGTTTTATGTTTAATATAAAACAAATTGATAAATTTCCTTTAATTTATAAGTAATTTATTATATTATTTATTTATTTATCCTTAATTTGATACTTTTAATTCAGTTTTTATTTTCAATTATATGTTATTGGACTCTTGACCGAGAAAAGGGAGCTTATATCATAGTCAAAAATAGAGAGTAGTGATCATTACATTGTAGTTGATCTTCATGATTTGCAGTATATAAAATCTTAATATTTTACAATGAGATTTTGTTTTATAACAATTGTCTATTTATATGCAAAATCTTTTATTTTTTATATGATATATTATTACTTATTTCTCTTAATTCTTGCTTTTGTTTAGAAATGAGAAAAAAATAAAGTGCACACTGTGAGATCAATTTATAATCCAATTACTCAACTATCTAAGTGATAACCAAGCAATTGAATACATATTTATTTTTCAATTTGTAAAATTTAACAAATGTATTGGTAAGCATATTGGTTTAACCTTTTATTTAATATATTTATTTATGTTATATCTGTAATCATATTATATCTATTTTTACGTATATATTTTTTTTAAAAATACTCTTAGTATTAATACATGTTGTATTAAATAAATATTTTAAAATTAACTATAACATATGATAAAAATAAAAATTAAACTAAATAGATATTACAAATACAGGCACAACCCATTTAATCCAACTCCAAATTCAATCACAGCAAAAAACTTCCTAACCCACCCATTTAACTACCTCACCTACTTTTATAAATCTACCTAGCAATTTCCCTCTTCCCTTAACCAAGATCATGAAACTCATTATAATTGGGGTCTAACTGCTACCTGTTACAACCAAACCCACAAACAACCCTAAATCTAAATAAGTGAACAAACCTAGTAGCCACTCAACGATATAAAAAACAAACCCGTTGTGCCGTCATGTGCTTGCCATCGCCGCCCACCCATCGCGCCGTCACGTGCTTGCTATTAGAGTATATTAATAACTACATTAGAGTTGATATATTTAATACCAAATTAAAAAAAAATAAACAACGCATGACATATTACTTTTTTATTAATCAAATAATTATAATTCAAATTAATTTTAACAAAACAACTTAAAATTATAATTTCAGTTTTATCATGTACATGGCACGGGTTATTACACTTGTATTAAGATATAACTCAATTCTCCACACTTTATACCAAACATCATTATTTACGAAAGTAACAACTTAATGGTATTTTTTCGAATAGTAAAGACTTAATTAAAAAAATTTAAATTATATATATATATATATATATATATATATATATATATATATATATATATATATATATATATATATATGACCCAATCGAAATTGAACAAAAATGAGTTAAACTCTAAAGTGGTATCTTATATTGACGTTGTGCACTAAAGTTGTTTTTGAGATTCCAATTACATTAATTACATCTTTAAAATTGGCAAAAGTACATCATGCTAGTCCTTAACCCATTCCGTTAATGGCGTGCTGACATGTCTTGATGACGTGGACAGTTAGTGTCATGTGTCACTTTATGGTTTGGCCACGTATAATGATACGATGATGGATCGATAAGTGATATGTGGCATGCTGACATGGACCGTTGTGCCACGAGTCACAATAGTATTTCACCACATATCAGTTTGTGCCACATGTTGTGACATTATTTGTCTACGTGTCATCCATTATGTTATCATTGTAGATGCACTAAATTGGTCCTTGACTTTGTATTATATGACTCATTTTAGTCTTTGAAATTGAGTGTCGTGTAACAAATTAGTCCATTCACTAGGTTTTTATATTTTTTAAACTCAAAAAATTCGCAATATCTTTGGATGCACTATTTTCAATTTTACTGTTTCACATGTCGTTTAAATAAAAATACTTTTATAAATGTTTGTAATATTTTAGTTTTACTTATACATTTTTTTCTATAATAATTTAACATTGATAAATTTTGTAATATATAAGTATCATTTTAAAAAAATTATTATATGATTGATTAAACAATTTTTTTTATTTTCATCATAAAATATGCATGTTTTTAACAAAAAATCAAATCAAAATACATATTTTTATTTTTCGTTTTCTATGAAATATGTATTTTTTGAATTTGTCAATCATATAATTATTTTATTAAATAATATAACCATTGTTACAAGGCGTACCTGAAACCGATTGTGTGTAAATAGGTTAGACAAAGGAGATCGAAGATCATAATAAGGGTATTTGAAGTGCTTTCACGCGCATCAGCTCCATGACAGTGGTTGAGAGTACCTGTAAGGGACTCTGAATGCCTAAGTCAACAAGAGTTTAAGCTGGTTTATGTGAGAATTGGATTGAGAAATACCTGAGTTTGTTGGGATATTTATAGAAAGAGATGATGACTTAGTCATCTGACTTGATGATCTTATCCAAAAGTGAGTGTGTGATTTTTTCCCTTGTTGCATGAGAAGTTAACCTATGCTGCGTATTTATCAATATTAAATTATTATGAAAACATTTTGTATGATTAAAATTAAAATTTTAAAAATATTTATAAAAAATACTTGTATTTAAACATGTAAAAAATAAAATTAAAATATATACATTTTAAAGTATTAAAAATTTTAAATTTATAAAAAAAAAGAAAAAAATCCTAGTGAAATGTCTAATTTAGTGCACTAAATTCAATTTTATAGACTAGAATAAATTATTTAGTGTAAAGTTAAAGATTAATTTGGTGCATCTATAATGATGACACAGCAGATAACATACAGATGAATAATATTATAACACGTAGCACAAATTAACATGTGGCACAATCGTTCAAGTCAGCATGCCACATGTCCAAACTATAAAAGTGACACGTATTATTAGCGGTCCATGCATCAAGTACGTTAGCATGCTGTTAACAGAAAATGGGTTAGAGACTAATATGGTATATTTTTATTAATCTCAGAGATATGATTATTGCAATTTAAATTTTGGGTGCTATTTGGTGCACAATACCAATCTCAAGAACCATTTTAAATCTTAACTCGAACAAAACTATGAAATTTCTAAAAAATTAGAACATATGAGTAAACATCATAGATAACTAATTTAGTGGTTACTCTTTTTTTTAAGTAAGTGTATGAAGTTTTAATCTCATCTTATATATGTAATAATTTATTGGACAATATTAAATAAAACTCTGATCTCCACAATAAATTAATTATTAGTCTGCTAAATTAAAAAATACCGTAAAAAAATATAAATAACTATTATATTGCTCGTTTTTTAATCACCCTAGGGAAGGTTTTATCTCATGAAGTAACGACATAGCAATTCCTCTTTCTTGTCAATTAGTTGTTTGTTGAAAAATTAGATTGGGAAAAGATGTTTTTAAGGATAATACAGAGGCATCTTATTTATTTTCAAGGGCATGTGGATTATGTCTCCCTTTAGTTCAAATTGACCATTATGATCCTCAAAATCTTTGGGTCCATGAACTTCACTTAACAAATTTCCCATCAACACTATATTCATATATAAGCCTTTAAGCTTTTTTCTAATCATGCCTTTGCTTTACTTGGATGCCAATAGTCTTTTATGGTTTGTTAAATTGATGATTAAAATTATTATTAATTAGTAGTATAATTGATGTCAAAACATGATGTGACGGGCTTTGGAGAATATATGCTTCATGTTTGCAACAACAGTACCATGAAAAGTTTAATTTCTTTAGAGAAGATATGAATTTAATTTGTAAGGCCAATTAATACTTCTGGGTAGGCATTTTGGATCTTAAACTGTTAGAACCGTATCATCCCATTGAATCAATGCAGTAAAACAGCAACTGAAGGTGACATGTTTGGGGTTTTTTTCCTTTTTTTTTTCAAATTACATCCTAGCACATACACACCTCTTCTTTCTCTCTTTATGGGTTCTATTCTATATAACCATTTTTTAGTTTATGCTAAAATTTGAACCCGGTGCATTTTCCAAACAAAGCATATATAGATGCTACTAAACCAAGTCTTGCAGTGTAGGTGATATGTTTGTTGAACCTAATTATCAAAAGAAAAAAAAATGGTTTGTTTGTTAAAATTTATAGAGCTAAATAGGCCATAACAATTAATTAAAAAATATTTAAAAACCAAAATATTTTCGCCATAATCGGCCATAACTTTTTAAAATTCAATTTATTTATATTATTATTATACATATTGAATTTTTATCGCACTTTCTTATTACACAAATTATCACACAATTTATCACAGATTTTATTCTTTCCACATATTAATTATAGTATATTCCTAATTAATTATTAAGATATAACGTATTTAATATTAATGATGCCTCATATAGTTTAATTTTTGTATATATTATTACAATATAGACTAATCATAATAATACTCTTTAATTGACATTAATTTTAATTGAGATAATGTCTAAAATGGTCCTTAAAATTTTCAACTTACTTTCGATTAGTCCCTCGCTTCTTAAAATGACCAAATAAGTCCCTCATTCTCATAATCGTGAATCCCCATTAGTCTAAAAGTTACTAGACGTTTTAACAGCGCTGATATGGACACACAATGAATTCAACTCAAATTGGTGTTTCAAATTTGATTAAAATGTCCAAATTAATCCAATTTTCGCTTATAAAATCCTAACCTCCAAATTTTCATCTTTGTTCTTCGTCTTAACTTCTCTCATTTTTATTGATGTTGTTGATCTTGGCACTAATCTAAAGGATATTCAATCTCCGGTAACCTTTCATTTTTTGTTGTTGTTGCTTTCTAATCCAACCAAACAACGCCTCTAGTTTCTTTGTTCTCCACTATACCTTGATGTATTCTTTTCTTTATTCCCACAAATTCTATGATGCGACAATCCTGAAAATAACGTGCTTCAATTTTGTTTCGGTTGTTTGTGACGTTTGTTCCAGGGTTAACCGAACCACCATGGGGTAGTTATTTTTTACTTCTTCTTCTAACGACGTAATCGCTTCTTCTTTGTCTTCGTTTTTTTGTCATTGGAAGCTTTGAGTTGTTGCTATTTCTTTTTATTCTCATTGGAAGCTTCTTCTTCTTCGGTTGATATGGCTATGGATGTGTTGTTGTCAGTACTAATTTGAAGGATTGGTTGTGTTGCGGTGTCATCGAGTTCGGTGGTGGTGGTGATGGGGGCAATCTTGTTGGTCATTGTTGTTGAAGAGGAGCAGATTGAAAGAATATGAAATGTAAAGTAAGATGGTGGTTAGGATCAACCAAAGGATGATGCTACTTTTGGATCCATTATTGCATTGACTAGAATAATAGTGCATTTGATTTGCTTTTATTAATTATTAGTTTATTTTCAAGGTTCGATTTTCCTTTCTTTGAGGTTGTTTCTTGCTTACGAAGGTGGTGTATGTGTGGGAAGAAATTTAATAATTTAGAATAGTTCGAATCCCACAAAAATAAAAATTAGAAAATTGTTTTAATATTTTTGTTTTTGTTTAATTTGCTTTCCTCTTTCTTTTTGTGTTTTGTTGTTTATGATTCTGATGTGTAAAATTTGTTATGGATAGAACAACAATGAGGAGGAGATGAGTGGAGACGAAGAACAAAGATGAACATGAATAACAAAGATGAACATTTGGGGTTAGGGTTTTATAAGTGAAAATTGGATCAATTTGGACATTTTAATCAAATTTGGAATACCAATTTGAGTTGAATTTATTGTCTGTCCACATCAGTGTGCAGTTAAGTGCCAACTTGGTACTTAACTATACACCTCAACACTGTTAAAACGTCTAGTAACTTTTGGACTAACGGAGATTCATGATTTTAAGAGTGAAGAACTTATTTGGTTATTTTAAAAAGTGAGGAACTAATCTGAAGTGAGTTAAGAATTTTAAACACCATTTTGGGCATTACCTCAATTTTAATTTATTTTTTTTTGTAACCACTTACTTTTTTATTGGTTCACCTCACTCCACCTGATTGACAAGGAAAAAACTCAACTTTAAATTTTTATCACTGATGGCATATCAAGACACGAATGAAGGAATTGGAGGCTTGATGCATCAATTAGTCGGAGAAATAGAATTTTTAGAGGAAGAATTTGGCAATTGTTCTTCCCACATTCATTCTGCAGCTTGTTTTTTAATTTTCGCTCCATGTTTTTCATTTCAATTTGAGGATTAAGTAATGATCAACTCAGTTTTAAGGTCAAGTAAAAGCTTAATGTTCAAAGAAAAACAGTAACTACTTTTCAACTTATTTTCTACGTGGTGAAATCCTCAACTTCAATTTCGACTCTGCTTATGCTGAAATCTTCGACTTTGACTCTTCTACTAGCCTTGACAATCTTTGACCTTGACGCTCTTGCACCATCTTTCTTCAACTTCGACTTGTTCACATTTGTATCTGTTACTAGCTCCGACTCTTCAGATCGATATAATTTATATTTGAAACTCTATAGTCAAAACTTATCTAAGTCGGAGAAACTATCTAACACCAACAAATATTGGCAATCTTCAACTTCGACTCTTCTTGCTCAAGTCTACACTTTTGACTTAATTTTTAGCTTAATACAAATTTCTGTCGAAATTCATCTAAGTGTCGAAAAATTCATTTCGAAGGCCAAACTACTTTTATTAGTTTTACCTAATTATTTTGACACAATCTTTATATCGACCTTTAAAGAGGCGACATTTATCCTAGTCGAAATATCGATTTTGAGTGTCTATAGAAACAAATTAAAAAACATAAATACTTTTAAATTTATATTCACGTATATTCAGAGACGAATCCAGAAATATTATCATGGGGCCAAATAATATATATAATATTAAAAAATTATGCAAAAAATTATATAATGTAAAATGTATTACAAAAATATACCGATAGAGAATATATTTTAAAATATAAAAAATATGTATGTACTTTTTATTAACGAAGTAGTCGATTCTTCGTATCATAAAATTCATCGATAATAGAATCTGTGTCAAATTTTTTAGTAATTTTCTTTTCAATATAATTAAAAGACAATTAACAAGAAATTCATCTTTTATTTTGTTTCTGATTTATTTTTCACAACATTCATAGTTAAAAAAGATATCTCAGTTGTAGTAGTTAAAACATAAAAAATTAATACAAAATAAATAAAAAAGAATGCTCACAAAAAAAATTTATTTTATGGAATTTAAAAAATTTTATTTAATTTAAAAATATTAATAATAATATTTTTTTAAAATTTTTTAATATTATTATTTATTTTTTAGATATTAAAAATTATTAATATTTAAATTAAATTAAATTTTTATTTATATTAAATTAAATATTAAATAATTTTTTTAAAAAATTAAATTATATTTAATAACTTCTTACTATTAATTTTTTTTTTAAATTGAGGGCTGAGGCTTCTACTGGCTCCGTATATCTGTCCCTCCCTGCGTATATTGATAATTATTATATTTATTTTATTTAAAAAAATATATAATATGACTGTTCTTTTGCACCAAACGTTGATTGTAAGAAAGCTAAGTTTTATTTATTTATTAATTTCCTTCAGTTAAAATATTTCTGGCGGTTGACGTCACACGTTCCAATCATTTGGAGCCGATCCCGAATTTCCCATAAAAAGGGACGCCAAAATTTTATTTCAAGGAAGATAAATAAAAAATAAGAGAAAGAAGGCAGAAATTATTTTTAATATAGAAAGAGAAATTGCATTTTAGTTAAATATTGATATTTGAAGTGTATTATAGTATTGTGGAAATTATTTAATACGTTTCTCATATGATATAACACGTCTCTTACGTATTGACTAATATGTTACCACGTGTCTAACACGTCCCTTATGTATTGGTCAAAATACTGTCATATATCCAACACGTCCTCCACGTATTGCAACACGCTCCCACGTATTGACTTCTCTTCTACAAAATTTACCCTTCTATAATTATACCAAATAATTTCATTTTCCAAAAAACATCAAAATTTTTTCCACACAAAAAAAATCAGCCGGAAGAAGAAGACCAGTGGAAAACATTGGTTCCAATTGCGTGTAGCTGACCAACTTCATTTTGGTCTCTAATTAAAGATCCAATTAATTATATGGTCGTAGATAAATATACCACAATATATATTAAAATTAATTATTAGTATAAAATATATATTAAAATTTAAATATATATTAAAAATAATTAAATTATATATATTATATAAATATAATAATTAATTTTAATGACTCATTTACTGTATGAATGGGATTCTTTTAAATATAATAATATGTAGCCGACACAAATTATTAACGTATAGAAGCAGCAAGTGTTAATAATAATAATAATAATAATAATAATAATAATAATAATAATAATAATAATAATAATAATAATAATAATAATACGGCCTTTGGAGTTTGACTTTGCTGAACAGCTCATATGGGAAATCTATTATACATAATATCAGATAAGGCTACAAATTAAAACGCATTATGAGATATGGAGATTATATTTATATGTAGCACCTCCTCATTTGAATTATTTATTTAATTATTTGATTGAATTGGGATTTTTGTTTATAATATAATTGTTCAAGTTGGGTGGATGAATTAGGACATTGGCTTAGGCCACGGAAGCTTCACCATGTCAGAGCCAAGAGACAGCCTATCCTTAGAAGGATATGGCAATATTAATACATTATTTATTTATTTATTTATTATTGAGCGATGAAGATAGTTTATTGGATATGCACATTTTCATAGCATGTATGTTCATGGAAAAAATAAAACTATGGACTTGAAGACAAATTACTAATTTGGACGCTTATGTTCCATGATTAACATGAAAAGGATATTGTTCAATTTGTGCCAGATTAAGACGGACAATTCAATTGCAGAGTTTAATTAATTAATAACGCCGACAAATGTCCTTTGATTACTTCTACTTGAAGATATTGTTTTCCTGCTTTTAGTTTATTTTAAAAATAATGTAGCATCTATTTAATCTTATGTTAATTCACATTACTTTATAGTTTAATTTATACACTTGTTAAGACCCTTTTTATTATTGTTGGCATTCTCTTTCGTAATGCTATATTATCATAGCTATGAATATATTATTTATTTATTTTGGTGAATTAGGAATCTTCTATTATTTTATTACTTGATGACCTGACCTTTTCTAAATACAGGTAAAAGGCTCAAGATAGGTATATACTTAAGAAGTTTTGGGATGTTTACTGTTTAGTGAACTAGTTCCCCTATTTCAACAATGAAAGCAAACTACCGCAGATGTATAACCGTCACATAACTATGAAAAATCATGTAGCGACCTAAACTTTGATTTGGTTTGGTCATAAATGCTGTTTTTTTTTTAATAATGTTATAAAATTATTTTATTTTATTTAATGCATTTTCAACTGTAAAAGTTTTGGATGCTTATTTATTATGTTATTAAAAAAAATTTATATATTGAAGTGAAAGATCAAAAAAGTCTTTAATTTTTGAACAGACGAAGGAAAGAAGAACTTTGCACATCTAATAAAATTTTAGCATGTAGTAAGTTAATAATATATAGAAATTATACATTGCATATATATTATAGGATAATTTACATATATAAAATAATTAGAAGAAGGTGTTACGTAAATACAATATTTTAGAAATGCAGATACAATTGTAACATTTTTATTTGTATGTAATTCGTGACACCTTAACGCGGATTCAAGTTACACGTAAACCGCTAGATCTTGTCGCGATTTACGTTCAAAGCTTGAAAGCATATAAACCGCTACACTCTGTAGCAGTTTATGAAGAGATACGCTATGGCCTATGAGGGTAATCCACGAGACTCTGTAGCGGATTACGAAGGACTTGGCTCATTATAAAATCCGCGTGAGGCTGTAGCGGATTTTATTTCACCAGTTTTGATAGTGAGGTAGAGAGAGAGAGAGAGTAGTGAGAAGTTAGAAAGAAAAGGTTGGGTTTAGGGTGAGATTCTTGGAGCAGCATCATTAAGCAGAATGATGGAAGATGAAAGGCGCTTGTACCGGCTCAATAGCGTTGCTCACGTAGCCGGAACCATCAATGAAGAGATAAGTCTCTTTATTCTCTTTCAATTGGATAATATCCGTATATTTTATTTAATATTAAGGAAGTTATTTATTAATTAGGAAGATAGAACCTTAGTTTAGCTTAGGTTTTGAAAATTAAAATTTAAAATTTAAATTTAAATGTAGAGAATTTGAGGTTAGATATTTAGAAATTAAGATTGGAATTTAAAATGTAAGATCTATGGCTGGTTTTTAGTTTTTGCAAAAATTATCTAAATTTTTTGTTTTAAAGTTAAATTTTTGGAGGTGTAGGATTTACTAATAGAAATTTAAGGTTTACATTTTGACTAAAACTTGTGAAGTTTGTTGTCCCAAAGTTGAAATTTAAGTTGTGGAGCGTAAATTTGTAATTTTAGAACCTGTGTAGTTTATGTATTGAAACATAAATTATGGTTTGGTGATGTAAGTATTAGAAATTAATCAGGTGTTCTTTATTTCTGTCACAATATGCAGCCAAGCCAGTGTATTCATAGCGTTCGCAGGTAACAGAATATGCTGTTACATGATAGGATCATACCTTATTTGGAGAGAGCTGGGTTATACTACTTGGCTAGGCTAAACGCACATTGGTTCTGGTTGGATTAGCCTCTGGTCAGCGCATAGGTGGCGGCATGAGACCCACACTTTCTATATGTCATTCAGAGAGTGCACTATCATGCTCCAGGATGTGGCATATCAGATGGGGCTGCCCGTGGATGGATAACCTGTTTCTGGTTGCTTAACTGACTTTCACCTGCATATCGATGGGGCCAGACCGGCGTGGGAGTGGTTTGAGGAGTTATTCGGTGAGCTTCTGCCACCGGAGGAGGCGAAGCAGTACACGGTCTACTTCACATGGTTCCATGAGAGGTTTAGGGTGTTATCGGCTGATGCCTTTGAGGAGACCGTGCGCATATATGCACGTGCATATATTATGATGCTTCTGTCGACACAGCTGTTCATGAAGAAGAGTAGGAATCGGGTCCACATTTGGTGGTTGCCATTTGTGGTAAGACTTGCTATTCGGTGGGTCCACATTCCATGGTAGACTGCACACTGCACACCAAGGAGCCAATGGGGTAGCTCGGCATATGACTCTTTCCGATTCCCGTAGATCTGTGCTACTGCTTTCTGTTTTGCCAACCAGGCCTTCCTATAACTTGGCCTGAACTCGTACGTTGCTTTGGTAGCTTCTTGCAACACTTTTATCGATACCACTGCATCGGCTCGAACCAGAAGAAAGATCTTTGCACATATGACATGATAATCAAGCTGTCGGTAGTCACTTGATATTGATGTAGCCAAATAGGTATTTGGTCCGTTGTACCGTCGAACCTCCTAGGTACTCTTTCACGACCGAAGACTGATGTGAATCATCCACGTGCAACCCTAACTCCTTGCACCTCTCATGACACTTAAGATAGTCCGACTCCATCACTCTGTACTCAACTACACCACGGCGAATGCTGTAATCCTTTACACTAAGAACAGCTTCCTCCTTACTTTGGAAAGATTGACCAACTTGAAATTCAACTACAACGTTTTTCTCGTGCAATCCTTGACCCCCAAAGGTTGGATTTGACTCCGCCACTTGGTCGATGGCTTCCAAGTTTAGGGTAGAAAAGTGTTCAGGATGCTGATGTGTGCCAGAAATTGACGGTATCTGACATGTCGCTGGGTTTGTCGGAATATCATCATCGCTGTCTCCACCAATGTCAGCAGGCTCTTCATCCGAATCATCCTCTCGCATCGCATTTTTAACCCAATCCGGTTTCCCCTCATGACCAACATCTGGAATTGGATAGGCTGACGTAACTACCCCAACTGCATCAGCTGGACGATTAGGCAGCAAACAACCAGGTGCAATGACATACATCGAGGTAGAAGCACCCCCATCGTCGTCAACTGAGGATTCGGCGCCGATTCCCCAGAACTATCCATGCCATGCTCCAACTTTGCAAACAACTTGTGTATCCTCACTTCCAGAAAACTCCGGCGACAATGAAACAACACCTGCATATCTTCATCAGATCGTATCACAAATGTTTCATATTTCACGCCGGTTTACACAATCGCAATAGGAATCTTGTAGAACAGCTTCTTCACTCACTTTGTGCCACACACGCCTAACTTCTGCAATATACTGGTTTTCAGATCTAATAGTGTATTAGATGACCTGATAAAAACACTCAGTGGTTCTCTATCGGTAAACTTCACACCATAACTCTTACTCTTTTTTATTTTTCAAGAAGAATGCACTGACACTAAAAAGCTCTCCTCACTCTCCATTCTAAAGTTTGGAATAAAAATGACACTCTACACAACTTGTTGGGTATATATAGGCATTTTTCAACCTACCACGTCCTTCATAATCCACTATAGGTCTCGCATATTACTCTTATAATGTACTGTAGCGGTCTATGTGCTTTCAGGCTTTGAATGTAACCACGACAGAGTCTAGCAATTTACATGTAACTTGAATCTACGTTAGGGTGTCGCGCATTACATACAGTTAGAAATGTTGCAATTGTATCTACGTTTCTAAAATGTTGTATTTATGTAATACCTTCTTCCAATTATTTTATATATATAAATTGCTCCATATTATATGTTACATATATATTAATAAAAATAGAAAGGACCATTGCATATATATATATATATATATATATATATATATATATATATATATATATCGTTATTGTATTACGGTTATTATTAATAAATTAATATTTTATTATTCTATATATTATTTATATACACTTTTATTTTCACGATTTTTTTGAATTTTCTTTATTTTTTTTAAATTATGAAACCAAAGTTTTATTGATATTTTTTTGTTCAAAATAATAAATCCAAACCAATTGAATTCTTTTTAAATTATTTATAAAAAATTTTCAAAATCCAAATACACAACAATCTCAATATTCAAACTTTCAAATTCCAAATTAAAACTTCACACTATTAAATACATTTCAAAGTACAAATCCACAAATTTTCCTAATTTCGATTTTCAGATTTTTTTTATAATAATCAATTTTCTATTTTTCAACCACATAATCAAAATTCACAAACACCACATTATTCATTTTCATATTTAACCCCTTTATTAAAAATGTTACTTCAACATCTATCCTTACCGTTTTCAACTCAATTTAGTGCATCAAGACATGACTAATTTGGTGTTGGTGGCTTTTCTAACCCATCTCCTCAGACTCTGATACATTCTAGTCCAAATTTGTAATATTCAAATTTCACCAATTCTCGTGAATTAGATGCTATCAACCTCAATGATGATGAAATTGAAAATCGTTGGCAAGATAATATTCAACACTGACAATGGAAAAAGGATGAGATATCAATCAGTGTATGGTTTAATATTTCAACTGGCCCTATAGTTGGTACCCACTAAAAGGGTGAAACATTTTGAAATCGAGTCCACAACTATTGTGTTGAATTTAGCGCTGATATAAAAAGGGGGATAGTGGCATGTAAGAAATGATGGTATAAGATTAGCAAGGCAATTGCACAATTTGCTGATTGCTACGATCAAGTTAATTGAAATATAAAGAATTGTTCGAACGCTAATGACATAAAGGAGTTAGCCTATAAACTTTATTCTATAAATTATGGTCAAAATTCACTTTTGAGAGGCATTAGAATATGTTTCGTTTGGAAAAAAATTGGATAAATTAACTACCAATACAAAATGGAGGCTCAATGAGAACCAAAATCAGTGCAATTAGAGCGTACTCATTATCATCAAATTGAGAAATACCGTTGGTTGAGGAAACTAATATGGACTCTCTTGCCACAAAAATCAAAGAAGAGCAAAAGAAAGGATAAGAAAAAAGTAGGGGTATTCATGGATCGGATCCGATCCGCATATCTGCGGTGTTTATCTAAATCCGATCCGAAAATTACGAATATAGATCCAATCCGCAAGGCTATCGGATCGGATTGCAGATTTTGTGTAGGTATTCGCATATCCGCGTATCTACAAAAATAAAAAAATAAATAAATAAATATTCTTTTTATATTTTATTTCAACTAATAATGATCATATATGTTGTATTATTTTAATTTATGATTTAAAAAAATATGTTTAATATTATTTTAAGAATAAACATATTTAAAAGAATAGAAAAATAAATTTTATTAATCTTTTTTAATAAAAATAAGTTTTTAAAATATTTTTGTGTTTTGCGAATATATTTTATATCCGATCCGATCCACACGGATCAGATCGGATTCAAACTTAAAAACTGCGGATATTGCATCCGATCTAATCCGATTATTTTAGTGCAGATCGGATAGAAATTTTGGCCATATCTAATTCGATCCGATCCGTGTTCACCCTTAGAAAAAAGCACAAATGTCTGAAGACCTTAGTGAAAAGAAATCATCGGTTGTCAAGAAACTACCGCTCATAAAAGATATTAAGAATGTTAGGAAAAAGAAATTAATAGATAGGAAAAAGAAAAAAGAAGAGGAGAGCGAACATAGAGAAAAGATTATGATAATTAAAGAAAATGAGTTACAAATTCAAGCGGCAAATGAAGGAACAAGAATTACAAACTCGGAGGTATATGCAAATACTTAATGCTGACATATTTACAATAAGTGAAAAACAATGAGCTCTTTATGAGATTGCATGTGAGAAAATAATTAATAAGTAATTTATTTAATGGTTCCTTATATTTATAGAGTTAAATAGTCTGTTTTATTTTCATTGTGTATTATCATATCAGATGTACTTTATTTTATTCCATTTTGGAATATAGTATATTTTATTCATTTGTGGTGTAACTCTTAAAATTAGTCAATATTATTATGTATTATTGTTTATGAAAATAACTGTTGCAAATACTACAAAAAAATATTGAATATTGTCGGATTTGTCGGCAGAATAATGAAAATAATCTGCCAGTAAATCGGTTACCGTCGAATTTTGCGTCGAATTTTAAACGGTTCCATGCGCAACAAATTAAATGTGTCAATCCCCTCAAATAATTTAGGTTTTAAAATTCCTTGGTCCACCATTATTTCTGTCATACATTTATAGACGATGACTTTGAAATATATTGTAACACATATTCTAGAATTCAATCAATAACACAATTTATTAAAAATTTTTAAAAATTCGACAGAATATACCTTATAATTAGAACTTTCGGCCAAATATAATTATTATTTTCTGACAAACTAAATATATTTTAAACAATTTAAACAATAATTCGACAAAAATTTTCCTTAATTCTCCTTGAACCAAACATCTTCTTTCGAGTTTTACGTGCAAAAAAACTATAATAAACACGAGGTGAATTGCAACAAAGTTTTGCTGATAGAAGCGTGCCTGCTTATTGCAATGATTGATCTTCACTATAAAATTGTCGGCTATTGTCATAAATGTATTTTAAAAAAAAAAGGTTTGAGTGAACAACGGGCAACTGCATTATATAACTATTATTATATTCATTTAGTCATTTAATTATAAGTAACACGAATACACGATAATGTATTGTATGTTTCAATTAAAAATGAAGATGGCTTATTTTGTAATAAAAAATATACATTATACATATTTTCTACAAACTTAGTAAAAATATTCATCTTTATTTATTTTTTTTCAAAAATATTTTCTTTAATTATTGAAAACTGGATATTTTCAAATTTTTTTAAATAAAAAAATTTTTTATTTAAAGATATAGATAATTTATAATTTTTTTACCGATTTGTACTCTATTACTTATCTCGTTTATAATGTAAATGAAATAACACCGTGTATATCTCATTTACAGTGTAAACGAGATATACATAATATTATTTTATTTACACTGTAAACAAGATAAATGATAAATTATGACATTCTTATTATAAACGAGATACATTATGACAAATTTCGAATAGCTATAAAAGAATCTGTAACCATTTGTATTCTCCACAAATATTTCACTTCTTTTTCTCCTCCGGTTTTCTTCCAAAAATTAAGAAGAAATGTCTAGTGGTAATGAATATGTGGTTATAAGTGTGTATCCCAATTGTTATATGAGAAACAGTGACACCGGAGTGATATTTGAGTATGATAATCCCATTCTATTGTGCACTCGGAGAGTAAGTTCTTTGTCCGAGTTAAAGAGTCTAATATTGAAGAGCATTGGTGCTAATGGGAGAAAAGAGGTTGGAAGAGTTAGGTATAGGTTGCTAGTACAGATGGAAAATGGAGTTTTTTTGGTTTCGTTCGTTTTGGCTCTATGGTGACGAGCATGTTTGCCTCATGTTTGACATCCACGTGAGAATCATGGTGGAATAAGTGATGAAGTTTTCTGCAGAGGTTGGTGATATTGGTGGCGGTAGATTTGGCCACTTGAATTTTGTGCAGGATGACCCACCTCTTGCACCACCACCACTACACTATGCTAATCTAGCAGAAGACATGGATGTGGATAGTGAGGAGTTCAATGAGAAATATGTTGCCGATAGCAACGATAGTGGTTTTTCTGAGGATGATAATGAGGAGGAGTTTGTACTAGAGACTTTGATTGATGTATCAATTCGATATCTTCTGCTTGTCCTGCAACCGTTTCTGGCCTTATCAGCTATACCCAATCATTATCATATATTGGATCTGGACGTGTTGCAAAGAAAAACTCTATTTTTCAATATGGGTGGAGACAATTACAACAGAGATGGTGGTGTGAAATTAAAGGTTGGTCACGGATTAAAAAACAGAGAGCTAGGTAATATTGCAAGATGCGAAGAATTACAATATTCATAGAAGTGTTGAACACCGAGTTCTGGAGTCGGATCGATTAAAGTAGCATGTGCATTGCCAGCAATTTACAGTAGGATGTCCTTGGAGTCTCCGTGTTGTCCTCCGATAGAATCTCGGATATTGGTAAGGTCAAGTTTAATTGTGGTGTATATTCTTATTTATCATAATTATTTTGGTTATAAATGCCTAACATGTATATTTTATTTCGTTAGAGAGGTGCGTAGATTTGGAGGTGCGCATACCTGTTTAGCCCCCCATCATGTTTTAAGACCATCGATAGTTGGACAGTAACCTTATTTATAGTATCATTCTGCCTCTCATACAGCCCAACCATCAGTCAGTATCCCTGTTCTATAAGGTGTAGTTAGGCAAAGCTATCACTTCAAACCGTTATACAGAAAGGTCTCGATGGCGAAGTAAACGACAATTCCACAGATATACGGTGATTGAGAGGATTCATATAATAATGTGTCGAGGTTGCTCCAAGCATTGCAGAGTTGTTGTCCCGGAACAATATGTGATTTCAGGACTGTAGCGTACTATGATGGGCACTTGGTGGTACGCAACTTCAACCAATATGATAAGGTATTCTGGGTTTTTCCTGCCTGTGTAGAGGCTCTCAAGAATTGCAAGTCCTTCGTTTCCATCGATGACAAGCATCTGTATGGCAAATATGGTGGTGTATTGCTAATTAGAATGACACAAGATTTTCTTGTGGCATTTGCAATTATTGAGTCTGAGACTACGGATTCCTGGTCATTCTTCCTTACCAACTTGAGACAACATGTGACACCACAAAACGGCCTGCTGATTATATCTGATAGATCCCAGAAAATTAAAGCTGCACTTAGAGCCGATGATAGTGGTGGGCATATGCCAAACTTGGTCCCGAAGCCATGTCAGTTTGATGGAGAATGATTCCTTCTTCTACATACTCTGCTGCTGAGCATGAAGAGGCCTAGCACTGAAGAGCTCCTCTACGCACTCCCATATTGGGTATTGGTACCATGTCTGAAAACCATACAAGCACCCACCCATTAGCTTCCGTGTGTGCGTAACCCAATTTGGTATGCAACATCTTGAAGGGTGATGGTGCACTCACCCCCATAACAGGTAGAAAGTGTGGGTGTCCGGACGCCAGCACTCCATGAATGCATTTATCCGAGAGTTGTCAAACACAAAATTTCTGAGCCGCATCGTGTTGTCAAACACAGCCTCCCTCAAGCAAGGGAGAATAATGTCCGGTGGTATAAGAGTGTGGTTCACTTGTCTAGGAAAAAGTAGGCGAAGCTTCTGATAAAAAAATTTAAAAGTTTAATAATAAATCTATTTGAAAAGTAAACATTTAAATATCAAAATAAAAAGATAAAAAATATAGTAAACAAATATTTCACATTTCATAATTTAGTTGGAAATAGAATAATTAATTTTTAAAAATCAAACATCGAGAAAATATATCGAACAACATAATAAATATTAAAATATTTAATAACAGTTAAAAAAGTTATCTACCATAATCAAAATTAAATTTAAATGAAATTCAAATTAAAAAAATAAAAAACGTAATAAACATTTTACTTAATAAATTAGTTTAACTAATAAGTTAAATCATACCTATTAAGTAACATTTACTAGCAATACATTCATTCACCTAACAGATATTATATCTATAAAAGTACCCTAACCATGACTATAACTATATGCTTATTTAACTTAAACAGAAAAATAATAACACTAACTTGGAAGTCAATTGTCTTGGCAATATGCCACATGGCATTCAGGCGGTTGATGTCATCTCGTACATCTGTGTGCGTCATAATCTTCGAGTACTTCGATAATATAAATAGAAATGGCTAGAGGTGAGAGAAAACAAATAGAAATGGTTCAAAAGTGACTTTAAGTCACGCTGTGTAAACGAGTTCAATATATAGACACGACTATTACTTATCTTGTTTACAGTGTAAACAAAATAAATACGTTTCACACCACGTATGCAAATGTGACATGTGTTATTTCTTTTACACTATAAACGAAATAAGTAATATAGTGCAAATTGATAAAAATGCTACAAATTATTTATATCTGTAAATAAAAAATTTATTTTATTTATTTAAAAAAATCTCCAATTCTCTATTACAAAGGATCTAAATGATATTCTCTTTCTCTTTAATTTTAAAATATGTATTTTTCTCTTCTACAATAATTAGATAACATACGCTTCAATCTATTTGATTAAAATATTCTTCAATAATTATTATTATAATTATATATATTAGTAATAATAATATAAAATATATTTATTATTAATGTAATAAATTTAAATTGTTTTTAATATTTTAACTTATTACAAAAATATTTAATTTAAAATTTTGTATATTTCATGATTAATGATAAAATATTAAAGATAAATAAAATTTATTATTTTAACAATGAATATATTATTATTACTATTACTATTACGTAATATAAAATATTTTAATTTTTTACAAAAATATTTAATATAAGATTTTTATATATTTTAAGATTAATGATAACATATAAAAAATAAATTAAATATATTATAATACTAAATATATTTTATATTATTATTTTTAGTTTTTTACTACTATAAATAATATTAATAACAATATAAAATATATAGTATATGTTACTATATGTAATAAATTTTATTTATTTTTAATATTTTTTATTATTCATGAAATAATAATATTAATAGTTGATGGTTTCAGTGGCTAAGAGAAGGGGGTTGAATCTTAGCCCCTTTTTTTTTTAATTACACTTTCTGGTCTTGAGGAGACTTTTCTGTTTTTGTCTCGTCCCTAGCCACGAGACTTTTCCGTTGTGCATCGTGATACCTGTCGGTACTCCTCGAAGCTGATAGCACAGTTGAGTAGATTTATGGCCTTGGCATTTAGCTCCACTTTCTTTCTATCTTCTTCTGTCCAGTTTGCTTCTGGTTTAAGAGTGATTACTCCTTCAGCACTTGTGTTAGTAGGAACTGTGGTCCTTCTAGGATGATCTTCCAAAGCCTGTAGTCTACTGCTTGCACAAAGATCTTCATTCTCTCCTTCCAATAGGTATAGTTTTTCCCATTGAAGAGAGGCGGTCTGTTGCTTGACTGGCCTTCTGTAAGGTTATAAGACACCAGATTTGAGCCACTGCTTTCTGCCATGAGGATCTTTTCTCCAAGCTGCAAAGCTTGATCTCTTTGAGACCAAGCTCTGATACCAATTAATGGTTTCAGTGGCTAAGAGAAGGGGGGGTTGAATCTTAGCCCCCTTTTTTTTAATTACACTTTCTGGTCTTGAGGAGACTTTTCTGTTTTTGTCTCGTCCCTAGCCACGAGACTTTTTACTTTTGTCTCGTCACTTGGCACGAGACAATTTTGATTTTAGCTCCTGTGCAACAGAAACAGAAATGAAGAAGTAGAGAGAGAAGATTACACCCAGATATATCCTGGTTCAGCTGCTAAGTGCAATGCAGCCTACATCCAGTCTCCATCACAATAATGATGGAATTTCACTATAATCATCCAGATTACAAATTGTAAAGTGTTAACCCAACTTACAAGGGGATTCCCAAAGAATCATGAAACACAACATAGATGAACAAAGGAACTCTAAGACATCTATGGCTTTTTCTTTTAATTTTGCACTCTCAGCCTTTTTCCACTCTATGGCTTTTTCATACAAACCTCACTGTTTGCCTTTTTCCATGAGACTCAAGACATGACAAAATTAAACAGAAAAATTACAAAACAGAAAACATTGAAGGAGAAGAAAATCTGTAAGCTTAGGTAGCTATGAGACTTCTGTGCCTTGCACTCTCACTTTCTTTCCTTGAATCAAACCATGACTGTTCACCTCTTTTATAGAGAGGTGAAGCCTTCACAGTTGAAACACACACCCGAGCTTAGCTTCCTTTCCTTCAAAATGAACCGGTTCGGCCACAGAGAGAGAAGAGGTAACTAATGCAAAAACCAACATGCAAATACCTCTAGTCCTTCCTTGGTCATCACTCTTCATCAATCCGAGCGCTCCATCCTTGGCTTCCTCTTCAAGATGGATTTCTGGCCCTTGATGCTTCATGATGATGATGGCTTCATCTGCTCCAATCTCTGCCTCTTCCATCACTTCGCCACTCTAGCTACTTCCTGTGGTGGTTGAGCAGAATCAGAGACAAGCCATCCTCCAAAGATCTTCTTTGTTGGCCGAATCTTCATCTTTCTTTTTGAGTATGAAGGATCCGAGATTACCTCACCAAATCTTACCACTTTTTGGTGATTATCTCAGCCACAACATACTTTTGGTTTTCTTTTCCGTGCCATCATTAACTTGATGGTCTTGATGCATACAGCTTCTTCTTTTTCTTTTTGGTAGCTCCATGTAGCTTCCATGGTTTTCTGGTCAATAACCGAAGAAGAAGAAGAAAGAGAGAGAGTGAATAAGCAACTTAAAAGAAAAGCAATTGAATGTATTAATCAATATCATTACAAAGTTGCTTTTACTTCCCTTAGAGTAGCGTGCAGCATTAAGCAATCAATCTTGTCAAACTCAATTTCTCTCTCATAGTTCCATGCATGTATTCAATTCACTTTATTAAAAAATTTGAATTCCACTCCTTGAAGAGAGAAGACATCCGTTGGAAGCATTAGGCAAATGATAACATTTGCTTTCCTGATGTATTTTGGATTCGGATCATGCATGGAAACATTTATCAAAATTGAAATTGGGCTTTGTAGCAATTAAGCTTAATCTGACCCAATAAAATTTTGATTCAATCAAACTAATTGGGCTTATGATAATGTTTGTGTTCTGGCCCAATTAACATCACAACAATTCAACCATACATATTTGAATATTTTTGAATCAATGCTGAATTGAGGAGTAAATTCACACTTGGGCTTGCAACATTTTATTTTATTTTCGGCCCAAATTAAAAACCTGCATCACAAAATTATTAATTAACATATGTTAAATGAAAATCAAATTAATAATTTTGTAATTAATTATTTTAATAATGTTTGTTCATCATCATGATTAAATTAGAGTTTTCCAAACTCATCAATAGTAAGTATATATTTTAAATTATTTTTTTAATTAATAAAATAATTATCACTTATTTATATATAAAAATAATTATTAAAAATATTTTAATCAAATGAATAAAAATGTATGTTATTTAACTCTTAAAAAAAGAAAAATATATATTTTAAAAATAGAATAGAAGAGAATTTCATTTAGGAAAAGTCTAGAGGATCAGTCATTTTTGTGTTTTCTAGCCAGTACTTAAGCATCAAAACAAAAGTGAGTGATCTTCTACTATTAGATATAATCTTACACCATTAAAAATATTATTGATGACCAATTAATAGTTACAAAACACCAAAATTATTGTTCTCCTAGCATTTCTCTTTTTAAATATCTCGTAAAAAAAATATCATTTTCTCTTAATTATTTCCATAATCAACTAATATGGTTTAATTTTATAGTATCCTACCAAACATAAAAAAAATAAAAAAAATAAAACTTAAAAATAACGGTTTCAGTATCTTTCCACAGAAACAGAGAAGCCGTATATATGAAGTCAGAAAATTTGACATTGATGAAATCCACATTTAACGAAAAGGACATGCATGTAAGTTTCAAATCAATAAGATTATCAATTCCCATGGATATACAGTTGAATTTCCAGCATTAGAAATATGATCTTAACCAGCTCAAATGTCAAAGATATTTTTTAAAATTTGTCCCCAAATAATGAAACTTTTTCAAACGATCATGGTTTTCAAAAATCATCCCAAAAAGGCCAAAGTGAAGAGAAGAGCAGTTTTCTACCAAAGAGCACAAGGCAGAAAAGTTAACTCAAGAAAGGAAAGGAAAGGGCACATAGTTTTAATTTAAATACTTTTATTTTAAGATTGTACTAGTAACACATTGGTTAAAAAGATGAGAGTGGAAAATTCTGATTTTCAATGATATATAATAGAAAAATTAAAAATATTTACATTGATTTATATTTTTTATTTAAAAATTTTAATTGTAGTATCATTAGAGCACTTGTTAGCAAAATCCAAATTAATAAGTAAATTATCAAAAAATATACCTAAAAGATTTAGATATTTACAAAAATAATTTTAAAAGATAAAAATGATAAAAAAATATTTAAAATAGTATTAGTTTGATAAAAATGAAAAAAATATTTTCTTTATAAATGATAAATGACTTGTACATCTGATTCAATTTTTTTATAAAAAAAAATCAAATTGCTAGAGTTTTTTTAGAATATATTTCCCAAATTTGATAATGTTGTCAAAATATTAAAATAATACTCTTTTATAGAGGCATTTTACATTGTTATCTTTTCATTATTTTTTACACCGCATTAATTTTTCAAGAGCTTATTTTTATAGTCTACTAAAAAATAATTTTACCAAATATTTCTCTTATTGAAAATAACATCACCAAAAGAGAGCAATAGAACTTAGAGAAGGTTCTTATCTTCAATTTAATGCAGCACAATTTGTTTCGGACACCTTGCCACTCTCAGAGTTTACTTATCCATAAAAAAATTTTGCCTAGTGGTTAATTTTATACTTTATATTACTATTTTTGTGTTGGTTTAGCCTAGAAAATAAAGCGTAGCCATCCTTTAATTTCCTTATATATATAGCTTTTTTTTCAATAATAATGTATCTTACTTTACTTTTTGTCCTCTTCTTACTATATGATATGGGAGTGAAGACATTTTGTCACATTTGACGATTAAGATTTCTTAGGCCTAAGTTGCATTGTACATAACCACTATAAATATTGGTGTGGAAACAGAAAAGGGAAAGCCTTTCTATATAGCATTTGGATTGTGGCATAAGAAATTCTTCTGTTTTGATATCACGTTTAATTCGTATTTTAGAATAATTATAATTTTTAATTATTATAAATAAAAATAGATAATTTTATAACGATCCTTAAAAAACATGTGTAATTTTTTTTATAACATGCATTAAATATGTTTTAAAATTATGCACAAATTTCTCTTGAATATAATCAATTAGTTACATCACCAAAAATTAGCACATTTTTAATAAGAATATTTAAATAATTTTATTTATTTTAATTTTTATATTTATCTTAAATCAAATAAAATATTAAAATATAATTTAATTATAAACACTTCACACCAAATACAATACATAAATTTAGATTTATTCTAGTTTTCATCTGTCAAATTCTGTCTTAATTTTTCTTCCAAACTCAGTGATTTTTTTCAAATAAAAATTTTGTGAGTGAAGACAATGCTCCCAATGAAATCATCCTAGGAAATGCATGTATCCAAGTCACCCTATATATATGATCATCTATAATTTCTTGTCCAGGCATTCTTATATCTTTTATAGAATGAACTTTTATTTTATCTGTACATAAAGAAATCTGATCTCATTCATTCATTCCAATAAAGTAAAAAAAGGATAAAAAGCAATTAATAAATAATAAATAGATATAATATGAAAAGAATGACATTGATTTACACCTTAAAATAGATTAGAATTTTTTTTTGTTTGCCTTAATCATCCAACAATGCAAAAACTATAAACGTTGATTGTGCTCCTTGTGTTGGAGTCACATGGCTACGTGGATTTTCTCATGAAGGGATAGAGCAGCCAAAAACATGAGCGTTTAATTGTTCCATAATCCAACAATACAAAAATAATCAATTACGTTACATGTACACAAAAACTAGTTATTAGATTAATTATATATATAAAATTAAAATATAAAATATATATTAAACATAAATAATATATATATATAATAATTAAATTTAAATATGTATATAATTTTTTTATAAAAAATATTAAAAATAAAAATAAATATAGAAACAAAGATAATAAAAACAAACAAATATAGTATATATATAGATAATATTATTAACGTTAACATTATTATACGAATATTGTTGTATACATTGTTATATATACTTATATAATATTAATAATTGTTATGCTAATTAATATATATATATATATATATATATATATATATATATATATATATATATATATATATTCTTAGAAATTGGTTCTACCAGAATAGTATAATTATATAGTGATTGATGTATTATGAGATACTAGATTCTATCTTGTATCTCAAATGGAAAGAGTAAAATGTAAAACATTTCTAATGACAACATTAATAAATAGATAGCAATCAGTGATACACATTTCATCTTTTAGTAGTTGATTGCACAATTACACTAGATGATGTGGCATACATTTATAGTCTCTTAATAGATAGTCATACTGTAAGTGAAAGAACGGTCAATAATTTTTTCTACTTGGTCAATGAATGCATAGACAACTTCAAAATACGGCCAGGCAAGTAAGGTCATGTATTTAGTGCGATCAAGCTGTTATGAATTAAACAAATTTGTTACATGGAGCTGTTGGAGACTCTGGAGTCAGTGCAATACTATGTCTGATGTCACATATTCTGTTTGATTGGGACAACTTTGTTTCTTGACAAGTTGACGTCGATGATGAGCTACAAATACTGGCCCTTGTTGAGGAATTTTTCGAAAATGAAGTTGTTACAGTGAGGAATCAGCATGTTTGACATATCTATATAAGTCTTTATGTTGGGCCTCACATTATGATGCGAAGGAGATGGATGATCCCCATTGCTGTTGCACGTCTGGACATAAGAGCGAATGTCATAGCTAACTCCAATTCTCGCATCCGATCCTTCAAGTGGAGTCTTTCTATTGGTACGAAGATAAAATTGTATTTTCACATGAAAAATAGAATTATTATCTAGTGCACCGTATGTTAAAATATTAAGTAACTATTGGTATGTTTCTACTTAGTATGATTAATATTTTCAGGTGAAATAATTGGAAGCAATGCCAAAACCATAGAAGAATGAACGTAACACATGTTAGGCAACTTCTTGATGATATGCAACCTGAAGCAATAATAAAAAACCTTCAAATATAATAACAATTAGTATCTTTGCTGCTATTAACATCTGTTTGATTGATGGAACAATTTAATGCAGTTTGTGACTTTCATATGTTCATATCCACCATAAGATGTTGCAAAATGTATATGATCATCATGAGATATGGACTGTTGTGTGCCCTTGATTAACTTTGAGATCATAAAATGGCACCTAACTAATCAAGTTTGTCAGTAATATCCATAGCTTGCACCTGGCCCGCCAAAGGATCTAGAGGAGCATCCCAATGTGAGGTTGCATAGTGAATAAAACACTAACTCGAGACAATACTATTGCGACTGGATCACAACATGGGATGTGAGCAAACGCCATTAAACCATTGATGGCTTTCAGGCGGATCTTTATTCACCTACGGTTGAGTACACCAATTGGTATAGAAGAGAGTTTCATGATCATCTAACTGTATGTGACAAAGTTTGGCTAGACCTGTTTCATGCACAACAACCACCCTCACCACAACAACAACAACCACAACCACAATATCCATCACCGCTGCCACTATACTATCCACAGCAGTATCCACCGTACTATTGACCTTAACCATTAGACTATCCATCGCACTATGCACCTCCACCACTGCACTATCCACCTTTGTCACCCAACTATCCACCACAATATCCGCCTCCAGCACCTCAACCACAACAACAACAACAACAGAGACAACAAGAAAGGAATGTTAAAAGTACTTCAATATCTCGGTTGTTAGAGTTGGTACCAAACTAGTTTCGGTTTTTATTTTAGAATTCTGCCACACTGGTGACAAGCAAGCTCAGCAATAGCAACCACAAAACAATGAGGAATCACATGCAGGTTCTGTTCGGGATCAAGCAGTTCCTGGTCGTATATCACTAGATTCTTGTGCTCGTCATGTTCCTACCTATGTCGGGCAATCTTCTAAGCAAATGTTTATGGATTCCAAGGGTAGTTGCCTCGATGGTAGCTTCAGCTACACGCATTATCGGGTTGCCACGTGTCTGAACGAACAAGCTTGGCAAATTGCAGAAAAGAAAGATGTAGCGAAACAAATGAAGATGATGAGGAGGAATCTGAGGACATAAGTATAGGTGAATGCGACGACGGTGATGATGATAGTGACTCCCCAGGAGAAAGTGCAGGTGGCAACCTCCAATGCCATAATGGGCATGAGAAGGCATATTTTCTTCAGACTGATGTAGCACCAGCAGATAAAGTCAACCTTTTGTCTTTCATGAAAATTCTTAAAAAGGAAAAGAAGTTTGTAACTAGCGGACCTAGTTGGCTAGGAAAAAGGAAGAAAAAATGATAATGTAATCTTTTAGTGTAGTGTACTCTTAGAAAGCAAGTATGATGTGTACATTGTGATGTAGATTTTTATGTGTTCTAAACTCTTTGGTACCAACTATCATGTGTATTTTGTGGTGTAAGTTTTCATAATTAACTTTAAGAGATCAATTAATTTTACATTGTTATGTTTATTTACATTACATTACACCTCACTACAACATACTATATGCTGCAAGAAGGACGAATAACTTAATGCCAACATGTTACAACAATAATTTTTTAATAATAAAGATAGAAAATGACACTAACCACATTTACAATATTACATCATATAGAAAGACCACATCTGAATTAGTCATGTAAACTCTACAATCATATTTATTTTCAGAAAATCACAACATAACTAACTATGCAACAGGACTTGCCCTACTTGAACTTGACCTGGCACGAGGAGAGCATTGACTGCAGCTATGTCCTTCACCTCCACAAAGGTTGCATCATCGCGAACCATGCATCTGGCTAGCATTGATTTCGTTTAGATATCGAATTGATTTGATTTGGGTCGACCTTTACTGCCTCGCCTGAGTGGAGGATTATTAGGGACTAACCGGGGTTCGGTGTCAGCTGGCCATGTGCTTGGATCCCTAATTGGTACAAACTTAGTTTAGTAAACTCCACGAATTTGTCCATCTTATAGACATCATGAACATAAACTTGCCAATCGAGACACTAGTTAGCACAAGGTGCAAAAACATGGTGGCATGGAAGTCGAGTCACTTGGAAGTTACCACATGCATAGACTCTATGACTCTGTGCCTGAGGTCAATGGTGAATTTAGTCCCCACTTGGTATCTCATGAACCTCAAAAACTTTGTTGCGTCTATCAAATTGATGCAGTTGTATGTTTCCTGATACTTGTAAATTTTCCTACAATTTCATAATGGCAAATTCTGAGAAGGCATGTCCAACATTGATGCGCTCTTGAGCCTCGGCACTCTTCCGAGTAAATAGCTCATTCAAGTGGTAAAAAGTTGTCCAGGCCAATGTCGTGACTAGGAGGTTGCACGCACATTCCAACATAGAGTTTATGCACTCAACTAGATTGGTTATCATATGACCTAGCAATGTCCTTCATCGAAAGTCATAACCCACTTCCGATGATCAATAGTGTCACACCATTAAATATATGCATCTCCTTACTCCCGCAACCGCTGGTGCTGCTCGTTGTATTGTTGTTCTATCTTAGACTACCCTACGGAAAAATTCGTTTCAAGATGATATTACTCGTTACGAATTCAAAAAATATATAGCAAATTTAAAATCATCAAAGATCAACTTTATATAAAGAATATTACCCATATTTATGATGTGTTTCTACAAGTAAAGCGCTTTGAATCTTTGTAGGAAGTTCAACACAATATGCCTGACACGTAATAGATGAAATACCCTAGGAGGACTCTACTTTCTAGCCATTGTTGCACTAATAGAGTTGTGCCGATTAGAAATAATACCCACACCATACCTCCCAACGACATTTCTCCATAGATTATACCAGAAAAAGTGTCATGTGTTAGTGGTCTCTCCTTCAACGATCACAAAAGAAAGTGGCACAATATTCTGGTTCTCATCTTGAGACACAGCAACTAAAATTGCTCATTTGTATTTTTCATACAGATGTGTGGCATCAACATGCACGAGTGGTTTATAGTGTCATAATGCTCTAATGCATAGATGGAAGCTCCAAAATACTGGACACATTATCTTGACCCTTTCTTCCACCTCAGATACATGATATGCTGGTATAGTATTAACCTGAAACATCCTAGATTCTGAGCACATATTGCCATACACCATGTCAGCAAACACTTATAGGAAGCTTTTCAACCACAAAAAAAAAAATTTCAATCACAATTTCTACCATACTGTAGGAATTTCACATAAAATATCAAAGGCTCAAACTCATAGCCCTGTAATTAACCCCTTTAGAAATGATGTAATTTCTAATTGTCATTATTACAACCTCTCTAGAATTGAACTCCGTTTCAACAACAAACTTACCATCTTGCACAAAAGGAACACATGTGGACAACGAATAACAATTTGTAAGTTTTATAAAAGTATATCTAAATGGGTTTAAAATGTTCAATGTAAATATATTGTTAAATTTTTAATGATTTGTGTAATATTTGATCCAAGCACTCACAATAACAAGCAAAATAATGTAAGTTATTTCTTTCTTTATCTTTGGTACAAAATAATTTTATTAAAAAAATACTCTCAAAATGAGTAAATTTATCTATTTGAAATAATTAACATTTGTTAAAACACATTTTAACTGATACCTTAAATAAATTCACTAAAGATGTACTTTCAACAAATATAGTTTTAATAATTCAACATCTAGAATTGAAATGTATTAAAATTATTTAAGAGTAGAATTGTCATAACGAAAAAAAATTGATAGTCACATATCTAAGTTTGCAAAATCAGAAAATTCTAGTGTGTTCATAGTTTCGATATCTAAAGCACGCATGAAAAATGACACACTAAAGGGGTGTTGGCTAGCTACTGTGTTTATTACAGCCTGAACTTCTATGTCGGTGGTCTCGTTCCTTTCGTCGTTTCCTCTTAACATGTTATTGTTGGCTAAAAACTCTTCTTTACTATTACTATTGTTTTCTTCCCAATTTATCTTGCCCCTTCATTTAGGAAGGATTCATTCACTTCATGAAAAATAGTCAAATTTTCGAATTCAACATACAACTCGATCATCGACACATGAGCTTGATTCTGTCAATAAATCATTAACATCTCTAGCATAGTGACTTTATCATATTAATTACTTGAAACTGTGTTACACTACCGAAAACTAACACCTGCTGCTTGTATAAAATACTGCTGACTCTCTTTGAAAAATTACCGCATATGTATTGGTATAGTCTACTTTGTAGCTCTACAATAACATTGTGCAAGGAATAATAAAAGATGTTGGACTCGCACAAATAAATTTCACACCCTCATTTGCATATAGTATAATTTCACCATCAAAATATACTAATAAACACACATTAGCTTTCATTGCTTCCACAGAAAAAGCTTGGAAGTAAAAACTCTCACCTATAAGTGACTTAAAAGAAATTACAATTTTAGCTTGCTAGAAGAAAGTAAATGAAATTGTTTTTTGTTTTGTGAGATTAACTTCTTTATATACAGAGAAAAAACTACTTTTTGTCGCAAAATAGTAAAAATTTATTTGAAATAATATTATATTGATATTTTGCATGCAACAAGAGATTGACTTTGTTAATTTAATACGACAAAATGAATTTCTTGCACTTTACGAATGTCTGAAAATATCATATCAATTGCTGTAAATTATCTTTTTCATTAAAAAAATAAAAAATCTCTTGCTCACTGTGAGATGGATTTTTAAAAATTAAAAAAAAATTTCAAAATTTTTCTTCAAATTTTTTCTCGCTATATGCAAAATGCATTTAGATTCAATTAAAATAATAATAAAAGAAGTATATCACTTAATGCAAGAAGGATGAGTCTACCACTTTAAAGTTTAATACCACACATTCTCATATTTGAAAATAACACCAAAAAAAACTCCATATTCAATTTTTTGCCTAACATTAAATATAATTAAATGTTAGAAATATTTAAAAAAATCATAAACGTTAGAGATAAAAATAATCTTTTATCTTATAATTTTATTGTTCAAAAAATGAAAAAAAAAAGAAAAATCACTAACATAACTTCATCAAACATGGTCTAAATCTAATCTTAGATTAGTTGGAGTTCAGTAAATTTAAAATACTAGTGGAATTTCTTTAAAGATAAAAAGAAAAGTCATATAAATATTTTATTTAGAAAAATGGCAGTGTCCAACCATCCCTTGAGTACAGCATTACAGATACATACCAAAAAAAAGAGTTTCTATATCTTCAAGTCTCCTATATATTTATTTGATTCCCAATCACGGTGTCAGTTTATTTTCTCAACTTCAAAGCCTAAAAACGATAATAGCCTCTTGAAACTAAAGGTCTCTTCAACAAACTTCCCTTCACCCCATTTCCCACAATTCATAGCAATTCAAAAGCATTAATATTATTATTATAATTATTATTTTTAGTGCAGTAATAATAATGGGAAGGCACTCTTGCTGCTACAAGCAGAAGCTAAGAAAAGGACTCTGGTCCCCAGAGGAAGATGAGAAGCTTCTCAATTATATCACCAACCATGGTCATGGATGTTGGAGCTCTGTCCCCAAACTAGCAGGTACACATTTATTATAAAAATTTTCAAGTATTCCACCAACAATATTCGTGTTCTAGTGGTTTTAGCCACTCATCTCAATTATGTATATATTTCATAATCGAGGTGAACGGCTGAAAACACTAGAACACAAATATTCCTGGTATACTTCAAATTTTAACATGGACGATATTTTGGAAGAGAAGGAATATTTGAATAAAATTGCAGCATTGAATAATATTTGTGGTTGTGTATGTGTGTGAGAACAGGATTGCAGAGATGTGGGAAGAGCTGCAGATTAAGATGGATAAATTACCTGAGGCCAGATTTGAAGAGAGGAGCATTCTCACAGGAGGAAGAGGATTTGATAATTGAACTCCATGCAGTTCTTGGAAACCGGTTAGTTTGGTTAGTTAGTTAGTTAGTTAAACGGTTACATTACAGTTTTAGTTAGTTAAACGGTTAGTTGGTATGAGCAGGTGGTCTCAGATTGCAGCACGGTTACCGGGAAGAACCGACAATGAGATAAAGAATCTATGGAACTCTTGCCTCAAGAAGAAGCTGAGGCAGAAAGGGATTGACCCAATCACAAACAAGCCACTCTCCGATGTGGTGCCTATTGAGAATAACAAGAACAAGAAGGAGGAGGAGGAGAAGCCACCAACAACAACAGAAAGGTTTGAAGGGCCTCCTTCTGATTCTGTAGGAGGATACTTTTCCTTCAATTATCAGCAAATGATGAACAATTTTGGAGCAACTCCACCAAACGCCACATCGAGTGACGCTAACTTTGTTGCTAACAACATTCTAACATGGGAACAAGAAGAGGTAAAATGGTGTGAGTATCTTAACACCCTTCTTCTCAACAACACGGTAGTTCAGAATCATTCTTCTTCTTCTTCTCATTCTGTTATGTATGGTGGTGGTGGTGGTGAGGTTATTACTGAGCCAGAAACAACAAGCTTCATGAGACAAGACTCATCAAGTAGTAGTTGGCACCACCATAGCCAGCAACAACCTCATCAATTCTCAGATATGTATACCAAGGATCTGCAGAGATTTTCAGTGGCTTTTGGCCAATCCATGTAGCCTAAAACGTAACATCATGAAAAAAAAAACACCTTCAATTTAGTGAGAAAGAAGAGAAACACAAAAATATGCAATGATATTTTGTTTTATTAAATATGGACTAGTTAGGCCAGAATTTTCTGTGGTGACTTGCGAGGGTTCTGGCCACAAATATGTGCTGTAAAATTTTTTTATTATTTTTTCTTACTTTTTTTAATTATTATTATTATTATTATTATTATTATTATTATTATTATTATTATTATTATTATTATTTATTTTGTTGTTGTAAATGTGTCTAACACAAAACTATCAGAATTTATTTTATGGTCTAATTTAATATCGGTGATTTATTTATTTCAAGCTTATACAGGCACTTGTGCTATAAGGCTTGTTCTCACTTTCTGAGGCTCCTCTCTTCTTAGTTCTTATAATATTTTGTTTCAACTTTAAGCTTGAATTGTATTAAACAAATCTTATATAGTTCGAAGAATCATAAATCTGTTGTCTTAATATTTCGAATTAAGATGAGATATATTTTGTAATTCCTTATTAAATTCATTAATTTAAATCTTGTAAATGGTAAAGTTCTATGACCAATTTTAACATAAAAGAGGTTTCTCCCTTTTAAATTCAAGTTACAAACTATGTGTACAAATTTTCAATGGCTTTCAAATCCTGCTATCTTTTGTATGCCCGGGATTTGTTCTGTCTCTGTTTTTTTTTTCTTTTTCTTTTTTTCACTTAGTCCTTTTCACAGAATAAGGATCCATTGAACTTGCATGTTTTGTTTTTCTCTCTGTCAATACTCAGTAGTATCAAAGTACCAGGGACCATTTTTTGCTTAAATGAGGTGTGTCCTTCACATAGAGATTGGTTTTACTCTTTTGCAAGAAAACCTTAGCTCCCACCACTTCAAAAGTGTACAACACGTCTTCTCTTCTGATTTACCATTTTCAAAAGCCGTGGCTTTCTTTAGACTTTAGAGAAATATTATTATTTGAATATTTAGTAATTAATATTTTATTATTAGAAAAACAAAGTTATATCAATAAATATTTGATTGTTAATAGATTTTAGCAGGGTGACAATGAGTAGGGTAGGATAGGGTTGAGATCTTTATATAAACTCAATCATATCTTAATAGCGAGTTGAGAATATCCCAACCCTAATCCTATTCGTTCTTAACCGATGGTTACTCGATTCTATCTGCGAATTATTAAAAAAATGTAACGTTATTATATAACTTGTTGATAATTTAAAATAGAATTGATTTTTATGTGAAAAACGTATTAAATTATCAATTAATAATCTTCTCTTAGTGGCTAAAGATCTTTTGCATTTAGTGAGAGATTTTTAACTCAACGTCCACTTGAAATATATTTTTATATAACTATATAATATATACGTATATAGGATGCGGGTTGGTCGGTTAGGGTTGAAGCTCAACTCACACCCTATCGTCTCCAGTACGAAAACCCTACCTACACCCTATCCTACTCGATGCGGATTGAGTTTGCCCTTAAATTTTTTTTTAGTTTCCCACGGTATCCCCCAACCCGGCAGGTCAAGGACTAATCCGCCGCGGTACTGAGCTCCATTTAAGGGTTTGCTACTGGCCAATGGGTTGCTGCATGCACAAGGCGGGATTCGAACCCCCGAATTTAAGCGGACTAATGAGCTAACCACTAGACTAATCCAACTTAGTTATTTGCCCTTAAATTTTAGTTGGTACAAAGTGCACTTACTTTTGTGAAGTTCAAATAACCGCAGTTATCCAACTAGATTTCAGTTATAAAGTGTTAGATTAACCCTATTATTAAAGTAAAGAAAAATGAAATCCTATACCACGACATTTTAATGGACATACATTATGTAAAGAAATGAATTCTCACCAACTGAACTAAGGAATAGGTTGAAACAAAGCAAAACAACAAAAATTACAGCACACCACCGACGAGTTTAATTTAAAAATTAAGTTGAAGAAAAGCCGCATAAAGTGTTTGCTAAAAGTTTGATGTTAGATTGTTGGACTAAAGTGTTCGACTGCCGACTAAAAGTGCTTATCGATATAGATTAAAATTGCTCGCCTTCAAATATTTTTCAAAATTAAATATTGGAAAGAAAATGAAAATAAATTGATTGATTGGCATAGTAGAAGAGGATATTTTAGTTGTAGCATATTGGAAGGTGACACGATCGATCATATAACAAATAATATTAGATGACCCCAGAAGATTTGCCTAAGGTATGGGGTCCCTCAATGGGCAACTACATGTTAGTCATGTACCTCTGCTCAAAACAAGTTTAAAGAAAGGGATGAAATGCACTCTGGGCTGATATAGTTTTTTTAACCACCGTTGTTTCTCTTGGTTTTTAGTCGACTTCGACGTATAGCGTCAAAACGAATTTATATTAAGATTTTAATTATCAGAACAGATACAATTCTTTTAAAAAAGAAGAATAAGTTCGACCTGAAAATTAATTAATTATGGTGTCAAAATAATTTTATATAGAAATTACTAGTAGCGGAATTATAAAAAATAATAAAAAATCAATAATTAAATAAAAAAGACAATGAGAATATAAAATATTGATCAAACAAAAATAATAACAAACTCAGAAAATAAACTAAAATGAATCAAATAAACAAAAAAAATTTAAAATCTTATGAGTTTATGTGATGATTTAATATTTTTTATTGAAGTTTCATAACACTTCTAAGTTTCTACTGTTTATAAGTCATGGAGATGAACTTGCCATGGAGAATTTTAGTCCACGATCTTATTTTCTCCTTCTTCTCAGCCATGACTTTGTCTTAACCATGAAGAATTTTGATATCCAAGTTTTGACAACCATATCTTTCTTGGTCTTTAAATCTCATATTTTTTTCAACTTGCTCTTCAAATTTCATACACATGTTCTCCACTCAGTTTGAAAGTCGAATAGCAAGTCCTAATGCTAAAAAAAAAAACAGTAACTATCTTTCGACTTCGACATTTTTTGTACAATCTTTCTTTGACTTTAGTCTGCATTTTTTCTGTTTTTATAGTTGAAACACCCTCTGTCGACAAAAAATTCATTTTTTATTCCAACAGGAGTATTAATTTATGTATTTATTTATTTACTGAAATATTATGAGTATATTTTTTACTCAATATATAACTACATACTCATTTCTGTACTAGGATATATTACAACACGATCTAGCTAACTATAACTATGATGAATATGATAAAGGCTCAACTTTGTTCCTGAAATTTTAAGTTTGATACTCAAAAAAATCGAGTGAAAACCTACGAAGGGACATAAAAATCATGGACATACATAACACAGCTTTTGATCATTATTGTGATAGTAAAACACGTATTTCTTCCCTGTCTTCCCTTTTTAAGCAGTAAAACTGCAATTCATTAAAATCAAAGTGTATATTAAGGATAAGACTATAATTTTAAATTGCAACTGCAAAACTGCTGTGACAATGAAAATTGCATTAAGATTAATTGCAAAATATTGTAGAAACGAATAGGCTGATGCAGCTGCACTTCTTTGATCAAGAGTCAAAGTTAATGGTGGTAACATTCTTTTTTTTAACTGCAAGGTACTGGTAATACTCTTTGTAACTTCACACGTTTACTGTATAATATTACTATTAGAAGGGTTTAATTTTGATGCATGAGGATCATGTAAAACGTTGTATATAATCATCTATTTGAGGATTATTTAGAATAAATTACCATTTGTACCCATAAAAGATATAGACACTGACAAATATACCTATATAAGAATAAAACGACAATTGTAACTACAAAAAATAAGTTCTGTGTGCCAAGAGTATTCTAACGGACTAATTACGTAACCAATGTCTGAGTGCTTTTGACACAATTTATGGGTACAAATAGTAATTTATTCGAATTATTTATGTAATTAATGTAAAAAATAGTAATTTTTACTCACGTGATATTTTGTAATTAAAAGAGACGAGATAATATTTTCGTTTAATATTGGTGCCATAAGATAACTTTTGAGAAACAGGAATTTTTAGTATTTTTTACCATCATTTGATGAGTATAAATACAAAATTATCTTTAATAAATAAATTATATCAATTTATATATACAAATTCTGAAAAATATGAATACACACAGTATTGATTTATGTGTACAAAATTTTAAAAAATATAAATACAAACTATATATTTTTTATATATAAAATATTTATAAATATAAATACAAATTATTGTTGAATAAATACTGGACAAAAATAATATTTGCTAGCATGTAATATATCTTGGCTTTAAGTGCTTTGGGGATGTATTATGATTCTCATTGCCGTCAACTTTTTTTTTTAATATGATTTAGACCATCTTCAGTAGGGAACTCATTTCAGTCCCTATTTATGGCCCACCTATCATAAAAAGTAAATTTACATCAGTTTTTGCGTCAAAAACAATAAATAGGAACTCAAAGAATCTTTCTCTTCTCCATTAGAATGAACTAACTTTAATTCCTATTGTGGTCACATTTAATTAATTAATTAAAATAATTAAAATTAATATAATTATTATTTTTTTATAATAATATTATTTAAATTTATAAATTCAAAACAATTCAATATTATAAAATATTAAAATAAATAACTTAAATTTGGTTAATATTTTAAATTTTATAAATAAAAATAAATAATCCAACTAAAAATTATTTTATAATATGTAAAAATTAAAATTATTTTTTATGTAAAATGAATTTAATTAATTTTGATTTAATATAACAATATAAATAATATTTGATATTGATTTAACATAATTATTTATATTAATTATAATTTAATATAACTAATTATTAAATAATTAATATAAATAATTAATTAAATAGATATATAAGTATTTAATATAATAAATTATTATAATTATTAATAAATTAATTATAATTTAATTATTTAATATATATATTTAATATATTTTTTATTTTTTTATTAACTTACCACATGGCATGATTTTATTGGTTGTTACAAGTCCCTTTTTAGAGAGACTCTCAACCTTGATCCACGTGAAGAGCCTTCCTTCCCTTTTCACTCCATTGGTAATTGAGTCCCCATATGTCAGAAGAGGAACTCTATTTCTTAGCATTGGAGTTGCTCTTATGTTCAGAAGGTTGATTGTGGGCACCTTAGACCATCTCCAGTAAGGAACTTATCCCAGTTCCTATTTATGGCCCACCTGTCATAAAAAGTAACTCCACATCAGCTTTTGCGTCATAAACAGTAAATAAGAACTCAAAGCATCTTTCTCTTCTCCATTAGGAGGAACTAACTTTAGTTCCTGTTGTGGTCCTACTTAATTAATTAATTAATTTGTCACATGGCAAATTATCATTTGCAAATCACAAGTTCCTCTGAGGAGGAATTCTTCTTCCTCGATCAATGAGCAGGGACGCTATTCTCTTTCTCTCCAACAGTTGGGACTCTATTGTGTCAGAGAAAAAGAAAATAGAACCTTAAAAAATTGATGCGTTGGAGATGCTCTTATGGATGATGAGAGATTGTTTTGTAAGAATGAAGGTGTGGATTTGACATTATTTTGTATGGATGATGACTTTATGGCGATGTTAACGAATTGCATTGGTTTAAAACTGCATAGTGTTGTATGTTTGTTGATATGTGTTTCTGTGGTGTTAATGGGTGATGGTATTGTGAGTTTTAGTGTTTTACATATTGTTGGTGAGGAGGAAGAAGACTGGTGTTGAAGTCTTGAAGATAATAAAAACATTGGAGATTGAAATAAAATTGACTGTCTTTTTTATTTTTGAACGAAAATTGGATAGATTATTATATGTATTTTAACTTTCATATTTTTTAAGGATGTGTTTTGATAGAGAAAGTCTAGTAGGTAGGTGAGCATTTTTATTAAAATTTGGTCAATATTTAATTAACAAAGAAAATTGAGTAATTTTATACTATTAGATATAATTTTACACTATTAAAAATATTAATGATGACTAATTAATAGTTACAAATCACAAAATCTGCTGGTTCCTAACACTTCTTTTAGAAAATTTATAAATATGATTTTTTCGCTACCTGATGTAGTTTTTATATATGGTGACTTTACTTATTTAAATCCCTGCCACCTTTAGATGAGTATAAAGAGATGATGTCATTTGAGCTATAGCTTGTTAACTATATTTTTAAAGACTTTATAACTATGAAAAAAAATATGCGAGACCTTAGATTAGGATATTTGGGATGTGTTGAAGTTTTGAAAGATAAGAATAATAGAATAGAATTTGCAACAACAAAAAATTAGAGAATATAATAGCATAATTGTTTTGGTTTTTGAATGCGTGTTACATATACTTTCATTCAATTTTAATTGACTTCCACCAATTCAATTATAATATACAAAATGAGTTAGTGGCGAATTTTCTATAAAATATAATGAATAACACTCTACTTGTTTTTATATTTACACAGTCAAATTTTTTATAAAATAATATTTTACAGAATATATAATAAATAACACAGTAAAAAAATTAATAATATTTTATAGAATAATATTCTTTATTTTTTCTTCTACGCATAAAGAAAGAGTTACGATAGAGAAAACAAAAATAATAAAAATAGAGGATTGATTGTTGTGTGAATTATTGTGTTCAGTTTTGTCAATGAATTTATGTATTAACATACTAATAAAAAAATATTTTTATTAAAAAAATATAATTTTTCAATGGATCATAACTTTTCAACAAGCCAAAACCGTTCAATAAGTTAAAATTCTTTAATAAGTCTCAACTCTACCAAAAAAAAAATATTGTAAAATATAATTTTTTATATATACTTTAAAAATATATCTGACAAAATACATAAATAATTATTATATCATATTTTACATCCAAAATAATGATTACCGGTGAAACAGAGTTGACTATCTGCAAAGTGCAAATTTAAAACAAGTATCATTTTATGTCAAAAGTAAAGGTCATTGAACTAGCTCGGTAATCTATTTAATTTGGAAATTGACATAAAAATCCCAGAGTCAAAATTGTTTCATAGCATGGGAAGTGATGCCTTTTAATTTCCCTTTCAGCACAACATTTCTTGAGTAGTCCAATTACCTGATGTTAGAAAAGGTTCAAATTTTAACATCATATCTTCAAAATATAGGAAGAAGAAAATGAAGCTTTATGTGTGGTATTAATTATTAAATATTAGATTTCATTATATTGGAGCAATTGGAATATCTTATAAAGATTAAGTTTTGCTTAATCAGGCATATTGACAAAATTATAGAGTCCATGTGCACACACAATCATCAAGTCTTCTTACTCATTAAATATTTGCAAATTAGATATAAAATTATTAGGGGTTAGGATCAAATTATACTTAGCTTGCATAACCTTCGCAAAAGATATGCTATTTAGAATTTGTCATAGAATATATATTGTATCTATTTAGCTTTATGAATAATGATATATCTCTTTGCCAACTTTCATCAAAATTATTATATGTTTTTAATTAAAAGGTTTGCTGACAGATAATTTAACAATTAAAAATACTATGTGACCAAGTTAATTTTATAACTAACTATCTATATTAACTAAGTGCAATCACAAGCTTCGAACCCCTTTATTTCTCTTTTCTTCATACATGTAACCTCTATGTCTTCTTTCTCCTTCTTTTCCTTTTTTTTTTTATTTTTGTTCTGTTTCTCTTATTTTCTTATCAGTCTCACTTAAAAAAAAAAAAACAAGAATAAGTAGAGGAAAAACAAAAAATGCAAAACAGAGAAGACCAACCAAAAAAGTAGAAGAAGAAGAAAAAGAAAAACACAATAGAAAAAAAAAGTTTCTGTGTTATGTAGTAAAATATTTTGTATTTTATAGTAAAAAAAATTTTGTACTTTTTATTTTCTCTATGTAAATATTTTATATTCAATTTTACAAATTTCTATGCTTTTGTTACTAAAATTTCTATTTTTTTTATTTTTTTAATTGTAGGAACAGGTTTTCTTATAATAAACATTTGAAAGAAAACTACAGAAATTTTTTAATAAAACCACAAATTCTACATTTTTATTTCATCTCTTTGATGATAAACACATAAATTAAAAAAATGAAAAAAATTTGGATTTCTATGTTTATTAAAACATAATACACTATGTTTTGTTTTTATACAAATTTCTGTGTTTTATTTGTAGTGAAAAATTATGTATTTTATAATTAAGAATTCTATACTTTTTTATTTTCTATAGGAAATTATTTTGTGTTAACTTCATAAATTTCTTCTTTCAACTTCATAAATTTCGGTGTTTTTATTACTAATATTTTTACGTGTTTTTTTATTATTTTGGGACAAAATTTTTTTAACAAATGTTAAGAAAAAATATTAAGAAATTTTTTAAGGAAAAAGAAGTTTTTGTGAAAAAAAAAGTTGTACTTTTTATTTTATTTATTTTTATTTTTCCTCTTTAATGATAGTCTCAGAAAATTTTTTAAAGAAGAACACAGAAATTTGTGAATAAAAATACAAAAATTTTATCCTTTTTCTTCTTCCTCTTTCTCCTCGTGCTCATCTCCTTTCTACTACTACTTCTTCATTTTCTCTTAATTTCTTTTGACGAAGAAGAAAAATAAAGGAAAAAAAAAATAAACATAGAAGCAACAACAAAAAAAGGTTGCATAATTGAAATATGTGATTTATGCAGACATTTAGTGTGGATAATTATTTTAAAGACAATAAGCTATTGAACCAATTTAGTTTAACTTGAATATAAAAAAGACCAATTCACCTAGCACTATTATTTTAATAATTAATTTAGCAAACAATTTTCAAAAAATATAAAAGAAAAACGTAGGGGCTACTTGTTTAGTAGTTGTGAAAACGCTTTGCTTTAACGTTGGAAGGAAAACATTTTTAAATTATATCCAATGGTTTACCTGGAGTTTTAATTTTAGAGGTAGAAACCATTAGAACTTTACGTGAAAATTGATAACCGAGTGCAATTAGATGAAATTTTAGTCAAATCAGCCTAATCATTTAATATCTGTCGACTATCAACTTCAGGTGAAGTTGACTGTATCTGAGTTTTCACCAAATTAAAAACATTACAAGTAAAAGTGAAACAATTAAAAACCTCCTTTAATTTCCTTCTTCTAACCTCACCACCGTCAAAGCATTTTTGTCACAAGATCTTATTATTTCGTTATTTGAAGAAGATATGTTTAATCTCCATGCATGTGAATTGTGAAACCAATTATTGAGTAGCGGTTTGCTGGGACCCTACAATCATCACCATACAAACACAAAAATATCCGGAGAAGGATAATGGATTAATGGCGGAGGTGGATATGCCATTCCAAGCTTAATCCCCCTATAAATTATTGTTTAATGTAAGCGTAATGCTTTGTTCTATAACATTTTTTAATGAAGATTTTCTATTTTATAATAAAAATATCATGTACAAAATATATTTTTATCACAAATTTAGTTGTAATTTTTTCACTTTTCATCTCACTATTATATACCAAAAAGATTTCCTTAATAGTTAAACTTTCCTCGATGTTTTTTTTCGAATTAAATTCTCTGTATTCATGTGTACGTACATCTGTATAACTGTATATTGTGTAATAAAATATGACATGCGTGTTAATAATAAAGAAATAATTGATTATGATGATAATGCATGATTTGAGCTGATAATGACGGTGTTGATGATAAGGACATATTATTATTGTAATTGTAATAGAAGATTTGTTATGGACGACATATAATTTGTGAATATTTTATGAAAGAGAAGGTAGAAAAATAAAATAAAATAAAATACTAATTACGCTAGACCTAATTAATTAAGAGCTTGTTGATGAGCATCAAACTTAACAGCAATTTTTTGTAACATGTTGCAAAGGAAGAAACAAGCTAAAGGGGTGATCTGGGTGAAAGGGATTGCTAGTTACGTTGTGAAAAGGAGGTTAACTTTTATTTTAAGAAAATGGTGGATTTTGACTGAATGTGTGCAAGCCACACATGGATTAATAATAATAACATACAGTACAAAGAATTCAGAAACTTATTATTATTTTATGATTTTAGATCGGATCCTCTTATGGTTTGGATCGGCGATAATGGTGAAGGTAGAACTGTTAATTGTTTTCATATATCAAAATAATAATTAAAAAGTCAACTGCTATCTAAGTATATGTATTTTTGTTCTCGGCAAGAATAACAACACCGGCGTTATAATTAAACGAATATATCACGTTACGAATGTAATAAAGATTAACGTAAATACCATTAAAAATAAATAAATTTATTAATTCTGAAAAATTCTTAAATTATAACAGTAAAAATAATAATTAAAGAGAGTAAATGTCTAATAATAATTATATAAAAAATGTATAATAAAGAGAAAGAGAAACTCAAAGGTAACACATTATTCTTTCCACAACTATTATTCATAGGGGTGTCCATGGATCGGATCCGATCCGCATATCTGCGGTGTTTATCCGAATCCGATCCAAAAATTGTGGATATGGATCCGATTCGTAAGGCTTTCGGATCGGATCGGATCAGATCGGATCTGCACACTAATCGGATCGGATTGCGGATTTTGTGTTGGTATCCGCATATTCGCGTATCCGCAAAATTAAAGAAATAAATAAGTAAATATTCTTTTTATGTTTTATTTCAATTAATAATTATCATATATGTTATATTATTTTAATTTATTATTTGAAAAAAGTATGTTAAATATTATTTTAAGAGTAAACATATTTAAAAGAATAGAAAAAATGAATTTTATTGATATTTTTTTAATAAAAATATGCTTTTAAAAATATTTTTATGTTTTGCGGATATATCTGATATCCGATCCGATCCGATCCGCAAATGTGCAGATCGGATCGGATCGGATCCAACCTTAAAAGCTGCGGATATTGGATTCGATCCGATCCGATGATTTTAATGCGAATCGAATCGAATTTTTAGCCATATCCGATCCGATCCGATCTGCGGACACCCCTAATCATTCAAAAACACTGCCAACTTAAGCATTGAAATATTTTTGCAAATTGTCTTTCCAACCTAATTTCAATACGGCTCATATTAGAATTCTTAAATTTCGTTAATTCGTAATTTCTATAAAAGGTACGAACAATTTTATATTATTATTAAAAAATATTAGAGACCAATATTTTTTTATTAATAGAGTAAAGTATCGTTTTTTTCCCTAACATTTAGGGTAAGTCCCAAAATTATCCCTAACGTTTCAATCGTCCTATTTAAGTCCCTAACATTTTAAAATTGACTCAATGTTGTCCTGCCGTTAGGAATCCGTTAACAGAATTGACGGCAGGACAAACTTGAGACGATTTTGAAACATTAGGGACTTAAATAGAACGAAAACGTTGGGGACAAAAATGATACATAGAAATAAATTTTAATTTTATCTTTCAACAATATCAATTTTTTACTATACACAGTATTCAATTATTTTTTAATCACATATAAGTAAATTACACTTAATCATATTATTTTCATTCTAAATATATTAATTTTTTTATAATTTTACTCTTAAAGATTTTTAGTTATCATGAAATATTTGTAAAATAATTAGTATATAAACTTGCAGAAAGAAAAAATAATATATATACAATAAAATCTAAATTATATCTTTTGTCTTTAATGTATCAAAATTATTTAAAATTATAAAAAAAATAATTTTATTTTGATAGGAGTTATAGCACGTGTATAATTTCCCTTTCACGCTTTTTGTCACTTTTCTGTTATTGCTGTTAGATAGTTAGTTGGTTGAGAAACTGTTGAAAGGGGCTGGAAGCTTCCCCTGCAGCTTCTCTGTTCTACCTCTCTATATAAGTGACCACTCTCATCACTGTATACCAATTTTGCTTTCAATCTGAGTTCAATCAATGAAATTCCATTTCTTCTCTCTGTTCTCTCTGTCAATACATTTTTCCCTTTAACTCTTCTTTCATCCAAATTACCTTTTATGGTCTGGTACCTTTCATGGTATCAGAGCATAGGTGCCATAGCTTCCGCAAAGACCAAGTCTCAAGAACAAGAAAACCCTAGCTTCTTACAATGGCTCAGGGATTCATCGCAACACCGATCTCAATGAAGCTGGATAAGGATAACTTTTTGCAGTGGAAAGATCAAGCACTCTCAACAATTGAAGGGAATGATATGTTGAATCATGTCACAGGAAGAGGAGTTCCTCGATAGTATGTAGTTGAAGACGGTGAAACTGATGCAGTGTTGAATCCACAGTATCAACAGTGAAAAAAGCAAGATGCGTTGCTCAAGTCTTGGCTCTTAGCCTCAATGAGCAAGCCGTTCACTACGCGAATGGTTGGATGTACCTACACTCATCAAGTGTGGAAGAGGTTGGAGGATCACTTCGCCTCTCAGATCAAGGCAAAGGTCATGCAGCTGAAACACAAGCTCAGTACTCTTCAGATTGGAGCGTCTGTGACAGAGTATGTACTTTCAATTAAAGGAACTATTGATGCATTGGTTTCTGTAGGAGAGGTAATCAATGAGACCGATCATGTAAATGCAATCTTGCATGGTCTTACTGAAGAATATTCCTCAGTCTACACCTCTGTGTTAGCAAGAGCTCAAAGCATAACAGTGGCTGAATTGGAAGCCTTGTTGCTCGCACATGAGAGTATGCTCTCCAGGTTTAGAAAGCCTGAAGCGTTTGTACAAGCTAATCTTGCTCAATTCGCTAGAGGAGGCTTTAGAGGTGGCTTTCGAGGAAGAGGAGGAAGAATGTCTCGAGGAGGCAGAGGTGGAAGGTTTACTCAAGACTCCTCACTGCAGGAACAATCAAATGAAGGACAATTCCATAGAGGCCAGTTCAATCGAGGAGGTAGAATGCAGAATCCAAGAGGCTATACGAATGAGAAACCTCAATGTCAGGTTTGTAACAAAGTAGGTCATACAGCAAAAATTTGCTGGTATAGGTACAGTGAAGACACCTATGAAGGAGAGTATGAAAATGGAAATGGAGGATACAACAATGAAGGATATAGCAGTGGACACAACCAGGCATATAGCAATCAAAATAGATCATTATACAACAGTGGAAATAGAAGCAATCAGGCCTCTCAGCATATTTCTCAGCCTCATGCCAACTGTTGTAATGTACTGGCAACACCTGCCACAATTCAGGACCCAAACTGGTATCCTGATTCTGGAGCTTCTCATCATATGACTCACAATGAACAGAACCTGTTAGAAAAGGAAGAGCACTGTGGCAATGAGCAAGTCATTGTTGGCAATGGAACAGGTTTGCACATTTCTTTTGTTGGTAAATCGTGTATTAAATCTGATTTGAGCTCTAAAAAGTTATATCTTACAAAACTGTTGTGTGTGCCTAAAATTACCGAAAACCTGATGAGTGTATATTAATTTTTCTATGACAACCAAGTCTTTTTTGAATTTCTTGATGATAGGTGCTGCATAAAAACCAAAGACACTCAAGAGATAGTGCTTCAGGGCGTTGTTCACAAAGGCCTCTATAAGTTCACAACTTTTCAAAGCTTTTCAGAAGCTTTCACTGCATCAGTAGGAAATAAAGATAACTTGCTTGTTTGGCATGCTAGATTAGGACATCCCAACTGTAGTGTTATGTCAAGGGTGTTAAAATCTTGTCATATTTCACTTCCTGTAACCAAAATTGCTTGTTCAGCCTGCTGTATGGCAAATCTCATCATTTACCTTTTTCCCTTTCACAAACTATATACAATCATCCATTAGAACTTGTACACTCTGAAATTTGGGGACCAGCTCCTATTGCTGACAATAATGGACATTGGTATTTTGTAAACTTCATTGATGCCTTTTCAAAATTTACGTGGCTTTACCTAATCAAATCTAGAGCTCAATTAAAATAAGCATTTAATCACTTCCAACAAACTGCTGAGTTACAATTAAACACTAAACTAAAGATGCTGCAAAGTGACAATGCTGCTGAGCATGTGAGCTTATCAAAGCTGTTGCAGGAAAAAAGAATTATTTGCAGGTTTTCCTATCCTCGTGTTCACCAACAGAATGGAGCTGCTGAGAGGAAACATTGTCATGTGGTTGAAATGGGACTTACCTTACTTGCCAATGCATCTATACCTACCAAATTCTGGTGAGAAGCTTTTACTACTGCTGCAAAGTTGATAAACATACTGCCAACACCAGTCCTAAATGGAATGTCTCTCATTGAGAAATTGTTTAACAAAAAGCCCTCATATGAACAACTTCGAGTCTTCGGCTGTTTGTGTTTTCCTCATCAGAGAGCTTACAACAAGCATAAGCTGGACTTCAGATCCTCCCCCTGCACCTTTATTGGGTATGGAACCTCTCACAAAGGCTATACATGTCTCAGCCAAGATGGAAGAGTCATCATCACCCCTCATGTGGTGTTCTTTGAAGACCAGTTCCCCTATAGACAAGCAACAAATCCTGCTCACAATGGACATGTCTCAGATAGACAAGATACCTTACCTAATGTGCCAATCATTCCAACCATTCGAAGACTCCTTACAAGCTCAACTGGCAATCAGCCGTCTAACAGCAACACCAACAACCAGCAATCAGCAACACTCCAGCAACCAGCAGTCACACCCTCAATCAGTGCTACTCTTAGAACCCAAATGCCAACAACAGCCTCTTTAAGTTCAGTTTTAATTCCAATTAATGACATTGAAACTATGCTACCAACCTCTAAAGAATCAGCACCTCTTTATCAAACTGCAGCAGTCAACTCTCACCCAATGATCACCAGGAGTAAAGCTGGTATAGTCAAGCCAAAGATCTTCCTTGCAAGTGTTGAGCCAAGATCAGTAACACAAGCTCTCAAATCTCCAGAGTGGAAGGAAGCTATGGATGTTGAGTATGATGCTCTAATAAAAAACAAAACATGGGAGTTGGTGAGTCTTCCACCCAACAAAGAAGCAATTGGCAGCAGGTGGGTATTCAGATTAAAGTATAATGCAGATGGAACTTTACAGAAGCATAAGGCAAGGTTAGTTGCTCAAGGGTATGCTCAAAAGCCTGGTTCAGATTTTACAAAAACTTATAGTCCTGTAGTGAAGCCTGTGTCCATTAGGCTCATATTATCTATTGCTGTATCCAAGTCCTGGGCAATTAGGCAACTAGATGTCAACAATGCTTTTCTTCATGGTGACTTGACAGAGGAAGTTTACATGAAACAGCCCCCAGGTTATGAACAAGGAGATCCATTGTTGGTGTGCAAACTCACCAAAGCGCTCTATGGACTAAAGCAAGCACCAAGAGAGTGGTACCATAAGCTGGCTGGTGGTTTAAGAGAAATTGGCTTTGTTGCCACCAAACCTGACATCTCAGTCTTCATTAAGGAATTCAGTGGACTAAAGACCTATGTGCTTGTATACGTTGATGATATCATAGTCACTGGAGAATCCCCAGAAATTGTGAGGGATGTCATATCAAAGTTGAATGCCAAGTTTGCCTTGAAAGACATGGGAGATTTCCATTACTTGGGAGATTTCCATTACTTTCTTAGAATCCAAGTGAATAAAACATGTGATGGGGGGCTAGTACTTACTCAACAAAAGTACATTGGTGAGGTCCTAAAGAAGGCTGGCATGGTGGGCTGTGCACCGTGTCACACTCCTTTGCCTTCCACAACAAAGATCACAACCCTTGGAGGATCAAGCTTTTGTGATCCACAGTTGTACAGGTCAATCATTGGCAGCCTGTAATACCTGACAATAACAAGGCCTGAGATATGTTACAGTGTTAACAAGTTATCACAGTTTGTGCAAGCTCTCCTAGAGTCTTATTGGAGGCTGGCCAAACGCGTGCTAAGGTATCTCAGTGGAACAGCCAGCTATGGCTTGCATCTGAAACAGGAGAGTTCCATGGGAATAACTGCATACAGTGACTCAGACTGGGCTGGAGATCCAGATGATAGGAAATTCACCAGTGGCTATTGTATATTTCTTGGAGCCAACCTAATCTCTTGGGCGTCAAAGAAGCAAACAGTAGTGGCCAGGTCAAGCACTGAAGCTGAATATAGAAGTATGGCAGAGGCAGTAGCAGAGTTGTCCTGGATAAAAACTATGATGAGTGAGCTGCAGCATCCCTCACCTGGGGCGCCAATGCTGTATTGTGACAATTTGAGTGCTGTTTTACTTGCTGCCAATCCCATCCTTCACTCCAAGTCCAAGCATTTTGAAATAGATCTGCACTTCGTTCGAAACTATGTCAACACAAAGACAATTCGAGTTAGTCACATTCCAGGCTCGGTTCAAATAGCAGATATCCTTACAAAAGCAGTTCCTTCTGAGAGCTTCCTTCATTTTCGAGGCAAGCTGAGTGTTTGTGATCAGCAACAAATCACCAGTCAGAATGACAACAACCAGAGATGATGAAGAAAGGAGCTGAAGTGTTAACTAATATTCAGTATTCAACAAAAGCAGATAACTAGAGATGATGATAGGAGTTATAGCATGTGTGTAATTTTCCTTTCACGCTTTTTGTCACTTTTCTGTTATTGCTTTTTGTCAATCAATGAAATTCCCTTTCTTCTCTCTGTTCTTTCTGTCAATACCTTTTCCCCTTTAACTCTTCTTTCATCCAAATTACCCTCTATGGTCTGGTACTTTTCATATTTAAAATAAAAATAATATGATTAAGTGTAATTTACTTAGATGTAATTAAAAATAATTGAATACTATGTACAGTAAAAAAATTGATATTATTGATATTATTGAAAGATAAAATTGAATTAAAAATTATTTTTATGTATCATTTTTGTCCCCAACGTTTTCGTCCTATTTAAGTCCCTAACGTTTCAATATTGTTTCAATTTTGTCCTACCGTCAATTCTGTTAACCGATCTCTAACGACAGGACAACATTGAGTCAATTTTAAAACGTTAGGAACTTAAATAGGACGATTAAAACGTTAGGGACAACTTTGGGACTTACTCCAAACATTGGGGACAAAAATAATACTTTACTCTTATTAATATGAATAAATATTTATTTTAATTTATATTATTAAAATTTAATTTTATAATTTACAATTTAGTATCAAAATATTTTTGTTTACTAAAATTTCTCGTTATTATTTAAACCGGAATCGCATGTGTTTATTGTACTGGTTTAACCGTTTAACCTAGTTTCACTTTCACGCCTTTGGATATCTCTCTATGCATAATAGACAATTTTTTTTCCTGGCTCATGTTTGAACTAGCAATATTCAAGATATATAATCAAGAACCAAGATAACTGAGTCTCAAATCTTCGCTTAGGAATAAAACTCTTAAGAAAAAGATAAGATATTTTTTCGTAACTAAAAGACAAGATATAAATCAACATATATAATCCTTACTAATCATTTTTTAAGAAAAAAACACATTAATCCTATGTTTTAAAATATTTCATACTTCATCCAACATCAAACACAAATAAATATTTAAAAAAAATTGTACTTTTTTTACTAAATAAAAAAAGATTTAATTAAAATTTTTTATTTAATATAGAGATTCAATTACAGACTTTTAAATTAAATTAAAAGAATTTACTGAGAATTTGATAAAATTATAAAAATTAACAAAATGATTTATAAAAAAATATCCTTGTACTCTCTTTATAATTAGAAAGAGGCTCTTATAATTATTTTTTACACAGTGAAAATCTTTTTTTCCTTTGTGTGTGATTTTTTTTTTCCATAAAATATGATGCCAGTTCCTTTTTTTTTTTTGTCTTATACATTACACAACACACACCCACTCACACACACTACTATTACTACTAACATGAGTTCTATTGCTGATTATCAAAGATAAGCCTCAACAGAATAATATTGAGTAAAATTAATTTCTTCAAATTTAAAAATGGTCAAATAATGAAAGTATTTATATTGAGCATTGAGAAAATCGTCATTTACCAATAATGAATGCCAAACATTTTATTGCAACCGGCGGAAGGGAAATATTCAAATGAGATTGAGATTGAGATTATCTCGTTCAATCACTACCAAGTTACAGTATGCAAACTGTCCCTAATTCTAATGTTTTATTGCCTCTCCATCACCTAAAAAAATATTGGATAACAAAAAATATTTGATGAGAAATCCTTGCAAATTCCTTAAGAATATTTAATGTGTTCCAAGAATAATCTTAACCACTGAGGTTTTATTTTCGGTGATTAAAATTAATCTATACATTAAATGTACTCAAAGAACATGCAAGTATTTGTCAATATTTGCAACGAAGGATTCACAACTAAACATATACATAACAACAATCACTTTACCAACTACTCGATCACAGAGAAATGCTACCTTGTTGCACTTTTCAGCAACCTCTTTTTTTTTCCCCCTTTAATTGCCTAGTATAATAATTTTAGGTGAAAAAGATATATCCTAATTGCTGATGAGAAGAGGCCCAAATGAATGTTGTGAATGAATTTGGAACAATTTGATAAAAATTTGCTTCATCTGAAGATCAGATTGTGGCATGTATTATCACAAGGGTAAGCACAATCGATGTCCTTAACGACAGCACGGTTGAAAAACCAGTCTCCAACTGCCAGAGCAATTGCCTGCAATTTTATTAATGCATATATATAGGTTAGAACTGAACACAGATTTTGTGGTATAAGAAAGTTTCAGATAACATGGAAGATCAAAATGAATAAAAAAGTATATCTCAATGGCAGTACCATGGAAGATCAGAAAAATCATCAGTGCATAACATTAACATACTACAATTTCTGATTTGGACCACTAACTTTCTGATATTCTGCTAATTATTTTAGTTAACCTTTCAGGATTTGTAAGCATAATTGATTTGACTTGCAAATCCTTTGGAATACATAAAAAAAATAAGAATTAATTTATCAGAACAAGGATGTTTTCGGTTCATTGTGTCAAAAATAAAATTTAAACTTCAAGACAATTAATGCTTTATGTAACTTATCAGAACTCAACAAACATCTAATTCAAAGTGGAAAATTGTGTTTGACGAATTTTTATTAACATAACAAATAAGTGGTGATAGCTTAGAAAAGAAACTAGAGATTAATAAAATTGCAATAGAATACCTTTTCCCTAATGACAGGAGAATTATCCGCAAACCATGTATCCTGCCTCTCAGATTGGCAGTGAGCAAAACATGAATTGATAAACATTCCATTCTGATTTGATCTTGAGAAGCCTTTCATAGAATTCAACATTTCATTCCTGAAACCTGTGCAACAGAAACAATGAATGAGTTACACACTGAATAGTTTGTCGGAACCCCTTTTTGCTTCTAACAAAAGCGATCTCTCAGGCATCAAACCACCTTGTAGAAACTGGATCTGTGAACCAGAACACCTATAATAATTTTTTCTACAATCATGCCAATTGCCACCTGGGTCCGCTGTTGTCGGAGCTAAGCTTGACTGGATCTGATTACAAGCAAAATATATCTGTTTAGTCTACAAAACTTGATTTAATGGATAAACACTACCAGAAATCATATCATATGACTCATAAGGAGTTAAGAGGACAAGCAGTACGAGACGAAAACAGACATTTACCTGCCATGAATCATAGGCAGTGTTGAGAATGAAGAGTGGGGTTCTTATACCGGCAATCAAGTTCTGTGGGAAGAAGCACTGAAAAAAAAGGGAGAGAAGAAGAAGAAACATCAATGCAAGTTTAACTCAGAGCAAACAACAATTATGGATCATTTGTGCAATGTGCATGTTCATTCATCTGAAAATTTGATATATCCAAATTTGCACACTAAGGGATATCAATGATTACCGATGTGGGATCAAGGTGATTGGTACAAGTACGCGGCAGATTCTTCTGCACTCCCTGCAATAAATGGACAAAAGAAGTTGATCATCATGCTGAGGAAGTTATAACCATGTCAAAAGACCAATTTGCAAAGCATACAGAATTCTCATTTGGCACATAATATTTTCATGTTAAACAAAGGTTTCCAAAATTCAGTAACTGCAAACAAAATGAGTTCTTTCTAAGATTCTGAAATAGCAGAAGCCCATAGTCAAACTTTCAAGAGTATATTGAAACAAAGTGGCAAGTTTATAATATATTTTTGCTTTCATGTTATAATAACTTGGTTTCCTAAGAAAAACAGTGATATACCTGCAACCCTACAACACCACTGAAAAAATCCCTGAGTGTATGTCCACCAGATACGTCGGTCCTATAATTCAGAGGGAGAAACAAGTAAACAAGTAAGCAGTTAATTTGAGAAAATGTCCAAAATGGTGCAGTCACGATGGAAATTGGCATTGATTGTATGAAATACCACCGTTAGCAACTTACGCATCAAGAAATAGCCCAGCATCACTGAGACACTTCACTTTTGTACTCCTTGGAAACAGACCTCGAAATTCGTCGCAGTGTATGATGGTAGCCAGGCCACCAGCTGAGCATCCAGAAAGTAGAGCCTGGAGTACAAAAGTTGCATTTAACTGGGAGTAGAAAGAAAGTATAATTTCAATATCAGTATATCTGCAGATATGAATACAACCTGCCGGGCAAAACGCATTCCCTTTGACATCAGATCCTCCATTGCAGCCATCCAAATGCGCTGTCCTCGGAATTGCAGACGTGCAGCCTATCTCAGTAGACAACATTCACTTAGTTTTGTGTGGTAACCCTTATTCTATGAATGTCGTTACCAATGTGTTATCTCCCACATATGTTAATCATACAGCTTTTTCACAACAAAATTGTGCAAATATACACCAAACTTGTATCCAATGGAAGAAATGCTAGAGGACCAACACTTTTAGTGTAAAAAAAAGAGAGTTGACTGGTGTTGGTTCAAATGTAAGACGAAAACAAGGAAAAAGTATTAGCCACCTAACATCTTTCTTTGGGAAATTGGTGAAACCAGATACGACAGGTTATGTACTTAGATATACAATTTAAAGCGTGCTCTAGGAACATTTAGATTCACTTATTTTAGACCTTCATATATTTACAGAATCTCAAAGAAGCATGCCAAACTTAATTTCAAGGTAACCGCATTTCATTCAGTGGATTCACCTTTTCTCCACAGCAACAACTGAAATAAAAATCATTTTTATGACTCTGAGATTCAAACTCTACCTTATGTTCACCGTCCCCAGCAAAAGAGGCACCATCACAATAACGAATCTTCACTCTGTTCCAGTTGAAAAAATCTACAATCACAAACGAACAAGAAGTCGAACGAGATGGTTAACTCTATAGGTAGAAGAACAGGAAAACACAAAGGGAGCAGCAATCAAAGTAGTTCAATTGAATGGAAACCTGGATTTTGTTCAGCCTTATTGCTTAATATTCCTGTAAAAGGTATCTCCTTTTCCATGAATGCTGAAGATCCGCGCCGAGTTTTCTTGCGATAAATGCATGTCCTGACATCATTACACCATCCTCCTCCCTATCAAAGAATTTATACTCTAATATCAATAGAAACCTTTATAGTGAATACAATTATAAACAAACAAGAAGATACTGTTTTAACTCACAGAACAATTCACAAGAAACTAAGCTTAGTTGCAAAAGATAATGAAAACAGTGCACAAATCTAACTAATTGAATGAAAGATTATTATGTGATACCTCTAAATTAACGATCCAACTATTTGCTCCTGATCCATATCCTCGATGTAAATGGTAACCAGGCAATGATCCATCCAAACAAACTGTCAAAAAATAAAAAAAAGAATCCAATTATGTAGATTCGTTCATTATAAAAAAAAATCTTTAAGCCTAAAAAATTCTCAGAAAACATTCCGAAGAAAGCACATTAAAATGAAGGCAAAAATAGATAAATAAATAAATAAAATAAAGAATCCTGCTTTCAGTAGATTATGTAAATGCTAAGCAACAGGCAATTATAAAAAAATGAGAAGAACGCACGGTTTCAAAATGTTACTTGAAAAGCAATTAAATCAATTTTAGAGTGAGAACATGGTTGCTAAGAAAATAAAATGTTTTAATTACAAGTTTTGAGAATAGAGAGTAGTGTACCTGCTCCTTGAGCAGCAGCAGTTTGAATAAGGGTGAGTCCTACCATAAGAGTGTAGGCACCCCTTCCAGCTTCATGTGCCTCCAACAAGTTGAGATCACTTGCATTCACGTAACGATGCTCAACCGCTTCAGACGCCTTGCTTGACACAACAACAACAACAATGCCAAGCCACACAAGGAGGACCTTCATTGTTAAAACTTCAACTCCCAACTGTGGCATTAGGATTTAGGATTCATTTTTATGCAATGTGCTTTGCTTTCGTACCCTCTCTCTCATTTGGGGGGCTATAAATAAATAAATGAATCTCAAGGTTAGGCGGAAAAGGAATAAGACTGCCCCAGTTTAATTTTAATTACTGCAGTCTGCAGGTGCTTTTTTTTTAAACGATATACACCATTTTTTTCGTTGACCATTTTATTTAATTCAATATATTCAGACAAAAAATTATGTTTCAAATTTAAATTATACAAAAATAAAATTTGAATTTGGACACTTAATGAAAGAAATAAATGAATTATTAACTCGACTTGGATAATGCGAGCGCCTTTCGAAGCGGAACAAATCTTAAAAGGTGTCTCTCTCTCTCTTTCCAGTTTCCAGTCTCAGGTTTGAGAGAGTGTGAGAAGGGGAAAAAGCTTGAAAGCATGCGTCACTCTCACAGACCGTCTCTCTCGCCCTTTTCCAATTTACGCACATGAAAAAAGAATTTGCAAAAAGGAGCAAAACCACTGTTTTTTTAGAGAGAAATATTTAGGGTCATAATTGAATTTTTTTAATAATAATAAAAAATAATAATAAACGGGTGAACTTAATTTAATTATGTAAAAACAAAAGTCGACCTTTTAGTATAAAGGGTGAAGTTAGGATAAAATATTAAATTGATCCACTACGTTTAATTAAATGTATAATTCTTTTTTTAAAATATGTAAATCTTAAGATAAAAAATAGGATTATGAACTAATTTAATATTTTACCCAAAGTTATATATATATATATATATATATATATATATATATATATATATTCAAATTATATTAGTAAAAATAATTTTTTTTATATTGATTATGTAAATAGTTATTTAAAAAATAAATATAATTGAACGAGTCAATAAAATAAAATTAAAATTCTAAGATATATAAATAAATATTTTAATTTTAATAATTATTAACTCTTTTCTTTTATTTATTTTTTTTCATACACTATTGGTAGAATTTCAGGACAAAAATAATTAATGTTATCTATTATTGTTTAAATAAATATTATTTAATTTGAAATCATATAAAGTTTTAAAATTAAATAATTAATACTTAAATAAGAGTTAAGACTAATATTGTTTATTTCTATTTTATTCATAAAACTTCTATAATATATAAAATTAAATATTTATGTTTCTGTATTTATTTAAAAAAGAATATGAAGTTGCTCGTGAATTTTTTTCCAAGAATATAATAACTGCTGCCTCTTTTTGTTCCTTCATTTTCCAATCAGTTCCCGCCAATGACTAAAGTGATTATGACGAGAGAACTGGAAAATTGAAATGCCTAACTTTTCATCTTTTGAGTTGGACTTTGTTGCCATTTAGTCATTTACTACTCAACAATCAACAACAATAATTAGCAAGCTCAAATTCATATACAATTATTTTTATGTATATTTTCACCAATTAAAAGTATCATAATAATAGTAGAGTAACGAATCTATGATCTATCATTTGAAAATTCGCTTGTTTTAAGCCAATAATATAAAATAATAACAAGTATTTAAATTCAAGTACTTTTGAAAAAGTCACCAAAGTTGCATATATTCTTAAATATTTTTTGAAAATGAATATTATTTAATTATTTATTGTCATATCAATTACAATATTTAACCAAATCGTCTATTATATGTCTTAAAATTTCTTATAAACATGCATCATTATTTACGTGTCTTTTGTGTTATTTTGAACTCTCCACCACCATTTCTTACGGTGCATACTTCATCTCTATGGATATTAAAATGTTAAACTCAAACACTATAATTTTTCCACTGGCGTTCACCTAACGCCAAAAATGGCAATTACAATAATCTTTCGCTCTTTCAAGTAAAAAAAAATGCCTCAAAGTTTGTTGAAATGTTGGTTTATGATCCAAGATTTGGACAAACATGATTAGTTAATAAATAACAGCAATCAGCTTTATATATGGTGCCTCATGCCGACAAAATCAGAGGAAAAAAAAGAAGAAAGAAATTAAATAAAACTCAAAACTGAAGCTTAATTAAATTACAATTATTTATGGGGTCCGCTTTCTTTCCTTTGGTTTGGTAGGTTTAAAGTCTTGTTTGAAATCTTAGAAATGAATCAAAATGCTTTAAATATATAGAGAAATTAGAGACAGACATGCATGCTCTTAAAAATTATTTTAATATATATATATATGTATTTTAAAAAATTTTAAAACTACTCATTGATTTTTATTTTATAGGAAATAGATATTGTTATTTTTGAATTGATAATGTCACTTTCACTCTAATAAAAATTGTTGTTTATGTGTTTTATATTAAGAATAAAATCTTCCAAATGAAAAAACATTACAACTTTAGAGTGACAATGTCTACTTTTATTTTTTTTAATATAACTATAAATATTTCTAATACAGACATTAAATAAGTTTAAAAGCATGAAAATTTCTTCTTAATTTCTCATTACTAGCAGAGGTTACCAAGTCACAATCATATTAGAAGCACCATATTTATGGCTCTTCACCAATTAATGGTGGAAGATGCATCTTGTGCAATTTTTTTGGTGTCCTTCTTGTGCAATTTAATAGTGAAAATTACATAACATATACATATATTAACCGCAAAATATTTATCCAAATAAAAATATTAACCGTAAAATGTTCAAAAAAAAAAAAAGATAAACCATTAAATATGCATCTGACTAATTTTGTCGTTAACAAAAATGCACTCGAATTTTGTTATCGACAGAAATACCTTCAAATAATTTAAAAACAAGACAAAAAGACCCAATATTACATATTATTCTCAAAAAATACGATTGAATTTTGATACGATTTTTTTGTAAGAATAACTAAAAAAATGAGATATCTCTATCCTTAAAATTTGATAATTTTTCACTAATATATATTTTTATAATTTTTTGTCAACAACTAATAATATTTTTAAAAAATCACAAAAAAATATATACTTAATAAAAAATTACTAAAATAAAATTTCTTATCATGTTTGTAAAAAATTACATCAAAATTTAATTTTTAAAATTTTTTTGAGAAATATGTATTTAATGATGAATATTTTTGTCACGTTTTTTAAATTATTTGAAAATATTTTTATCGATAAATACATTTTTATCAACAATAAAATTATTTGAATGTATTATTAGTAATTTATTAAAAAATTATTAATCGTAAAATATTATTTGAATAATTAAAAGATTTTAATATCACAAATAACTTCAAAAACAAGTTATTTGTATCCACCAAAGTTTATAACGTTTTAACAAATTTTACTAACTATTATCTCCTCGTTATTGATGTTAACGAGCATTCCCCGGCCAGTACAGCACTTATGGTTTGTAGAATTGGTCAATTAGAGTTTGAATTGGTGAGTATATAAATGAATTTTTTCAATTTTTTTAAATTAAAAGTGTAAAATTTAATTTTTTAATTTTTTAATATTTTTTATTTTATTTATAAAAAAAATATATAATAAAAAATTATATTTTATTTTGTCAAATAAAAAGATTGAAAGATTCAATTATGACTAATATCTATCTATAAATAAAGTTTTAGAATAAAGTATAAAAATTGTCCATAAAAGATAATATTACAAATAAAATAAAAGAAAAACTAGAATTACGTACACTACTATTTATCCTTTAGATGGATTTATTATATGAATTAAGATTTCGTTCGGTAAAATTTTTATTTTTTAAAATTAGTTTATAAAAATTAATTTTTTAAAAGTTGTAATATTTATATTTGGTCAATTAAATTAAAAATTATTTTAATAAGTACAAATAACAATAAATGTATTTAATAAAATTATTTTAAAAATTAAAAAATGTTATAATCAAGGTAGTGAACTCGTAGTTTTTACCTCGACTCGTTAAACTAACTCAAAATCATAATTCGTTGAATCGTGAGACGAAACGTAAATATGACTCGTAAATTATAAAAATTTAGAAAAATTTAATAGCAACAACTAATTTTATATAGAATAAAATAAATCTCAAATAAACTAAATTATCTATAGAATTATAACTAATATATATACCATAACAAGTTAAAAGTCACAATTCAACACAAATTCACAAATCAAAACACAAATTCACAACTCACAAGTTCATACGACATTAAAATAAATTCAAGTAGCAAATAAATCAACCAAACTACTAGAATGAACAACTAATTAACTAAAATCTAAACAAGTTATTTAATAATCATTCTATTCTTCATTAGTTATAAAATCTTCACGAGTTTCATAAACTTCTGCATTACCATCTTCATCATTATCAGAAGCAGGAGGAAGAGGTCCTTGGAGAAGTTCTTCAAACTCATCATCATCAAGATAAGAAATTGCCAAAGGATCCTTAGAGGCACCAACAACTCTATTACCACTTGCTCCATCATTTAAATTAGGATCTGAGATTAGAGCATCTAAATCTTCTTCTTCTCCATCTTCGTCAGCAACAATCCACTCTTCATCAGAGTCCAACTTATCAAGACTATAGTCATAATCAAGACTTCTTCTAGTTTGTTTTTTCTTTGCTAATCTTGAATTTGTCATCACAAACACAACATCATTCATGGTTTTAGCTTTCAAACGGTTTCTCCTTTTTGTGTGAACCTTTCAAAAGTAGATAAAAAATATTAGACATTAATTAAACAATAAGATAGAATTGAAGAATTAACAACCAAATTTATAAAAGTAAAATGTAATTTATATTTAATTACTAACCATCTCAAAAGCGCTCCAATTACGTTCACATCCAGATGAACTACATGTCAAATTCAAGACACGAATTGCAAATTGTTGGAGCTCTGGATGCTGATCTCCATAAGAATCCCACCATTGAGCTGGAGTTTTAGTATAAATTGCATTTTGAGCTACTTTACTACCAAAAAACTCTTTTCGAGTTTTAAAATCTTCAAGTTGAACATCCATCTTAGTGATTAAATCTGGATTTCCTGTCATCTTTTCCATACAAGCATAAAACTGCTTCTTAAGCTCATAAGCAATTTTAAAACCAGAGCTATAATGAATCTGAGGATTCAAATAATAGTCTGCAGCATGCAATGGCCTATGAAATTGGTTGCCCCATCTTGCATCAATAATATCCCAAATAGGTATATAACTAAAACATAAAAAAATTAATAAATTAGTTACAAAATAAACAATATTTTCAGAATTTAAATTTTTTAACTCTCTCTGGCTTTTACTTTTCTACCTCTGCCGTTATTAGATTTTACAATTACACTTTACACGTATCATTCAACATTATGTACAACTCTTATGCATTAATTAAAAAATAAAATAATTAGACATTTTACCTTGTCTCAACTCCTTGAAATGCATCTCGTATTTTCTCTTTTGCATTTGTCATTTCTTCATAAATAAATCCCATTGCCAGCTTTTCTTCTGAATCCACCATACGAAGCACATGAAGAAGAGGGTAGGCAGCCCTCAAGCAAATTACGACTTCCTTCCAAAACACCTTATCTAACACCACACTTGCAATTATCTTTCCATCTTTTGTCTTTGCAAAATTACTAGAAGTCCATTGATCAGAAAGAAACATTTTTATTAAGAAACCTTTGTTGTCATTGAGACATCCCAAAGTAAGGTAAGAAGTTGCAAAACAGGTCATACCCGGCCTCACCAAATCTTTCCCCTTAGTGTGGATGTGTAGTAGTGCAATAAGAGCAGTTCTAGCATATATGTAAGTAGTAATCTTTCTACCTTTATAAATTGTGTCCTTGTGAAGTGTTACTTTTTTTTCCAAGTCTTCTAACATTAAATCAATGCAATGTGCTGCACAAGGCGTCCAAAACAACTTTTTTTTTCTTTTTCATTAGCATTTCTCCTGCAGCTTTGTAGTTAGCCACATTATCGGTGACAACTTGGATGACATTTTCTTCACCAACCTCTTCAACCACATCATCTATCATTTTAAAGATTTTATCAGCTGTCTTAATAATGTGAGAGGCATCAATGGATTTCAAAAAAACAGTCCCTTTAGGACTATTAACCAAAAAATTTAGGATGGTCCGTCTTCTCTTATCTGTCCAACCATCAGTCATTATTGTGCAACCAACCTGCTTCCAATATTCTCTATGTTCCTCTAGTGATTGTTGAACAAGCTCCACGTGTTTCTTCAAAAGAGGCACCCTTAATTCATGGTAGGATGGTGCCTTGAATCCTTGTTCGTATCTTATAGCTTTTTCAAACATTCTACTGTATTCCTCGCTCCTTGAAACATTAAAGGGGATGCCATTATTGTAGAAAAAAGCACTAATCTCTAAACATACTTCCTCTCTCAAATTCTTCTTAAATATATTGTTGATTGTTGTTTGAGTACTAATGCGTGTTTTCTTGAATATGTTGCCATCTAGTTCTTTTCCCTTTCTTTTTTCACCGGTAGTGTCAACTTCTTTAGTAGCTTCTCCTGGGCTTGCCCCACCCATGTTTGTTTTCTTCATCAAATTTACTTGTAACCCGCTCACAACATCCCACATTTGCTTCTTAACTTCATCACTAACAGTTGTACAAGCCCCAACATCTTTTTGAGTTCCTACTAAGTGGTGTTTCAATCTATAAACTCCTCCTGAAAAAAATTTATGACAGTATTTACATTGTATCTTCTTTCCATCTTCTCCAACAGATATCCCGTGCTCCCATCCTACATCAGTTCTACTTCCAAGAGCATTCTTAGCAACTTTTTTTTTACAAGTGATTCCAGCTGTACTTCCTGACTGAGAAGCTGGAATGTTAGTCGGATTTTCACTTGCATTAGCTTGAGTCGATGCCATTCTTGTTTAGAAAAAAATAAAAACAGTAAATATTCAATGAATCAATTCAATATCATAGCAAAAATTCAACAATTTAACAAAAATTACAAAATTGTGTTCAATTTCAAGTACAACCATCCAAGTTCAACAACAAAAATTTAACAATCCAATTTGAACAAAAAATACCAGCATAACAAAAATTCAAGAATTATATTCAATGCCACAACAACAATTCAGAGAAATAGATAGTTATAAAATTATTGGGATATAGGTGACAAAGAGAAGTTTCAATCAGGGAGCTCAGATGAAGGATCAAGCAGTAAAAATGATAGCAATGAACAAACTGCTAAAACAAACGGTGATTCATTGTCTTCACTAACTGAATATTTCACTTTTTCATACAATGTCCTCATTTGGATACACTGGAACAGACAAAAGCAGACACTTATTATTAGTATCTGACTGTATAATGCAAGAAGCTTTGAATGCCATGATGATGAAATCGAAATAGTTGAATCTCCCAAGGTAATATATATTAAATTGATGATACTAATTTACACATTTTGACTTGATCATTTTGCTAGTTGACAAAATAACTTGGCCAAGAAAATAAACGGTAGAATCTATTCAACTAGAATGATGTGTATAATCCAATTGCAATAACTAAAAATGAGGATATGTTAATAGAAATGAGTTGTTGCAAGTTGCAACATGCATTGATCAAAATATTGGTAAAGTCCTGTTTTCATTATTAGTCCTGTTTTCATTAACATGAATTAACATGATGTCTTATTATTAGTCCTATTTTCATTGATCAAAATCAAAGCTAAAGTCAAAAGCTTGTTGTCAAGTAATTTGAATTGTTCAACAGTGCAACTTCAATATATATAGCATCTTTATATACAGTGCTTCACCTTTTTCATTGATCAAAATCAAAGCTAAAGTCAAAAGCTTCTTATCAAGTAATTTGAATTGTTCAACAGTGTAACTTCAACATATATAACATCTTCATATACAGTGCTTCACCTTTTTCATTGATCAAAATCAAAGCTAAAGTCAAAAGCTTCTTATCAAGTAATTTGAATTGTTCAATAGTGCAACTTCAACATATATAGCATCTTCATATACAATGCTTCACCTTTATCATTCAACAAGTAATATGTGAATTATTGGTAATTAACAAAGGTTTTACTATACTAGCTAAGTCCCACTTCACATGATGCCATGTTACTTGTTTAATTTAATTTCTGAATCTAAGGATTAATTTAATTTAATTTTAAAAAAGTGGATTCTAGTTCTAGGTTATTGAATTGGAAGTAAAGGACATTGTATTTAGAGACATTTCCAATAAATCCTGTTGCTAGTACTAATGATGGAATAGAAGTTCTTGGAGATTTGAGAGAATCGAGTAATTCACCAGAGAACAATATAGAAGTGTTGGAATTGGAAGGACACCAGGAGGGGTCTGAATTAAATGGTATAGAGACCCCAAAGACTACTAGTTTAGTGGATGAAAAAATTGAGGATGGTGTTAAAAATCATTTATTAAACAACATTGCTCAAGATGAAGTGAAAAGTTTAGGAGGGACATTGGTGGAAAGCACAGAGCAGTCAACCCACCAAGAAACATTTAGTCGTGAATCAGATGTCAATCAGAGTTAACATTATATATAAACAATTTCGTTAATTTTTTATCTTAGAAATTAGGAAGATTAAACTGTGTCAAATATTTATAATTTTTAAATGAAACATTAATTAATAAGAAAGAGCTAAAAGCAAAACCATGATATAAGAATGGATAAAAGCAAATCACTTTTTGTTTCACGTTTCGATCGCCATTATTAATCCATGTTTTCTATTACATTATTGTTTTAATACATCAAAAGATGGTGATAGTAAAATAGCCTATTGATTTGCACTGAACCTCAAGTTCAAGTATCGCACCATAATACTACCTCTGAAGCCATTAACCAAAACCAGCTGGTGGATGGAGCTAAGGTAAATTTATTCATTGATATTTTGTACATTAAGTTTGACAGGACATATTTGTGGAAAAGAGTTGAGGTGCAATATCCTCTCTCAAAATTTGACATATACTCGTAACATACTAGTTATTTTCAGGTCTGAGATCACGGTTTTTCAGGTCTCAAAACTTACTATAATTCGTATAAAATCATAATCTAAATTGAACAATATAATTAATCTGCAATATAATCAGTAAACCAATAAAGATAGACAATAGCAATTCAACCTACAATATAATCCATAATAAACAAGTACAACAACAGATTGAACTGACTTTGAAGAGGATCAAAATTAAAAAAGTTTTAACATACCTAAACTACCAATGAAGAGGAGGAGAAGAGCAGCAGCAATCCAGATTCCAGAAATAGAGAGCGAGAGCCAGAGAACTAGAGACAGAGGCAGAGTCAGAGAGTTTCGCAAAACAATTGTAAATTGATGCTCACACAGTTCAACCACCACCAGTCTAATTCCACAACAACGGCAGCAGGCTGTGACACACCAAATTGGAGATTTTAGTCGCGCGAAATTTAAACTTCAGAGGGATAGAGAGATAGAGTCAGAGAGAGTCAGAGATTGAAAGACTTGAGAAAGGTGAAATTTTGAAATTTTGGCCATGGAGATAAACTGTAAAGTGAGGAAGGTAAAGAGATTAAGGAATTTACTGCTAATCTGCTAGGGCTCCTCCATCTTCCATGGTCTTCTATTCAGATTGGGCCATTGGGTTGGACTGGGCTGCACTCAGGATCAAGAAAAGAGCATCTTCAATCTTGAACGCAACATCGGGGCAGAAACGCGATTCCAGCGGCTCTGCGTTTTTGCGCGGCGATTCCACACGAAGAAGCTTGGTCCTGGACGAGAAGCAAAACCGAGACTAAAGGAGGATGCAGAAACGTGAAATCGTGCGTTTCCACGAGTTGAAACGCATTTTTGACTACCTTGGTTATAATAGACATTAATGTAAAAATTAAATTTAGATATTAATTAATATATGAGATTATATTAGATCTTTTAATTTTGATAAGTATAAGTTAACTTTAAAAAGCTTCCTTTGAATGCTTTCAAAAGCACCCTAATTTTTAGAGTAAATGACAAAAATAATGAATGTGCCAACTCTATAACGTGGTGAAAAATCACCGATCTCTGCCTCTGACAGCCTTCGACATCAAGAAATCAATAAACCGAAAATCCGAAAATTACTAGAAGATCCATGGTTAAAAGAACTACGATAGACCGGCCAATTTAACCACGTTTTTATTGGTCACATGGCACACGCACCAATATAACAATGAGAGAGCAGCAGATCCTCAATTATATCAATCATGTCCTCTAGCCTAGCTACGTACAGTAGCCACCGAATGTGAAGACATGTACCAGATTTGTCACCAAAGAGCTGAGTTAACAACACCATCATAATGTACGCCCTCCCATACCTCCTAACTATATCTTCGCCTATGTCCTGAGAAAGCTCACTGAGTGTATCCTGCATCTAAGTGCATTTCATAGTAAACTTGTTGATGCAGTCCGCAGGAGATAAGATACCCAATAACTTCTCAAACCAAGCCCATGTAGGTCGAATGGCTTCAATGTACTACTCAAAGTCTGTCAGACATCCACTGACGTACTCTTCGTCGATCGGGAGGCCTAACTAGTACGCCATATCCTGTAGCGTAATCGTGCACTCCCCGAATGACAATGAAAGGTATGCATCTCCGGACGTCATCTGTCTACAAATGCACTGGATAGCGGCTCATCCAACCTAAACCAATGGTCGTTGAGTCTCGCAAGATGGTATAAGTCGAGCATCTGCAAGTACAGTATGATCTTATCTTCTAGGGACATACCATGCTGTCTCTTTATACTGGTGATACATCGGATGAACTGTATAAAAATAAACATATTTTTTAAAAGCCATATCCATTATCAAAACAATTCACTAAACAAATATTAAATAATGCATGCCCTTTTGGACAAAATACCCTAAACCCAAACAAATAAGATTACAATACCCATATTTTCAACAAATTCAAAAAAATTAAATTCAAGTTAAATCTAAAGTCACCTAAAACGGAGAATTCTAATAAAAAATTTTAATGTAAAATATATTACAATCCTAAATCACTATTATCACTAACACTTTTAACTTAAATTAAATTCTAACTAAAATTCTAGTTCCTAGTTAATCTAACATATAAAATTTACAAATTCTAATAGAGTCTCTAATTACTATTCTAACTTGCCGTTATAGTTTCAAAATTCTAACAAACTACTAAATCACTATTTTAAGTACTATTTGTAGTTTAAAAATTCTAATTAACGCTTATAATCAAATTAAATATTTTAAGTAACTTAATATTACTAACAATTCTAATCTATCTTAAAGAAAATAAATTTCATTCACTAACCTCTTCATTGATGCTACCAGCAATATTGGCAACTCCGTCTAACAGGTAGATACGATTTGGGTCATTTTCTATGTCCGTAATTTTGAATCTTGTGGTGTTGTTGCCTATCTTTTCTCTCTTGGGTGTGGTTTGAGGGTGGAAATAATTGTGAATTGTAATTCGAAACAATTGAATTTAAATTATATATATAGGCACACAACTAGTAAATTGAATCTACTTCATTCGATTTACCTAGCACTTCATTTCCTATAAATCAAAACTACTCAATTCGATTTACCATAGACTATAAATTGAAGCATTTTGATTCGATTTACCATAGGTCTTAAATCGAAACTCATTGATTCGATTTACTGTGGACTACTTCACTAAAACAGTACTTTTTCATAGTAAATTGAATCAATTTAATTCTATTTATTTAGATATGTAAACGAAACATGCATCTAATCTGTTTGTATTTAAGACATTCATATAATATTGACTTTTATCTCATTTGTTTAGGTAAATTATCTTAATTTTTAAAAATTGCAAGTACAAATATATGAACTTTTTAATTTATCAAATACAAAAATTCTATAAAAAAAAAATTGATCAAACCTTGCCTAAAACTTTTGCATATAGCATACAATTTTTCTTTTTCCTTTTTTACCGGTAACTTTGTCATCAATCAACCCTCTTTGGTTACTAATTTGTGCTAATATTCAAATTGCTTTTTCAAATATTATGCATGAATTTATTTGGTCACTAAAAATGTTGATATGAATCCATTAATCTTATTAATAATTGTTTTTATTAATATGTCACAATTAAGTATTTATCACGTGGCAAATAAAAAATAAGATTAAAATTTTAAAAATCAAACCGCTCATCAATTGATAGATGATAGAGTTAGATGTTAAAAAATGTAATCGATATTCAATCGGTATTAAATTTGATATAATAAAATAATATATATAATTTAAAAAAATTATTTTTATTTGAAATTAGTTAACCGTTAAAAATTGCATTGATTTGACCAATTAGCTATTCTTTAACTAATTTTTTCGATTTTTTTGCAAATTTTCTGTCAAACGGATTTTATCTCAGACTGAATTGATTTTGATGGTCGATTTTCTATTAATTGGATTGAAACCATGCAGTTGGATCCGATTTTTGGTACTATGGACAAGATGTATAATAAAATTCATCTCATATACTAATAATACATAAGTAAAAAATTATGAAGAACCAATTCGACCCGCGTTATTTTCTTTATTAAAAATTAAATTGAGTTTTTAAATCTTGAAAGACCAATTAATTTATGTGTAATCTTTTAGGAATCATTTTATACATCAATCCTTGCTAATTTTTTTTTAACAGTATAATTTTTTTTAAATAATTTTAATATTTTACTCTCAAAGTTTTGGAATAAAATTTCAATAATGGAGATTATGTACTTGAGTGACTAATTCAACTACGCGTTTACTAGAGTATTACTGTAATAGTGACATTAGATGTAGCAAGAAGCCCCTCAAAGAGTGACGCAACCAAATAAATAAAGCCCAAGTCCACAAATAACGATACTCAGATAGTGAGACTTATCATTAATTTGGGTTAATCTAATGATTAATTTATTAATTCGTTTTAATAAGTGTTGAAGATTCGAATTTCATTTTTTACATATAGCAATTCATTAATTAACGATAAATTATTAAATAGAATTTTAATTTGTAAAAAATTAGTATTTGGCTTGAGAAATATTGTTAGTAGACAAAAAAGTAAAATTTCAGGTGCAGTCAAGTGATATTCATAATTAAGAGTCGTTAAATAATTTAAATAATTTAACTAAATTTTTATTTAAAAATATCAATTTTACATAAAGTTGAATGTATCTGAAATTTTCAAAAACAAAATGTTACTATAGATTTATAGTTTTATACGCCGCTGCATCAGTGTATCCGTTACGTTTACGCAAGCATCTGAATTTATGTTCAAAGTAGTGATAGTGATTTTTGTTAAGTGCCCTTCAAATACGCAAGATTTGTGTTGATATGCTTCTTACCTGAATATACACCTAACAATGACTATATATAACTGACTAAAACATACATACATACACATTCATACAAGGTCACACACTTATCGATGCAACTAATTAACTAGTAAAGTCGTTTTTGCTTATTTTTGGGTGTGCTTGACTTGTGCTGACCTGTAAATCTAATCAATTACACCAATTTGCATTGAGGCAAGAAATGTATAAGACCCGGTAACATGTGAGTGTCAATTACTCTACTCATACAACTGGATTCATGCTTATCTATGTCGTCTTAGGGTGTGTTTGTTTTGGGTGACCACTTGTTGAAAATACAAAAATAAAATTATTTCTGGAAAAAACTAATTTTTTTAATACATTTAATATTATTGGAAATTTAAAATATCTTATTGTTTATAAACAATTTTTCTTTTGTATTTTTAACAAATACTCTTAAAATAGTCAAAAGAAGACTCCTTTTAAGATATCATATTATATATAAAAAAAATCAATTGTCAAAACAATTATTTATATAAAATATATATTAAAATATAAAATATATTTTTAAAATAAATAAAAGAATATATGTATTTATATTCTTCTAGTAGGAGAATTCAGTTCTACCCTAAAATTACCATTGATCCAGAACTCATATTGCATAATTATCTTCATTGTTGATTGTTTTTTGATGATTTAAGTTGTGTAATTTCATAGGAGAGGTTGATCCATAAATTTTGAATAAGGGTTAATAATTTTGTAAGATTTTATCATTTTATATATTTATAATTCAAAATTTATTATTAGATATCTGAACTAAATAAGAATTTTCAACTAAATCCCTACTATCAGTTGACATTTAAAAAAAAAAGAATCTTCTTAAAATATTACCTCCTAAAACTAAATATAGAAAAATAGATATTTTAAGAATGCTGAATTTTTCTTTATGAATGACAACTATTAATAGAAAATTAATTTAAAATATTTTATTAATATAAATATTTAATTACAAAATTTTAAGTTGTCAGAATTTAATTAAAAATTTGATAAAATTATATAGATTTATAAAATAATTAAATGAAAAATGTTATAGGATTAACATATGTTTTTTATTAAGAATAAAATATTATTTTAATTCTTAATATTTAGACTAAATCTTAATTTCATTCCTAATGTTTGAAACGTTTTATTTTTATCCTAGATGTTTATTTTATTTCACCCTATTTTAGACTTCTAATCAAAATTAATTTTTTTCCTTAATATATTCTTTTTTCCATTTGATTTTCTTCTAGACAGCGACACATATAATTGTAGTAGTCATAAGTTGTTGTAGTAATTTGAGAGTGAAAGTGACAGAATAATAAGAGAAAAAAATTATATTTTTGGAAGAAAATTTTTAATTTTAATCAGATAACTAAAATATAATGAAATAAAATATTTTGGATAAAAATAAAATATTTTTAATATTAAAGACAAAATTATAATTTAGTCAAAACGTTAAAGACTAACGCAATAATTTACTTTTTTATTAATAGTAGTTAATATTTTTAGTCAATAATTTATTTTTATACTATTAAATTTAGAACTAGAGTTTAAAATTTAATATTTAAATTTAGAATATTGACCCAGTATATATTAACAAGAAATAATAAAATATGTTGGTATTGCTCTAATTAAACCAATGAATAATTACAAAAGATGTCCCCATAAGAGTGAATGTGAGTTACCTAGTAACCAAAAGTACAAATACTTCTTAACAACTGTATGTGTATTATTAAATATTCATGGTGAGTATTGCTTGAGTAGGATAATAAAAATTTATTATATAGATACAAATTGATTCTTATATATAACATCAAATCTTGCGAAGTCAGTTAATTAATATGTATTTAAACGAAGTACTACTTTATCGCTTCAAATCTAAAGTCAGTGACATTTATTTTATATTAAATTTTAATATTCTTTTTTATATAATTTTATATTTTTAAGTAATATATCACTTGTACTTAATTATCTCAAAAAAATTATATCAATAATACTGCTGTTTAATTAATTTCTTTTATTATGCGCTCTAGTATTTTTATTTTTATTTTTTATTTTTTGGTTATTGAAAATCTTAACCAGCACCTTAAAAAGACAACCACTTTTGTTAGCAAAACATACACTTTAATTTCTTTGATTTGGGTTTGGTTTCTTATCAAATTGAAGCAAGATGGGATGGTGAAACTGTTAATCATAGAGTTGTTTCCATGATCACGTGGAAAAGACACAGATTAATTGTTAACCAGATTTATGTTCTCGGATAGATCATGGTTCATAACCAATTAAAAAAATAAATAAATAAATAAAGAGGACTTATAGAAAAAAAAAATTGCTATATAATATAGCATGTGAGATCTGCAATTTTGAAATGTAGCTATCAAATGCATGTGCAGTCTCTTGGAATAATAATAATAATAATAAGTTAGCAATGGCATCATGGCTATTGGCTAGCTCGCCCACCCATTTTGCTTCTTTGCTGTAAGGCACAAACAATAATATGAGAGAAGGCCCTTAATTATTACTTATTATGTATACAAGTCTCATATTTTGATTCAGCCATATAAAGATTAAAATGTTGAAAAAAGGCAACCTAAATAAAAAGCAGGAAGCAGCTAAATTAGAAAAATAGAAGGGGGGCACAAACTGAATCATAAATGTATATATAGGTCTGGCATCCGTCAACAACAAAACTATTAATGCTTCTCATGAACTGACATATAAATCTGCTTTATAGTAATAGTAACATTAATTTTCAGCTATATATCATGGGAAAATTTGTAAGTGTACTGTTATTATAAAAATATACCAGTTTATATCCGTGTTTCAGTAATATTTAATCGTTAATTTTAATTATAAAAAATATATATAATTAAGATTAACGGTTAAGAATTATTAAAACATCAATACACCAGTATATTTAAAAAACTTTTCCATATCATAATAGAATATGTCTGCAAATTATTTTTTTCAATATAAATTTGGTATTTTACCAGAAAATGGTACATTTTTGTGTTTTAGAAATGCGTCGTGTCGTCCGAAAATTGCACACAGCTATTTCTGATTTAATTTAAAAAGAAAAGAAATAAAAATTTCACCCACAAATTTTTTTATTGTAATTAAAAAAAAACGAAAAAAAATTCATCCATCAGTTTCTAATTTTATAATTTGTTTCCATATTTTGGTAAAATTTCAAAAAAATCAATAGTTTGAAATTTCACAAAAAAGTCCCCCATATGTAAAAAACAATTTCGTTATTAACGTGTATGCATGTTGATCGCTCTCTATATTTTACAAATAAAAACAACAGTTTAGAAGGTGAATATGGCAATATGCATCATAAGTAATTAGCGGTATTTTATTATACAAGCTCACTGTGGAGCCAATAACAAATAGATAATTTCAGGGAGTAAACAAATAAATGCAATTGAATTAACAAATTTTGCAAGTTTAAAGAATGAGTAGTGCTAAGAAGCCAATGGCCTAAGTGTATAATGGACTAAATCTTTGATCCATGAATAGAATGAACATCACCTATACTATCCAGAATAATCATCCGGGATTCACCAAGAATCGAACCCCTAACCTTTCGGATCTAGAACTCTAATATCATATCATGAAACCACTCATCCCAAAAGTGTAACCTGATAGGACAATGTAACACTAATGATTATATCTCTAATACTTCCTAAACCTCCATTGTACGCATTGTACGCCTAAGCCATCGGCTCCCTATACTTTCCCTTAAAGAATTTACCCGAGTTTATCCAAATCCACATTATTTAATGAATAACTATTTTAGTTATCTAAAGTCTAAACTGAAATAGAATTTGAAAAGTTGCACACTAGTGAATCAACTAAACGGACATGCAAATCACACAGTAACGATAACATTGTTTTTACTTTTTATCTTAAATATCATAGACAATTGAGAATTATGTGCAACAATCAACTAATGACATGTTCGCTTAACAAAAAAAATAACAGAATTTCCCTTTTTGGGGGGGGGATACAGAAGCAAAGTAGGAAGTTCTGAAGTTGAACACAAAATCAAAATAGTAAATGAAAATTGGATAAAAAAATAACAGAATTTCCCTTTATTATAATGTAATCATGTATATTCAACATACATACTCGCAAGATTGACCTATGCCTCCTGTATTTCACATAAATCATTTTAATTTTGATGACCAACAAGTGTTACATGAGTGCCAGGTTGCATGACATCAACATAACCAAATTAGTACCAATCCTTCTGTGTCATGTTGTGACACTTAAACACATTTGCATCTTACTGGAATTTCTTTAGTGTTTCAAGAGCAAACAAGTTTTTGTTCTATTCCATTCATATTGTGACACAATAACCGTATTGGGACGAGAGAGATGTTAGTTATAAGAAGGTAAGGATTTTCAAAAGGTTAAATTACTCTCTTTATTCTTATAATTTTATCAAATTTATAATTAAAATTTTATATTTAAAATTTTTTTAATTTAGTTTCTATTCTTGTTTTAAATTTATAATTACATCATAACCGTTTTAAAAATACTTAATTTATCAGAATATACCAAACTTATTTGTTAGTGGTAAAATATGGATTAAAACGCTTTTGTAATATTTACCGTTAAAAATAATCTAATTACAAATTTAAAATTAATATAGAAATTAAATTAAAAACTTTTAACATATAAAGACTTAATTACAAATTTAAAAAAACTATAGAATTTAATAGAGTATTTTAACTTTTAAAATTAATCATGTAATGACTTTTATGATATTTTTTGTAAAGTTAATCTGAAAAAAAAAACATATTACTATTGCGTTGCAACATGAAAGAAATAGAACGAAAACTCTCCTTTTCTCTTAGAGCACCTAAGAAATTCTTGGATTAAGATCCTCTAAGGTGAGAAATTTAGTCAAATAGTAAAATAAAGAATTAATCACTCTTATATTAAGATAATAAGACACACATTTCATAAAAATTACAAATTCAATAATGATTAACCTTTGACTTATTACTTTATCAATTTTCTCACTTTAAAAGATCTAAACTCAGTTCTTTGTACTCCAGTAATGCTGTTGAAGGGGAAACCATTTGATGGACTAATTTGACTCCGAATTGACAATTTCTTGAACATGACACAATCAATCCTACAAGAATTAAATTGAGCATATACCCCAAAATAATTATAGAAGATCTGTTGAACAGAGAAAAATTTATTGAATTTTACACCATAAAAATAACAAGCCTTCAATGATTTGTATAATTAATTCTCAATATTGGGTCATTAAGCCGGTCACCCTCCAAAACTGTTAATCACAGAAAGAATAGCAAGAAGGGTAACATTACCAAGTACCAATCATAACAAAGCTTTATCCAACTAGGTGAGTCAGCTAAAATGGTAACACTACCAATCTATGCAATTTCTTATGGAGCTTTATCAAATGGCTGTGTGTCATTGTAACAAATATCCCATACATCTTCCATTGAATCCTTGGCAGCTGAACCAACACAATTGGGGTTTGAAAACAAAGATAACAAGACTCTTCTTCTAATACACTCCTTCAAGTTCCAATATATTAAATTAAATCAGCACTGAATGACATTAAATATCTCTAGAACATAGAGTAAACTTCAACAAGAGAATTGCATAACAGTTCTAATGTAGTATAAAATACAAAATAGTATCCAGCTTTTAAAAATAATTGTTTATTGTAAAGTTCCATTCTTCACCTCAGCCAATCATCGGAACATTTTTTAAGAAAAAATTATTAGTTCAATTATCATGCAATGATGATGGTATGAATATTAGGAGCACTATCGGTCACAGGAACACTGTCAATTATGTTTCCCTACAGAATTTGAATTCTGGTAACCCATATTTCTATTATTTGCTAACGAATTTGCACTCCCAAATCTAATCTTTAACATAATTCACAGACCAATGACCACTTGCCTTTAAACCACATGATATTGAGAGCAAGCTTGTTATTGTATATGGGAAGATAGAAAAAAGCCATCATATATAATAAAATAATTGATCAATTTCTTTTTTCCTTCAAACCTCAATGGATTGTCATTTAGGTGGATAGAAATTATGAACTAAGCATATGCTGACATTAGAGACAACTGAAAATATTACCAAGTCATTATATGGCAAGAAACAAGTCATTATATGGCAAGAAACAAGTCATACTAAGGTTTAATGAACATCAATTTGAGCATAAGAGGCCTAGGAGATTACTTCAATCTCATAATGTGAAACTTCTAAGCTTACCTTTGGTTCATCTAAGTCAAAGGAGAACCAGCAATACTGTAGTTAGGTCTGTTAGGAGCAATATATCCATTCGAATTCAAATTATCCCTCTTGGTAATTAACTCCCTATGCCTTGCATTTTTCGACCCCGTCTACTAATTTAACAACCAACAAATAAATATTCAACAGAAGATGAATCACCTTAGTGAAGACAGACTAGATAGTAAATTACAACTACGCATAAGTTGCAAATTATTTTGCATTGGAATTTGGAACAGCTAACATGGATGATAAGTTTGATCATGGAAATGACACTGGCATTGATCACAAACAATTTTTTTATACCATCCTTAAAAGTTGGTGGAAGTCTTTGATCATTGATCATTGATCTGGCAACTTAACTTGGCCTATCATTTTAAAGCTAGCTACTTACTTACTTGGCTGAAACTTGTACTTGTATTGATCAGATCATATCTCATGTATTTATCACATGACAAGTTATCAGATCAATAGTTGGTTACTGGTTAATGGACCCATGTAACAATAATCCATTATAGCTTACATGGGTGACTAAAGAAGATGGCGTAAACTGTAGCAAGAATATTCTTTGGCATCCAATAATCATAATAATAACAAAGGAACCCTCATTTTTATGTTTTGATATGTTTCAAAAGATTTAGGTGCAACATCGAGTGATTTATTTTGCATTCCTAATCCCCTCCAGCACCAAGTGCACTTTATAAAATTTTGAGATTAATGCTTCATGGAAGACTTTACAGAAATCAGATACTTTCTCCTCAATCAACATGTAATGAATTCAGATTTAAAACAATCATGATAAGATGTGGAATGTAAATCTATTGGAAGATTTAATTGGAAGAAAAAATAAAGGTTAGGTATTAACAGAGGAAAAAAAGTAAAAGTGTACCGGTTCATGCCCTCGCAATTTGAAATGACCACGAAGTAGTTCCCGCATGAAATGACAATCACCGCTTAAATGACCAGCTCGTATCTGTTTCAACAGATTGTTGAGAAACACTGGACAGGAAAGTCATAAGATATAAAAACCTATTCAACTTAATATTTGGTGGGAAAACACTTCAGGATAGGCACCTCACTACAAGCTTGGTGAGCACAATTATTCCAATGTAAATTGACAGCACGACAGTCATCATATGCATGAATTAGCTCATGAATTATCAACTGGTTGACCTCATCTTGAAATGTCACATGGTTGCTGCACACAAATATCTGCAATCAAAGGCATTCCAATAGAGGATTAAATGAATGTTAGGTCATTGCAAATCTTGCCACATAACCAAAAAGAAACAACAACAACAACAACAACAACAACAACAACAAAGCCTTGTTTCACTAGGTGAGGTCGGTTACATAGATCAAATGACGTCATTGAACTCTATCATGTATCATGTTTACAGAGAGACCGTTTACATGTAGATCTCGTTTGACCACCTCATGGATAGTCTTCCTAGGTCTTCCTTTGCCTTTCACCCCTTGTCTATCTTCCATCTCATCCACCTTCCTGACTGGGTGCTTTGTCGGACTTCTTCTCACATGTCTAAACTACCTGAGACGCGATTCTACCATCTTCTCACATAACCAAAAAGAAGAATTGACCACAAATAGTTTATGCACTAGTATTGGCACCTTATTTTCTTTGCAAACAAGAGAATTTCATTTGACTTAAATAGTTTATACAGAACAGGTATTGGATCTTGATATAGTTTTGGAAGCCATGGCCACCTTATTAATTTGGAAAGCGCCTTTGACAAATATACAAATCATTTCCCTCCCAGAGAAAAAAAAATTAAAGCATTGTAAAAGCACTCCAAAATTAATAGTTAAGATCTGCAACCAAACAGTGATCCCAATCCTATAGTAGATTCAACACGATTACCATTTAAAGCAGCCAAAAATCAGCCACCGATATAAAATACAGGACAAAATACAAAATACGCATTGAAAATAAGTTAAACAACACATGTGCAGAAAAACACAATATCTGATTTGATATAGCATTTTTGAATTTGAATAAAGAGACCTAAAGAGAAAAATAAAATGTAAATGCCTAAAAGGAAATAGGTACCCCGTGAGCAGGAGCAAAATAAGCCATGCCTTTCCTCCCTTGGCAAACAACAGCTCTGAAGAAATTGTCCTTCACAGCACAGCCAGCTTCTGCCATGCGTTGCCTCAAGAACTTCACCTTTGGAACTGCCAGACAACAATGAAAGGAAGAATCTAAATCAGCAGAGCAAACACTGAAAAACGTCCAAACCAATTTAAAAGTAATCTGAATTGTGGGATTAATTAGTGAAAAGAATACGTTGAAGACTCTTTTGAATCATAGCTTGAACTTCGTCGACCGATTTGACTCCCAAAGAACCACCAGGGGAAGAAGGCTCCTGTGCCATTGGTTCGGTTCGGTTCACAAATGCTAATGAGAAGCGTAGGAAGGGGGTTAGTTAGGGTTTGAGAAAACTTTAGTTAATAGAGGACCACACTCTGAAGATGATGGAGCGGAGGGAAAGGAGGGGCGGAAGCAGAGTGTGGAAAGCAACAGTTGTCGAGAGAGAGGGCAGAAGAGGGCTTAAGGTAAGGGTTAAAAATTAAAATTACAATTTTGAAAATTATTTAGGTGCAAATGAGAAAAAAACAAATTACATTTTGTTGTAAAATAAAAAAAAATATATAAAACAAAAAATTATAAATAAATAATTCTAGTATTCACCATACTTAGTAACTCAATATAATAGAAATTATTCATATATATATATATATATATATATATATATATATATATATATATTACTAATATACATAACAACATATATATAAAAGAGAAAAAAAAGTGTTTATATTAACTTTATAAAGAGAGATAGAATTGTTGTTATTGATTGTGTATCATTTATTTTATATCAGGCTTCTATTTATATGTCCATAAAAACTATGTTTTCAAAAGTAATTAAATTTAATCTTATCTTGATAAGTTTAATTTTTATATTGGAAAAATTAGCTGGGTAGAATTATGAAGAAAGTCACAATTCATTAAATGGGCATCCACCCATGTATATTACAACATTCCGTTTTGGATGTGCATTTAAGATTATGCCTCATTAAAATCTTACTAAAGAAAAACTTAACGAGAAAAAATTTTAGTGAAAGAAAAAGAATACAATATCCTTTGTGATGGAGACTGTCTCATTAAAAACTTTGTCAAGAAAAATTCAATAAAGAGAAAAATCTGACTAAAAAAAAAGAGTACAGTCTCTCCCTCTTGTCAACATTATTTTATATCTCGAAATCAGTGCATCTGATGTATCAATCTTTCAAAGGAGGACTTTGAAAGCGACTTTGTAAATAAATCTGCCAGATTATCGCTTGAGCGGATCTGTTGGACATCAATTGTTCCTTGATTTTGAAGGTCATGAGTGAAGAAGAATTTGGTAGAAATATACTTTGTTCTATCACCTTTGATGTATTTGTCTTTAAGTTACACAATGCATGCTGTATTATCTTCAAACAAAACAGTTGGAGCTATCTTATGATCAATCAGTTCATATGATGACAGAATATATTAAATCAAACTATTGAGCCAAAAACACTCACAACTAGTTTCATGTGTCACTAGTATTTCAGCATGATTAGAGGATGTTGCTGCTATCGTCTGTTTCATGGACCTCCATGATATAGCTGTACCACCATATGCGAACAGGTATCCTATTTGAGATCTCCCTTTGTGTAGATCAGACAAGTATCTTGCATCTGCATAGCCAACCAGTTGTGACTTGGATCCATATAGATAAAACAATGCCATGTCAACCGTTCCATGAAGATATTGAAAAATTTGTTTGATTCCATTCCAATGTCTTCTAGTTGGAGAGGAACTATACCTTGCTAGTAAGTGATGTGTGAGCATCTTTTCTATATTTTCTTATTATTTTAGATATGAATTTATTGAGTTTTACTTAAATTTTAGTATTTGAAGCCTATTTGGATGTTACTTTAAGGCGCATTGTGGTTTTATTAATTTTAGGAAAGATTCGGGTGAGTTTGACAGAGTTCATGCATAAGAAAAAGGAAGAAAGTGAATGTTGTCAATCCTGATCTCCTTGCACTCCAACGAGCATAAATTGAACTACAGAGGTCCAATTGATACAGTTTTAGCGGCATTAGAAAGCTAACTTCCAGAGCTTTCTAAAGATATATAATAGTTTATAATTTTCTTCTAGTATCACGACGCTAATCACCAATGTCGGTGTTTAGTGCCAAGTACCTCGTAACTAGCGCCCAAACCACTATCTCGTGGGGCACTAAACGCCGCAGGAAGACAACAACAACTAGAAGCTTACTGCTTCCAGGGGCGCTAAACGCCAGTAGCGCAGATTTAACTTTAAGAAAAGGGCTTTATTAGTTAGATTTGGGTCATATTTATCTTATTTTATTTTGGTTATTTTTATTTATAAACAAAATATTTTAGGTTTAGAATTTATTATTTTATTTTAGTTTCAAATCAAATTAGGTTATGTATAAAAGGGAAAAGATTCAGCCTTTCGAGGCTCATCAATCTTCTCTCTTCGGCACTTTCACAACTTCTGAACCCTAGTTATCTCTCTAAGTCATGAGCCATTAAACCTCCTTGGTTAAGGTTAGGTGCTCTGTTTATCTCTATGGATTAAAACTATTATTATTCTATTTTAATTAATGTATTGATCAGTTTCAAGGATTACTTTCGTTCTTCATCTTATGAATCTGGGTAGATCGAAAGAATAACCCATATTCTATATGCATTCTTGTGATTCTCGGAAGGGTTATCTCACTTGAACACTAGCTTGAAAGTAAACTCCTCCCAAATTGCTAATTACTTGAACTTAACAGGATACGTGACATATAATCCTCTTATATTTGGGTAACTAGGGTTTTTGTGGCTAATAAACTAGAATTGAACCTAACCTTCTAATCTATATTAAGTGACTAAGATATTGGCAGTTGATTAGGTTAGAGGAGACTAGACCACTAAGAAATTAGGGTTTAGTCAATTACAGTTTGCCATGAAATGAATCTTGTATGATTAAAATAGTTAGTAAGAAAACTTAACCCGAAAGAATAAATAACTCTGAAACCTTAACTAGTTTCTCTCATATGTTTTACACCAATTCCACTGTTCATTTTTCTACTCTCTGAATTTATATTTAATGCGATTCACAACACTCAAAACACCACTTTCTGCTTGCCTGATTAAGTGATTCATTCGACTATTGTTGCTCAGTTCATTAATCCTCGTGGGATCGACTCTCACTCATCTGAGATATTACTTGGAACGACCAGGTGTACTTGCCGGTTAGTTTGTAGATATTCAAAAATTGCCGACAAGTTTTTGGCGCAATTGTCAGGAATTAACTGTGATTGACAACTAACCGTTATCTGATTGCTTAGATTAGACCTTCTTAGTTTTTATTTCTTATTTATTTTTGTTCTTTAAATTTTCAAAAATTTAGTTTTATTTTATTTGAAAATTTTCTTTTAGTTCCTGAAATTAAGTTTGGGGTTCCTTAGTTGTTTTATTTTTCCTAGTAGTTTTACTTATTGAGTTCAAAATTTTGTGTCCTATTTTTGCTTATTAGTTGTTTGAATTTTCTATTTAACTTATTCACTTATTTCATTTTATTTCTTTTACACATGTTACCTCACCGGGAATTCTCTTCACTCTGACGTAGAGAATTCCACCTTTTCATTGTTTTCTGTTGTTTATGAGCAGAAACAAGAACAAAAAATATCTTCTAGACTTTGATCCTGAAATTTAGAGGAGCTTGAGAAGGCGTTTATAGCAGGCTAGAGTTTAGAAAGTCTGTGAGAATCTCAAGTATCATTTTGACAAGGAAGTTGAAGAGCTCACTATGGATCCCAAGAACAACAATCTTGTTAATCCAAATGCTCTTCATGGTCCTAATATTCCTGAGCAACCCAGAAGAACACTTGGTTCATACACTGCTCCTAGTCCTAATTTCTCTGGGAATAACATAGTTGTACCCCTGTGGCTGCTAACAACTTTGAGCTGAAGCCTCAATTGATTTTTCTGGTCCAACAAAATTGCCAGTTTCATGGACTCCTGCAGGAGGATCCAACTATGTTTATTTCTAATTTTCTGTAGATCTGTGATACTGTGAAGACTAATAGTGTTCAACTTGATGTTTATAAGTTGCTCCCCTTTCTGTTTGTTGTATGGGACAGAGCCAAGTAGTTGCTTGATACACATCCTAAGGAGAGTTTGGATACTTGGGATAATTTGGTCAATAGGTTCTTGACCAAGTTCTTTCCACCCCCAGAAGCTGACTAAGCTAAGGATAGATGTTCAAACTTTCAGGCAAAAAGAGGGTGAATCTCTCTATGAAACTTGGGAGAGATATAAGTTGATGCTCAGAAAATGTCCTCCTGACATATTTTTGGACTTGATTCAGCTATAAATCTTTTATGATGGAGTCTTTGAGACCGAAAAAATGTCTCTAGATAATTCTGTAGGCGGATTCCTTCACATGAAGAAGACTCCTGAAGCGGCTAATGAGTTTATTGAGATGATTGCTAACAACCAATATTTGTACTCTTCTGAGAGGACCTCAGTGAAGAAATGAGTCATGGAGTTGGATGCATTGGATACAATTCTTGTTCAGAATAAGTCCATGTCTCAACAGATTAATGCTATTACTCAACATTTGAGTGGGATGGAAGTTTCAGCCATCAGTGCTCAAGACATTTCCTATAACATGAGTGGTGGCTTCACTCAAGGTGAGAATTATGAGTATGGCCAGTTTATTCCTGAACAGGTTAATTAAATGGAAAATTCTTCTAGAAACTCCAACAATGATTCCTATTCCAAGACACTCAATTAGGGGTAGAGGAATCACCCAAACGTTGTGTGGAGAGACTAATCTCAGAGGCTACCGAATTTCAACAAAAATTCTTAGGACGGTTTTAATCATAACAACTTTAACAACCGTCAGTTTTAGCCCTCTCAGCCACAACAAGCACCCTCTTAGCCTCAAAATGCTCATGACTTGGTGCCTATAGTTACAGAGCCCTCCAAGAGTACTCTAAGTTTCATATAGAAAACCAGAGCTTCACTTAAAGACTTGGAAGTTCAGATGAGTCAACTAGCCACAAAAGTTGCTGAAATTGATCAGATGTCCACCAACACCCTTCCTAGTAACACAATTCCAAATCCAAGAGAGGAGTGCAAGGTTATCTCCTTGGTAAGTGGACTAGTGATAGGTGAAGAAGCACAAGTTACTGAGGAGCCGGTTGAAGAAGAAGCTCCAGAGAAGGCTGAAGATGCTGTAGCACACTCCCCTCTAAGGCATCTGGAGAATCCCTTTCTAATTGATCTTAAGAAACATCTGGTGTTGCCTAAAGCACCTGAGTATAAGCTTAAGATGCCATATCCTCAGAGGCTCCAAAAGAATACCAAGGACAAGCAGTTTTTAAAGTTCCTAGAAGTTTTTAGAAAGTTACAAATCAATGTTCCTTTTGCTGAGGTTTTGGAGCAAATTCCTCTTTATGTTAAATTTATGAAGGAGTTGCTTTTCAAGAAGAGAACTTTAAAGGGGGATGAGACAGTGGTCTTGACCAAGAAATGTAGTTCCATAATTCAGAGTAATTTGCCAAGGAAGATGCCTGATCCAGGAAGCTTTCAAATTTCATGCACTATTGGGAGCACAACCTTTAAAAAAGTTTTGTGTGATCTAGGCGCAAGTATCAATTTAATGTCCTTGTCTGTGATGAAGAAGTAGCAAATCAAAGAAGAACAACCAACAAGGGTAGCATTATAAATGACAGATAAATTCTTGAAGCATGCACATGAAATAGTAGAGAATATCTTGGTCAAAGTGAACAAGTTCTTCCTCCCAGTAGACTTTGTAATTCTTGACATGAAAGAGGATGAAAATACCTCTATAATCCTAGGAAGGCCATTCCTAGTCACTGGGAGAGCTATGATTGATATAGAGGAAGGTGAATTGATTCTAAGGGTGCATGAAGAGCAGTTGAATCTTCAAGGTTTTTAAACCCATAGATCATTCAAATGAAGAAGGCAATTGCATGAAGAATCAATACAAATTTCCCCTAATAATGCAAAATAGAGTTTGCAGTTCAAGCCTCCTTTAGTGAGAATCAATACAATTCTCCCTTACATCAAATCTAAGTTTGATGGTGGGTGTGTGTCATCCACCAAGGAGGAGGTTCCCAAGAAGAAAGTACCCAAGGGATGGAGGAACAAAAAGATCTCACTGAAGATTTCTCACCAGGGATGAAAGTGGTGTTAACCCAAAGTCCAGTGTTACCTCATACAATGAACAGGATCCTCTCTCTTGAGTATATTAAGTTAATCCATGAAAATACAGGGAGACAATTCACAGTGAGCTGCAAGGAGTTGAAGCACTTTGATCATCCCCCACTTTAACAAGAAATCGAGTGTCAAGCTAATGACGTTAAAGAAGTGCTTGTTGGGAGGCAACCCAACCGTTAGTATCCTGTGATGTTGTGTTCATTTTGATTTTTATTTATTTATGATTCTTATACATAGTTTTCTTTGGTTTATTTACGTTTGTGGTCATGCGAAGTGTTTAGAATAGGAACAGGAGAAATCTGAAGGAAGAACAGAACACCCTAGAGAGGAGTTCATTCAGGTGCTCTGGCGCTAAACGCCAAGCTAGGCATTCAACGCCAGAAATAGCACAAATTTCAAGGGAGTTTTCTGTTTAGATGGCGTTAAATGCCAGGGTGAGCATAATTCAAGGAGTTTTCACGTCGACACTGGCACTAAACGCCAGGGTGAGCGTTTAGCACCATAAATGGCATTAAAAGTTGACTAGCTTTTGTTTGCTTGGCGCTAAACACCAGGAGCACTGTTTAGCGCCCAAGATGGCATCATTTTCAACAAGCTTTTTGAAGAAATCTCTTTACCTTATATCTTTACTCATCTGTACACCTTTTATGTCCCTCCCCGTTCCAGTTTTTCTTTATTTGGGGACAAATAAACTTTTAAGTTTGGTGTTGTCGAGCAAGCTCTCCGTTTATCTTATTATCAATGGCACCAAAAGGGGGTGAATCATCTTCACGGAGGGGCATCCACCATGACAACTGAGGTGGCTTAGTTCCTTTTACGCTATTTCTCTATTTCAGTTCTTATATTATTGTTTATCTCCTGTTTTCTAGTGCTTTATAGTGTCTTTTGCATGATCATATTTAGAGTCAGTACTTCTATTTACACTTAGTCGTTTTAATTGTCTTTAAATATCTGCTTTTGAAGATGTGTCATGTATGCTCACTGAGCTTAAAAAAAGAAAAAAAGAAAATGAAAAGAAAAGTTGTGTAATTTTATGAGAACTTGGGTTTATATTCTAAACTATCTTATTTATTTAGATGTGGTGGTATTTATCTATGGTTTTGAATGCATGAAAAGAATAGTGCATAATTGAGTTTGGAGTTAAGATTGTTAATTCATGAGGTACATGAATTTAGAAAAGTATTATGAATTCTCTAAATGAAACAAGAACATTGATCCTTGAAGCAAAACAAACAGCAAAATAATAATAATAATAATAATAATAATAATAATAATAATAATAATAATAATAATAATAATAATAATAATAAAAAGCAAGGTCCAAGGGTCTAAGCATTAATGACTAGGAAGGTCAAATGTGATTAAAAACTCAAAGAGTTGTTTTCCTAGCCACATGCTTGTGGTGTGAACGTGTCAAGGAATAGTTCTTGAGATAGAGCACTAAGAATCAAAACCAAGTACAATTGTAGAGTATACCAAAGGCTTTGAGCACCACTGACTGGGAAAAATTAGAACTCAAAGAGTTTTCCAATTAAGTGCTTGTGGTGTTTTTGTGTCAAGTTAAGCTTGAGACAAAACATTTTAGAGTCACAGCTAGGTTCAAGGTGCAAAGTACCAAAGAAAAGATAAGAAAAAGTTGTGTTCAAGGATTAATCAAAAGTTAAAAAGGAAGAGAATTCATAATATTATCCGAGTTCTAGTTCTGAATGACATTGACATTTTCTGAGTTTCAAAGGATAGTGAGATGCCAAAACTATTCAGGATCACAGTGTTATCAACCCCACTCAGTGAATGGACAGGAGCTTAACTGAAAACTCAATTCTTGGGCAATTTCACTTTTCAGTCTTATATTGTTTTTAGTTGCTTGAGGACAAGCAACAATTCAAGTTTGGTGTTATGATGCGTGAGCATTTTTTCTATATTTTCTTATTATTTTAGATATGAATTTATTGAGTTTTATTTAGATTTTAGTACTTGAAACCTATTTAGATGCTACTTTGAGGCGCATTGTGCTTTTATTAATTTCAGGAAAGATTCGGACGAGTTTGACAGAGTTCGTGCAGAAGAAAAAGGAAGAAAGTGGATGTGGTCAACCCTGACCTCTTCGCACTCCAACGAGCATAATTTGAGTTATAGAGGTCCAATTGACATAGTTTTAGCAGAATTAGAAAGCCAAATTCCAGATCTTTCTAACAATATATAATAGTCTATACCTTTCTTCTGTCATCACGGCGCTAAATGCCAATGTCAGCATTTAGTGTCAGGTACCTCGTAACCAGCTCCGAAGCCATTGCTTCGTGGGGCGCTAAACGCCAATTCAGTAGCGCGGATCCAACTTTAAGAAAAGAGCTTCATTAGTTAGATTTGGAACATATTTATCTTATTTTATTTCATTTTGGTTATTTTTATTTACAAACAAAATCTTTTAGGTTTAGAATTTATTATTTTATTTTAGTTTCAAATTTTATTAGGTTAGATATAAAAATGAAAAGATTCAGCTTTTCGGGGCTCGTCAATCTTCTCTCTTCAGCATTTTCACAACTTCTGAACCCTAGTTTTCTCTCTGAGTCATGAGCCACTAAATCTCCTTGGTTAAGGTTAGGAGCTCTGTTTATTTCTATGGATTAAGATTATTATTGTTCTATTTTAATTAATATATTGATTCAGTTTCAAGCATAACTTTCGTTCTTTATCTTATGAATCTGGGTAGATCGAAAGAATAACCCTTATTTTATATGCATTCTTGTGATTCTCGGAAGAGTTATCTCACTTGAACACTAGTTTGAAAGTAAACTCCTCCTAAATTGCCAATTACTTGAACTTAACAGGATACGCGATATATAATCCTCTTATATTTGGGTAATTAGGATTTTTGTGGTTGATAAACTAGAATTGAACCTAACCTTCTAATCTATATTAAATGACCAAGACATTGGCATTTGATTAAGTTAGAGGAGACCAGATCAATAAGAAATTAGAGTTTAGTCAATTACAGTTTGCCATGAAATGAATCTTGGATGATTAAAATAGTTGGTAATAAAACTTAATCCGGAAGAATAAATAACTCCAAAACCTTAACTGCTTTCTCTCATATATTTTACACCAATTCCACTGTTCATTTTCCTACTCTCTGAATTTCTATTCAATGCGATTCACAACCCTCAAAACACCACTTTCTGCTTGCCTGACTAAGTGATTTATTCGACTATTGTTGCTCAATCCATCAATTCTCGTGGGATCAACCCTCACTCACCTGAGGTATTACTTGGTACGACCTGGTGCACTTGCCGGTTAGTTTGTGGATATTCGAAAAAAATCCGCGACCAGTAAGTTCATAGCAAATGATATATTAGGTCGTATATTATTAGCAAGATATATTAGAGCTCCAATGGTACTAAGATATGGTACTTCAGGACCAAGGATACCTTTATTTTTTTCTTTAGGATGGAATTGATCATTTTTTACATCCAAAGACCTTATGATCATTAGGGCACTTAATGGATGTGACTTATCCATGTAAAATCTCTTCAAAATCTTTTCTATATATGTTGTTTGATGAATAAAGATCCCATTTTTTATATGCTAGATCTACAGGTCAAGAAAAAATTTAGTCTTTCCAAGATCTTTCATCTCAAACTCTTCTTTTAGAGCTTTTATAGTTGTTAGAATCTTTTCAGGGATTCTAATGATATTTAAATCATTAATGTACACAATAATTATAATGATTCCAGATGCAAATTTCTTTATGAAAACACACGGGAAGATATCATCATTCTTGAATCCGTTTTTAGCAAGACACTCAGTAAGACGATTATACCACATTCGTCTAGATTACTTTAGACCATATAAAGATCTTTACAATTTGATTGAGTATAACCCCTATGAATATTCATTGGATGATTGAGATATCTTTAATCCTTCAGAGACTTTCATATAGATATCACAATCTAATGATCCATATAAGTAGGTTGTTACCACATCCATTAAATGCATATCTAGTTTATGGTATGCGGATAAACTAACCAAATAACGCAATGTTCTTGCTTCAACTACAGGGAAATATGTTTCTTCATAATCTATACTGGGCCTTTGTGAAAAATCTTGTGCCAAAAATCGAGCTTTGTAGCGTACAACTTTATTTTTCTCATTTCGTTTTCTCATAAATACCCATTTGTATCCAACAGGTTTTGTATTTTCTGGTGTACAGACTATAGGTCCAAAGACTTCATGTTTTGCAAGTGAGTTTAACTCAGCCTTCACAACTTCTTCCCATTTTGGTCAATCATTCCTTTGTCGACATTTTCGACTATTCTTGGCTCAAGATCCTTACTTTGATGCATGATATTTAATGCCACATTATATGCAAATATTTTATTGATAATTATCTTATTTTGGTCTTATTTTTCCCTGTAAAGATATAATTTATCAAGATCTCGTCATTTTCACAATTTTCTGGTACCTGAACGTCTTCTGGCATCAAAACTATATTAGAATTTTGGACAACTGCAGGTGTCTTTACTATGTCTTTATCTTTTTCAATAGGAATAGTATTTACCTTTTTGTTCTTTGAGGATTTTTTTTGGAACCGACAGGCCTACCATGCTTTTGACGTAAATTTGTTTCAATGGTCATTTGTCCGAGTGGGACATCAATTCCAATTAGAGTATTTTCAGCTGGTATATATGATTTAGCTATCCTTTTTTATCAGAAAATGTATCAGACAATTCATTTGCTATTCTTTGCAAATGTATAATCTTTTGAACTTCTAGTTCACATTGCTCTGATCGAGGATCTAAATGTATCAAGGATTATGCATTCAAATTAAGTTCCTTTTCAAGAAAGCTTATTTTCTTCCTCTAATGTTGAAAATTTTAATTCATCAAAATGACAATCTGCAAATCGGAGTTTAAATACATCTCCAGTTTGTATCTCAAGATACCTCACTATAGATGGAGAATTATATCTAACATATATTCCCAATTTTCTTTGGAGTCCCATTTTGATGCGAGAAGGTGGTGCAATAGGAACATATATTGCACACTCGAATATTTTTAAATGGGAAACATTTGGCTGCTGGTTAAAAGCTAGCTGCATAGGAGAGAACTGATGGTAACTTATTGGTCTCAAACGAATAAGTGTTGTGGCATGTAAAATAGCATGCCTTCAAGCCGAGGTTGGGAAATTTGTTCTCATAAGTAAGGATCTAACAATTAATTAGAGGCATTTAATAAGTGACTCTGCGAACCCATTTTGTGTGTGAACATGAGCTACTGGATGTTCAACGCTTATTCCGTTAGCCATACAGTAAGAATCAAAGGCTTGAGAAGTAAATTCACCAGTATTATTGAGACAATTTGCTTTGATTGGATTTTTTTTGAAACTATGCTTTTAATAGAACAATTTGAGCAAGTAATCTCGCAAATGGCAGGTTGTGAGAAGACAATAAGCACACATGTGATCATCTCAAAGATGCGTCTATTAGGACCATAAAATATCTAAAAGATCACATGGTGGATGAATAGGTCCACATATATCACCTTGAATCATTTCAAGGAATTCAGGGGACTCAAATCCAATCTTTACTGGTGATGGCTTTAAAATTAGCTTTCCTTGAAAACATGCAGCACAACAAAATCCACTAGATTTAAGAATCTTCTGGTTCTTTAGTGAATATCCATAGAAATTTTTAATAATTCTCCACATCATGGTTGTTCTCGGATGATCCAATCGATCATGCCAAATTATAAATTTATTTGGGTTGATAAACTTCGGGTTTACAATGACATGTGATTCAATTGTACTAATTTTAGTATAATATAACCCAGTTGAAATTGAGAGTAACTTTCTAATATAACCTTTTTATTTGAATCATGAGTTGTGATACATAAGTACTCATGATTTTCCTCATTCATTGTTTCAATATGATATCCATTTCAGCGAATATATTTAAAACTTAACAAGTTCTTTAGAAACTCCGTAGACAATATTGCATTATTTATTATGAATTTTGTTCCTTTGGAAAATAAAATTATAGCTCTTCCGGAGCATTCTATCACATTCTCTGAGCCAATAATAGTATTAACATATTCTTCTTTTGACACAAGATGAGTAAATTAAAATATATATTACTTTTGAGAATGATATGCGAACTTGCACTATCCGCAAGACAATCATATTTATTATATATCCTTACCATTTTCTTCAAAGACAAATAATAATAATAAAATCAGCAGCAGTACATATATAGTAAAATTGTATACTTGATTGGAGTTAATTTTCGAAGAAATACTGTACATGAAAATATTGTGATATACTAAAAATTTTATTATTATTACTATTATTATTATTATTATTTTAAAACTTGACACATTTAATGATTTCGAAATTCTTAAAATAAACATTAATATTTTATTAAATATTATTTATATATATCATACGTAAAATTTAAATACATTGGAAATAAAACTTAATAAGAAATATTTTTTACATTAGTATTTTAACAAATTCACATATCAAACTTTTCCATCATTGATCAAATGACCAATATTTCCTTCAGGATCCTCAAAGAAATCGGGTACTTCATAATGAGTGGTGTAATTTTAGCAACATCTTTTGAAATAAAATTTATCTCATTTCCTTTGTCATTCTTTTTCAAGAATGCTTGATAAAGATCAACTAGGTATCTCGGGGTACGACAAGTACACGACCAATGACCCTTTCCCCATAACGGAAATATTTATTCTCTATTGATTTATTTTATCCATTATTTCTTTCTTTATTCCACTTCTGGTGTGATCTTTTCTTATGAACATAATTTTTCTTCCTTCCATAATTTTTCTTGTTACTAAAACTTCCTTTTCTGGGGTAATGATTTGCCGCATTTGTTTCAAGAAATTGGGCGGCGCCAGTTGAGCGCGATTCATGATTTTTTAAAAGCAGCCCATTGTTGCGTTCAGTAATAAGAAGGCAAGAAATTAGCTCAAAATATTTTTCAAATTCTTTTTCTCGATACTGCTACAGCAGGAGCACATTCAAGGCATGGAATGTCGAAAAAAATTTTCTCTAACATGTCATTATCAGTTATCTTTTCCCCACATAATTTCATTCGTGAGTTAATTCGGAACATTGCTGAATTATATTCATTTATGGATTTAAAATTTTGTAGACGTAAGTGCGTCCACTTATATTAGGTTTGAGGAAATATTACTGTCTTTTGATTATTATACTTTTCTTTAAAGTTTTTTCGCAGATCTGCAGGATCTTTTAGTGTGAGATATTCATTTTGACAAAGAAAGATCATGGCTTTAGTTTTATCCTTTTGGGATGCATTATTTCCAACCTTAATGGTATCTTCAAGATTCTTTGAATCAAGATAGATATCAACATCTAGTATCCATGATAAGTAGTTATTTTCAGATATATCAAGAGCATTAAATTCAAGATGAGAGAGTTTTGACATAATGAAAATTTGTTACCTGAGTCTTTCTAAATTTTGATTAGAGTCTCGTAATGATAACGTGTTGTAAAATAAATAAATAAGAAAAAAAATGAATATAAAATAAAAAAATGTAAATAAATAATTCTAGTATTCACTACAATTAATATCTCAATATAATAGAAATGATTCATATATATATATATATATATATATATATATATATATATATATATATATATATATATATATATATATATATATTACTAATATATGTAGTAATGTATTATAAAAGAGAAAGAAGAATGTTTATATTAGCAGTATAAAGAGAGATAGAGAATTGTTGTTATTGATTGTGAGTCATTTACTTCATAATCATATCACGCTTCTATTAATATGCACACAAAAGCTATGCTTTTAAACATAATTAAATTTGGTCTTGTCTTGATAAGTTTAACTTTTATATTGAAAAAGTTAGCCATCCATAATTGCGAAAGAAGTCACAATTCATTAAATGGGCATCCACTCATATATATCACAACACGTTTATGCGATTGTGTTTTAGTCTATGTGACACAGACACAGGATACAGGAGACGACATGACACAGGACACACTTATATACATATTTTAAATTTTATAAGATATAGAAACATGATATATATAAAATATAAAATATTTTTTAAGTATTTTTAATGTTTTTTTTTAATCATATAAAGTATTTAAAATATTTTTTATTTTAATAAATAACATATATTATTTCTAAATTCATTTCAAGAATACATGTGATGATATTTAGGTGTGTTCAAATATGTTTGGAGAAAAATTTTTTATTTTTCATTAAGATAGGGTTGGACACAGCAGATACGCACATCAGATAAGTGTTGATGAGTATCGTGTTCAAATGTATCACACGAATATGACAACTTAGCATGTTTGTGCTTCATAGATTTTAGTGTATACTTTGATTGTATTAAATTTTTAAATCAATAAATAAATAATTTTAAAGTATTTATGTGTTTGGTGAATTTTTTAAACAAAAATGAAAATACTAGTAAAAATCTTTTTTAAAGTTATATTTTTTATTTTTAAAAATGGTATTTTTTAGTTTCTTAATAAATAAATAAAAAATAGATATATAAAAAAATTATAAGAGATATCTAAATATTAAATTAGTTTTTTTTTTTAAATTCTTATAACCTTCCCAAAACAATCCACGGAGACAAAAATTCAAAGTTTGTTAATAGAAGATGAAAATATTAGAAAAAAAGGAATGGTCGTCGTAAATTAGTTACTATAAATATTAGAGAAAATAAAAAAATATTTTTGTACATATACAAAGTTGTTATCACAAATTAGTTACTACAAATTTATTAACAGTTGTACTACGTTCGAATTTGGATGATGTATTCAGGATCTATGGTGCATCATTTTGACTGTTGGAATGGTTGAGATAAGGTATGTGTCACTCTATATAATTTGAAACACTTGAATACATATATTAAGGCACTAATGGAATAAATGAAATAATAAAATAAATCAATCAATTTAAAGCCTCAAATAATATACTTTTATCATTCGAACACAAATAAGAGGAAATCATAAAAACATGCAAAATTTGGTGGATAAATATGAAATAAGTTAATAAAATTACTCAAATTAACATAAAATAAATCACAAAATTAAAGTTTATCAACGTGGTAGAGGAAATTTACTGTACAATAACAATTTTATTTTGTATATTTTTCATCTTAATTTTATTTTTAAGTTCACACTATAAAAAATGCACTGAAAATTGTCGAATTTGAGAAGGTTATTACTGGCGATTTTACTGTTGGATTTTATAACGGTTAGCTTGACAGTTTTGTAGAGTTGTTAACAATACCGTTGAAATGAAAAAATTATCCCAAAATCTTACAGTAACAGATGGCGCAAATTCAATTTAAAATTCGTGCCTTTTACCATCGGACATTATGTTGGAAAAATCGAGAGTAATGTTGACCTAAGATTTTCTTTCTTTAGATATGTTAATTGTTTAAGTTTTATCCCGAACTTACTTTTCCTAGAATAAAGGTTTAGGACGGATGTGGAGAAGGCTGCGTAGTGACGCCTTCTCAAAATTTTTATTTACTGAAAAATTGCAACGTAATAAGGAGATGTACACTAAATAAGGGTGGCAGATGGACTAGCCCTCCCCTCCCTTCCCTGTCCTGCCTAATGAGGTGGTTTCAAATCTCTACCCCGATCCTGTATAACGGCGGGTTAGCGAACTTCTCTATTTTTTTTTGAAAAAATTATTAAATTATTATATATTAAAAATATATAATTTTACAAATATTTCAATAAACTTATAATTTCGAAAGACATCAAAAACTTATAATTTTTAAATTCACAAACACTAAAATCTTTATAATTCTAAATATCTAATAAACATAATCATCAACCAAATTTTTTAAAACAAAATAATAAAACCAACATTGTCCAAAGTAAAATAAACATTGTCCAAGTTTCTAATCAATCAAACATAGTCCAAATTATAACTTTTAACATTGGGTTTATTATGCTGGGTCGGGTTTATAGTATTAATATGGGTCTAAGTAATTTTTTATTGGAACTAAAAAAAATAGAATGGCGGGCCTGACAAACCCCAATTTGACGGTTTATCTTGTATTGATTTTAGGGGATTTTATAACCTTTTACCCACATTTATTCAATGAAATAGCATGGTTTTGTATATTCTCCTTTAATTATGCTTAAAAGTGAAAACATGCTTTTTAGGACTTAAAATAGCTAAATCTAATTCTCCTTGATTCCATTAGATGCCTTGATATGTTTGTTAAGTGATTTCAGATTTAGGAGGCAAAGGTTGGATCAAGGGAATGAAGAAAGAAGCATGAAAAGTTGGAGAACTCATGAAGAAATGAAAGAACCGGAAAGCTGTCAAGCCGACCTCTTCGCACTTAAATGACCATAACTTGAGCTACAGAGGTCCAAATGATGCGGTTCCAGTTGAGTTAGAAAGCTAACATCCGGGGCTTCGAAACGATATAAGATTTGCCATAGTTGCTACAAGTATGGTGGCGCGCACGCGCATAGTACGCACACGCGCCGTTGCTGCCACCTAGTCCACTTGAAGCAAAACGTGGCCAGCGATTTTAGAAGCCTTGTGGGCCCAATCCAACTCATTTCTGATGTTATTTAACCCAAGGAGTGAAGAGGGAAACACATGTTAGTTACCATTAGTTTAGTTTAGTAGTTTAGAAGTAGTTTCTAGAGAGAGAAGCTCTCACTTCTCTCTAGAATTAGGATTAGGATTAGGATTAGTTCTTAGATCTAGGTTTTAATCTTTCCTTTCTTCTACTTCTACATCTCAATTCTTTGTTGCTACATTCATCTTCTTCTATTCTTTTATTGTAATTTCCTTTATTTTGCTCTTATATTTTGTTGTAGATCTACTATTGTTCCTTCCATTTTCTTTCAATTCAATAAGAGGTAATTCACAATAATTGTTCTTCTTTACTTTTCTATTGTTGATCTCTTGTTTTTGTAGTTGTAGATTCCTTTAATTCTTGCATTTAATAATGTTCACTTCTATTGCATTGTATGTGTTTGTTGAAATGTCTCTTTTAGTTTTAGTGTAGAATTTGTTCCTCTTGGCCTAGGTAGAGTAATTAGTGACACTTGAGTTATCTAATTCCTTTGTTGATTGATAATTGGAGAGATTGCTAATTGGTTTGGAGTGCACTAAAGCTAGTCTTTCCTTGGGAGTTGGCTAGGACTTGTGGCTCAAGTCAATTCATCCACTTGACTTTCCTTTCTTTAGTAAGGGTTAACTAAGTGGTAGCAATGAACAATACTCATCACAATTGAGAAGGATAACTAGGATAGAACTTCTAGTTCTCATATCTTGCCAAGAGCTTTGTTAGTTGTTAGTTTATTTTCATTGCCATTTACTTTTCATGCTTCTTATCCAAAACCCCAAAACACATCACAACCAATAACAAGACACTTTATTGTACTTCCTAGGGAGAACGACCCGAGGTTTGAATACTTCGGTTTATAAAATTAGGGGTTTGTTACTTGTGACAAACAATCTTTTGTATGAAAGGATTTTTGATCGGTTTAGAAACTATACTTGCAACGAGACTTCAATAGTGAAATTCTATACCGTCAAAAATCCAATCGTCAAAATGGCGCCGTTGCCGGGGAATTGCAATGGTGTTATGTTATTGGTTATTGTATATATGTGAATATTGTGAATATGTTTGCTTTTTGCTTCTTTGTTAGTTTTTAGTTTGTTCTCTTTATTTGTTGCTATTTTTGTTTTTCCCCTCTCTTGCTATCATAAATTCTCACTTTGGCTATGAGTGTAGTTACAATTATGTTGTAGGTAATGAGAACTATAATGAAGTTGTGTATCAAGAATGGGATAATCAAAGGTGGGAAGAGCCATATGCTTATGATCAATCCTCTGGCAACAACCCCCACCAATGCACTATGAAGAAGAGCCATTTTTAGATGCATATCAATCCAATGGCTATGGTGAATCTCCTTGTGATTTTCAAGAACCACCACCATATGCCTATGATCCATATCCTCAACATGACCCTCAACCACACTCACAAGCCTATTTTCAACAAACACCTCCATATGACCATGATCATTACCCACCATACCAACCTCCTTTTGAACCATATGAGCCATACATGGAACCACAATTCCAAGATTACTCCCAAGAACCACCTCAATACACACCACCACCTTACCAAGAAGAACCACCTTCCTATAATGAACCCTCTCTCCAAGACAATGAACCCTCTTATCCACCCCAATCTCTAATGGATGAAACCCTTGATGTTCTTCTTCAAGGGCAAGATGAAATGAAAAGGGATGTGCAACAATTTGTAGCTACCATGACCAAGGTAGTAAATCATTTAGCCTCCCAATGCTTGAATATTCAAGGAACTCCTATAGCTACATGTGAAGGATCCAAGGAAGAGCATAGCATGAAGGAGAGATTGGAGACTCCGGTGGAGAAGGAGGAAGGCTACTTTGTGTTAGAACAATTGGAGAAACCTATGATTTTTGAAGAAAAGGAAGAAGTGGTTGAAGACTTAGGAGATGCGGAATCTCCATGGGAAGCTAAAATCAAAGAAAATCCCTCCAAGAAGAGTAAATTTGATGTTGAGGAGGAATGTGCACAACCTCCAAGGCATATTCTATATGAAGACTTAGAGAGAATGAAGCAAGAATTGAGTTCCCTTGGTGATGAAGATCATGCATCCAACCTTCTTGGTGAAGAATCCTTTGAATTTGAAGAACCTTCCCCCCATGAATTTGAAAGTGATGTGGAGGTAGATTTCTCTCAACCTCCCATTTATGACTTGAGTGATGGAGAAGAGTTAGATAAAGTTGATGAACAAAGGATTGAAAGTGAAAAAGTTTTTGAAAAGGTGGAGGCAATCAAGGAAGAAAACAAGGGAGTGGAGTTTACTAGCACATTGGAAATACCTCTCCCCAAGCCACCACCATCCACTCTCTCATTCAAGTGGGTAAATTCCTTATACTCAAGCTTTATTATTCCCCTTGAATATGGTTTGCTTGAAACGGATGGTCAACTTAGATATATTTGTGGCTTTAAGAGTAAAAAGGAGATGGTTAGTGGTTGGAAGCATTATCCTAGGTTCATTATGGTCACATGTCCAAAGCTTAATAGCAAGAGTTGGTGTATAACTAGAGTACATGGGCCTAGAAGGATGTTTGTCACGTTGTTGAGAATTCACCTTGCTCACCACCCACATGGATTAATGATAATCAACTTGGAGATGGGTGTGAAGACAAAATATGGGATCCGGGAACATATGAGGATCAACATTGGGAGCCCATGATTTGTGAAGAACTCCATCAAAGCTTGGAGATATTAATCTTGAATGATGGAGCTTATTGGAAGTCCAAGCATTGGTGGAAGTTCCAAGATGAATACAAGCACAAGCCACCTTGATGAGGAGCTCCCCATAAGTCCAACTTAAGGACTTAAACTAAAAGTGCTAGGTGGGAGACACCCCACCATGGTAAACTCTTTCCATACTCTTTTAGTTTTGTTAATAAGTGAATTGAGTTGCCATTGTAGGTAGATTCTCATTTTCATTTTTATCTTTTGTAAATATTGGTAGAATTAGTTTAATTTCTTGTTTTTATTGTTTTATTGAATTTAGTTAGAAGTATAATATGATAAATAAGGTTTTAGGGTGTTTTGGTAGCTGTTTGGAGGATTGAAAGGCTTGGATTGGTGCAAGAACTTTTAAAAAAAAAAATTTTGAAAAACTGAACACCATCCACGCGTGCGCGCAACTAACGCGTACGCGCACCTGAGCATTTTCGACCATCCACGCGGACGCACACTGTACGTGTACGCGTGGATGCCAAATTTCACCTCCAGCCAAAAACCCGAGAGTTAGGCCTGCACTGTGCGAACATTGGGCCTAAGGCACAAGTCTATGCACGCGTGAGCGCACCTGGCGCGTACGCGCACGTGATCTTAAATTGGCATGCACGCGCACGCACACTGTGCGCGCGCGCGTCGATTGCACAATCTGCACCCCCGGTACATTTACCCGAGAGCTGTGCCAGACTTGGGCCGACACTATGCCTCCGGCCTAACTCGATGCACGCGTGCGCGCACCTGGTGCGTACGCGTCCTTCAACCAATATACCCACCGACGCGTAAACATGCATGACGCGCACGCGTCCGTAAAAAAAAAAAGAGTTTTTTTTCTCCCCTTCCATTTTCTTTTGCTTATCACATTCGCATACTTCTACTCTTCCCATTTTCATTTAGTTTTTGTAGCATGTTTTCCGTTTTTTTTCTAAGTGTCATTTCAATAATGGTGTTGGATCTTACACTCAATTGTTGAGAAATTCTTGCATTATTTTGGTGCCTCTTGACTTGTTTGATATTGTTGGGTGATGAAACTTTTAAATCAATGCCTCATCTTATATGACTCTTGTGTCTTTGTGCATTGATATGACCTCATATTGTCTTTCATGACCCATTTCTTCTCATTTGAACTTGATGCTCAATACACTCTTCATGCTTTAACTTTACTCTTGCATCGAGCCTAATGATATGCCCTAGCTTACATTGTTTTCTTACTCACATGCTTAGCTAACATGTAGTAGGGACTCATACTCTTATTTGGCATTAGCCCCCGCCTATGTTCTAATTGCCTTGATATCTTTGTTATAGGCTTAATTTTCTTTCTTTCTTTCCTTTTGGGTTGGCCACCAATACGGAAGGAAAGGAAAGTTTCTAAATGGGGCAACAAACAAGTCATCCGCACAACCTTTTGAAGGAGCTCATCAATTGTAGCAACCCGTCCCCCTTGCTCATCTTTGAGTGCACCGAGGACGGTGCAAACTTTTAAGTGTGGGGAGGTCGTCCGACCGTTCGGCGATTTTGGGTGACAAGTTTCTAATTCCAACACTTTTGCATTTCATTCTAGGATTTTAGGATTTTTACTTGCATTTTCTTATTTTTTGCATATATATACACAATAAGCTTAGTCAAAATAATGAATTTTCAAGATTTCTATCTATAGGGCACACCAATTGATTTGAGTGAAAACTTTTCATAAAACTTGCTTGATATATATCTTGTGGAACATGAGTTTTTGAGCTAAGAACACAAGCAAGTGAGATTTGAGCCTAATGGTGTGGTTACATCCTATAACCACTTATTTTCCTTCTTGTGTGCATTATTCTCTTTCTATGAATGTAATCTTTGATTTGTTTGATTCTTTATGTCCATTATTTTGTGTATTCATGCATTTATATGATTGAGGCCATCATTTCATTAGCTCACTCACCCAAATGGCCTTACCTTTTATCTTCCTTTGTTAGCCAAATTTGAGCCTACGCTTAACCCACTTGTTCTTAATTTAGCACATTACAAGCCTTTAAGTGAAAAACAATAATTGTTCCTTATTTGGATCTTTGATTAGCTTAGGCTAGTGTGTGTGAGTATCATTCAAGTGTGAGAACCTTGGGACATTGGGTGAATAAAAGGGTAGTTTTGTATTGTTATTGAAAATATTGGGAATTGGGTACATACTCATGTATTGATCAAATGTAAAACCTTATGCATTAAGGTTCTTGTATATAAAAAAAAATGAGGAAAAAAACAAAAGAAAAAAAGAAAAGAAAAATAATATGGAAAAGAAAAAAATATATATATATAGAAAAAGAAAGAAAAAAGAAGAAAAAAAAAGAAAGGAATAAAAAGGGGACAAAATGCCCCAAATCAAAGTATAGCTCAATAAAATCAATGCATAAGTGTTGTGAAATGAAAAGAGTATGCATGAGTATGTGAAAAAGTGAAAAATGGGTAGTTAGATTAGAACTTAATTGAATAGGATGTCATAGGTTAGGTGGGAAGTATAAGCTTATCAAAGATTCAAATTTCAAACTCACTTAACCAAATATGCATCCTACCTTGACCCTAGCCCCATTACAACCTAAAGAAAAGACCTCATGATACTTGTATGCATGCATGAAATATATGTCGATTGTTAGAAGAAAAACAAATCTTAGAAAGCATGATTAGGAGAGAATTGAGTGAATCAACCCTAAACACTTGAGCGAATAAAGTGCAAATACATCCGGTGAGGGTTTGATGCTCAAATACATGTTTCCACCAATGATCATCTCCTTTCATGCAAGTTTGTAAAAATATTTAATAGCTCAATTCAATTGTGGTTTGGCATGGTTGTTAATACCTTTTTCCCTTGTGCTTATACATGCTTCTTGGGAATTAATTTATTTTGACCAAGCAATTGCATTCATGTAGATAGTTGCATATAGGTAGATTGCATTTAGTTAGTTTTCATTGAATAAATGTTGATCCCTTTGCTTTCTCTTGGTTTAAGCATGAGGACATGCTTGGTTTAAGTGTGGGGAGGTTGACAAACCCCAATTTGACGGTTTATCTTGTATTGATTTTAGGGGATTTTATAACCTTTTACCCACATTTATTCAATGAAATAGCATGGTTTTGTATATTCTCCTTTAATTGTGCTTAAGAGTGAAAACATGTTTTTTAGGACTTAAAATAGCTAAATCTAATTCTCCTTGATTCCATTAGATGCCTTGATATGTTTGTTAAGTGATTTCAGATTTAGGAGGCAAAGGTTGGATCAAGGGAATGAAGAAAGAAGCATGAAAAGTTGGAGAACTCATGAAGAAATGAAAGAACCGGAAAGCTGTCAAGCCGACCTCTTCGCACTTAAATGACCATAACTTGAGCTACAGAGGTCCAAATGATGCGGTTCTAGTTGGATTAGAAAGCTAACATCCGGGGCTTCGAAACGATATAAGATTTGCCATAGTTGCTACAAGTATGGTGGCGCGCACGCGCATAGTACGCGTACGCGCCGTTGCTGCCACCTAGTCCACTTGAAGCAAAACGTGGCCAGCGATTTTAGAAGCCTTGTGGGCCCAATCCAACTCATTTCTGATGCTATTTAACCCAAGGAGTGAAGAGGGAAACACATGTTAGTTACCATTAGTTTAGTTTAGTAGTTTAGAAGTAGTTTCTAGAGAGAGAAGCTCTCACTTCTCTCTAGAATTAGGATTAGGATTAGGATTAGTTCTTAGATCTAGGTTTTAATCTTTCCTTTCTTCTACTTCTACATCTCAATTCTTTGTTGCTACATTCATCTTCTTCTATTCTTTTATTGTAATTTCCTTTATGTTGTTCTTATATTTTGTTGTAGATCTACTATTGTTCCTTCCATTTTCTTTCAATTCAATAAGAGGTAATTCACAATAATTGTTCTTCTTTACTTTTCTATTGTTGATCTCTTGTTTTTGTAGTTGTAGATTCCTTTAATTCTTGCATTTAATAATGTTCACTTCTATTGCATTGTATGTGTTTGTTGAAATGCCTCTTTTAGTTTTAGTGTAGAATTTGTTCCTCTTGGCCTAGGTAGAGTAATTAGTGACACTTGAGTTATCTAATTCCTTTGTTGATTGATAATTGGAGAGATTGCTAATTGGTTTGGAGTGCACTAAAGCTAGTCTTTCCTTGGGAGTTGGCTAGGACTTGTGGCTCAAGTCAATTCATCCACTTGACTTTCCTTTCTTTAGTAAGGGTTAACTAAGTGGTAGCAATGAACAATACTCATCACAATTGAGAAGGATAACTAGGATAGAACTTCTAGTTCTCATATCTTGCCAAGAGCTTTGTTAGTTGTTAGTTTATTTTCATTGCCATTTACTTTTCATGCTTCTTATCCAAAACCCCAAAACACATCACAACCAATAACAAGACACTTTATTGTAATTCCTAGGGAGAACGACCCGAGGTTTGAATACTTCGGTTTATAAAATTAGGGGTTTGTTACTTGTGACAAACAATCTTTTGTATGAAAGGATTTTTGATCGGTTTAGAAACTATACTTGCAACGAGACTTCAATAGTGAAATTCTATACCGTCAAAAATCCAATCGTCAGGGCCCACCGGGCAAGTCTGCTGAAATCCGCCAAAACCCATGTATTAGGCAATGTGGGTTAGGCGACTTTTCTATTATAGCAGTCTCAAATTTCTAACCCGATCCATCTTTTTCGACGAGTTATGCGAGCCAGCCTAGCGGGTTTCAGTTCGTTTGCCACCTTTAGTACTAGAACGGATAGGATTTCATGTTTTCTTGAATATTTATTTATTTTAAACTGTGAAAACTGAGAAAAAAATTTTTGGAGTCTCCAAATTAAGGAGAAACTTTGCCGAATTTTAGTTAAAACTATGTAAACACATATTTTGTTTGTAAAAGGTAACAACTATATTTGGTGGAGGTCGCTAATTGTAGTCGAAATTCTGTCAAAATTTCTAAAAAATTAATAATTAAGTTGTGTTGTTGATTGAATTCTAGGTTGTTTGTCGCAAAATAATTTCAAATCATCGTTTGTGAATGTACGACATAAATAATTGCGTATGTATTTAACATAGAACTTTATAGATCTCAAAGGGTAGGTGTCTACGCTATAAGTGTCGGCTGACTAAGTGACTAGGAGCTTTGAATATAACCGGGTACCTTTATCGTAATGGGTTCAAAGATAGATATTGGGAGTGAACTAAACAACAAAAAATTGATGAACAGAAAATTAATCAATTTGCATCTATTGCTAATATGGCTAAGGGTCGGTTATAGAAGGTTAACTTGGTAAGAGAAGCAAATATGAAAGACGTGAATTGGGAAGGTAACTAGGATAGATACAATGAGATGGTCTTTGATGCAGTTAGGGTTCAAACTACAAAAAGTGTCAAGGAAGAGCCTAACCCAGATGTGACTAGATTTTAGCATCTGTTAAAGTCTTCCGCACAACTGTTGTTTGAGGGTTGTGTCCACTCTAAGTTGTATGCCTGTGTTCGAAGGATGGGTATTAAGTTCGAGTTAAACTACACCCAAGATTCATTTGATAAGTGGGCCACCAACTAGAAATAGTCGGAACTATTGGGATCCCTTATAACCATTATGATGCAAAGAAGCTAGTTTCGTAAGTAGGATGCGAAACTCACTGCTTGCAAATTTGGCGAGGCACTGAGGTATCATGCAGAGAGAGAGAGAGAGAGAGATAGAGAGAGAGAGAGAGAGGTTTGGTAAACATAGGCTGAAGAGAGTTCCATTGAAAGGAATGTATTACTTACTCCTAATTTCTAGGCTAAAAAGATTGTATATGTCCATAAGTTTGACTCCTCATATGATATGGCATTATAACAATAGGAGAGACGATGGTTTTATGACGCATCTAGCACATGGAGAGGCTTGAAAACACTTTGATTGAGTTCGCCATATCTTCATCAGCGAGCCTCGGAATGTAAGATTAGCTTTATGTTCTAATGGATTCGCACTAAACTCTAACTTTGGTAATCTGTATTCCTATTGCTTGTTTTTGTGACTCTGTATAATCTACCTTCTGAAATATGCATGAAGGATCTATACATGTTCCTAAGTTGTATAATACCAGGTCCAAGCAACCATAAAGCTGAAAGTGATGTGTTTCTATAACTCTTGGTAAATGAATTAAATGAATTGTGGAGTGTTGGAGTAGAGACCTACGATATTTCAACTAAAACAAACTTTCAAATGCATACTACGTTGATGTGGGCCATTAATGACTTTTCTGCATATAGGATATTGTCGGGTTGGTTTACTCAAAGGAGGATGTCGTGTCCCACTTGCATGGAAGATAGAAGTCATTTTGGCTTAATAATGGGAGTAAGAATTTGTAGTTTGATTTTCATTATTGATTTCTTGAGTTCGACCATACTTTTCAGTGTAACAAATACTTGTTTAGGCAGAATAAAACTAAAAAAGAAGTGCCCCCCATCTGTCGAGTGGATTAGAGGTTTGGTATCATGTTAGTCGTATCCCGAGGATCTTGATAACGAGGGAGGGTTGCATACTCGGGGCTACGACAGAGAGCGTAACTGGACGAAGCAAAGTATCTTTTGGGAATTGCCTTAGTGAAAGGATAACTAGGCTCGCCATTGCCTAGACATTATGCATATTGAAAAAAATTTGTTTGATAACATCATGCAAACTGGTGCACAGAATTGTGATCACACTTTTCACAACTCCGGTACAACTAACCAGCAAGTGCACTGAGTCGTCCAAGTAATAAAACCTTACGCGAGTAAGGGTCGATCCCACGGAGATTATCGGCTTGAAGCAATCTATGGTCATCCTGTAAATCTTAGCCAGGCGGATTCAATCGGTTATGAGTTTTGATAATTGAAAGATAAATAAAACGCAAATTAAAATAAAGAATTATGTAATTCATTGGTGGGAATTTCAGATAAGGCGTTGGAGATGCTTTGTTGCTTCTGAACTTCTGCTTTACTATTGTCTTCATCCAATCATGCATGCTCCCTTCCATGGCAAGCTGTATGTTGGTGGATCACCGTTGTCAATGGCTACCATCCGTCCTCTCAGTGAAAATGGTCCAAGTATGGTTTCTATACGGCTAATCAACTGTCAGATTTCTCGTCTCGGATGAAAAATACCAAGCACAGCTACCGCACAGCTAATCATCTGTCAGTTCTCACTTGTGTCAGAATAGGATCTCTCTATCCTTTTGCACACTGTCACTACGCCCAACATTCATGAGTTTGAAGCTCGTCACAGTCATCCTTTCCCAGATCCTACTCGGAATACCACAGACAAAGATTAGCCTTTTCAGATCTCAAAAATGCTGCCAATTGGTTCTAGCCTATACCACGAAGGTTCTAACCTCACGAACTCGGTCTGTGGATTAGAGACCCAAGAGACTATACTCCGGCTGTCGTCCAATGACTACGTTGAACATCATGTAGACCACTTGTGGTTGTCAGGCACGCGGATCTTGGCTAAGCGAGTAACGAAGATAGTGGGTGATTGTCACGGGTCACCCCTTCATTCTGAATTAACTAAATTAGGTACGAGAGTATATCTTGGAGAAGAAGTAAGCATGAATTGAAAGAAAAATAATAGTACTTGCATTAATTCATGAAGAACAGCAGAGCTCCGCACCTTAATCTATGAGGTGTAAAAACTCCACCGTAGAAAATACATAAGAGAAAAGAGGTCTAGGCATGGCCGAATGTCCAGCCTCCCAAATGTAACATAAAATTTTCCAAAAGTCCCTAATACACTAGTAAAGAGTGCTATTTATACTAAACTAGTTACTAGAGATTACAGAAAATAAGTAACTAAGTGCAGATAGTGCAGAAATCCACTTTCGGGACCCACTTGGTGTGTGCTTGGGCTGAGCATTGAGCTTTACACGTGCATAGCCTTTTCTAGAGTTAAACTCCAGCTTGGATGCCAGTTTGGGCGTTTAACTCCAGTTCTGGTGTCAGTTCCGGCGTTTTACGCCAGAAAAGAGTCTCTGGCTGGCGTTTAACGCCAGTTTAGGCCATTAAATCTCGGACAAAGTATGAAGTATTATACATTTCGAGAAAGCCCAAGATGTCTACTTTCCAACGCAATTGAGATCTCTCCAATTGGACTTCTATAGCCCCAAAAAATCCACTTCGAGTGCAGGAGGGTCATAATCCAACAACATATGCTGTCCTTTCTCATCCTCTGAATATGACTTTTGCTCAGGTCCCTCAATTTCAGCCAGAAACTACCTGAAATTACAGAAAAACATACAAACTCATAGTAAAGTCCAAAAATGTGATTTTTGCATAAAAACTAATAAAAATGTGATAAAAAATAACTAAAACATACTGAAAACTATGTAAAAACAATGCCAAAAAGCGTATAAATTATTCGCTCATCACAACACCAAACTTAAATTGTTGCTTGTCCCCAAGCAACCAAAAACAAAATAAGATAAAAATAAAATAATATACAATAAATTTCAAAATATCAATGAAGCTTAGTTCTAATTAGATGAGCGGGACTAGTAGCTTTTTGCTTCTGAACAGTTTTGACATCTCACTTTATCCTTTGAAGTTCAGAATGATTGGCATCCATAGGAACTCAGAATTCAGATAGTCTTATTGATTCTCCTAGTTTAGTATGTTAATTCTTGAACACAGTTACTTATGAGTCTTGGCCGTGACCCTAAGCATCTTGTTTTCCAGTATTACCACCGGATACATAAATACCACAGATACATAACTGGGTGAACCATTTTAGATTGTGACTCAGCTTTGCTAGAGTCCCCAGTTAGAGGTGCCCAGAGTTCTTAAGCACACTCTTTTTACTTTGGATCATGACTTTAACCACTCAGTCTCAAGCTTTTCACTTGGACCTTCATGACACAAGCACATGGTTAGGGACAGCTTGAATTAGTTGCTTTGGCCAGGATTTTATTCCTTTGGGCCCTCCTATCCATTAATGCTCAAAGCCTTGGATCCTTTTTACCCTTGCCTTTTGGTTTAAAGGGCTATTGGCTTTTTCTGCTTGCTTTTCTTTTTCTTTATTTTTTGCCATTTTTTCGCAAGCTTTGTGTTTTTCACTACTTTTTCTTGCTTCAAGAAGCAATTTTATGATTTTTCAGATTATCAATAACATTTCTCTTTTTTCATTATTCGTTCAAGAGCCAACAATTTTAACATTCATAAACTTCACTATAAAAAATATGCACTGTTCAAGCATTCATTCAGAAAACAAAAAGTATTGCCACCACATCAAAATAATTAAACTATTTTCAAGATAGAATTCAAAATTCATGTACTTCTTGTTCTTTTGCAAATAAAAACATTTTTCATTTAAGAAAGGTGAAGGATTCATGAAACATTCATAACTTTAAGACATAGACACTAATAATCATGTAATAAAGACACAAACATAGACAAAGTATAAAGCAAAGGAAATGAAAAATAGAAAAACAAATAACAAGGAAATGAAAGAACCGGTCCACCTTAGTGACGGCGACTAGTTCTTCCTCTTGAAGATCCTATGTAGTGCTTAAGCTCTTCAATGTCTCTTCCTTGCCTTTGTTGCTCCTCTCTCATGGCTCTTTGATCTTCTCTGATTTTATGGAGGATGATGGAGTGCTCTTGGTGCTCCAATCTCAGTTGCTCCATGTTGGAACTCAATTCTCCTAAAGAGGTGTTAAGTTGCTCCCAATAGTTGTGTGGAGGGAAGTGCATCCCTTGAGGCATCTCAGAAATTTCTTGATGAGGGACTTTATGATGGGTAAGGTAGGTGGGATTTTATGAAAAGGGGTGGGTTTGGGAAGGAAGTGTTTTGAATTTGAATGGTAAGGTAGGTGGGATTTTATGATGGGTTTTTGTGGAATAGTGGATGAATGTGAGTGGTGAAGAGATTATAGGGAAGAGGGTAGGACTTGATAGGTGAATGGTGTTTGGGGAAGAGTGTTATGGAAAGGTGTGAAGAGGAGAGAGAGTGAGTTGGGGTAGGTGGGGATCCTATGGGGTCTACAGATCCTGAGGTGTCAAGAATTTCACATCCCTGCACCTTTCTGGCGTGTAAACGCCCCTGGATAGCCCTTTCTGGCATTTAAACGCCATTATGCTGCCTTTCCTGGCATTAAACGCCATGATGATGCCCCTTTCTGGCGTCTAACGCCAATCAGATGCCTTTTTCTAGCGTTAAACACCGGTCTGATGCCCCTTTTAACGCCAGCCAGACACTAGACACCCTTTTCTGGCGTTAAACGCCAGTCTGTCTGCCAATTCTAGCATTTAATGCTTAGAATGCTGCCAGACTGGGCGTTAAATGCCCATTCTGCTATCCTTACTCGCATTTAAACGCCAGTAAGCCTATCCTCCAGGGTGCGCTATTTTTGATGCTATTTTTTATTCCGCTTTAATTCTGCAGCTATTTTTGTGACTCCACATGATCATCAACCTAAAGAAAACATAAACTAACAATGGAAATTGAAATGGAAAAGTAATTAACATAGATAAATAAGATTGGGTTGCCTCCCAATAAGCGCTTCTTTAATGTCAATAGCTTGACAGGAAGCTCTTACAGAGCTTCACAGATGCTCAGAACATGATTGTGGCCCCCCAACACCAAACTTAGAGTTTGAATGTGGGGGCTCTGCTTGACTCTGTATGGGGAGAATTGGATGAAGCTCTTCATGCTTCTTCTCCATGTTTACAGAAGAAGATGCTTGAGCCTTAAACACAAGGTAGTCTTTATTCAATTAAAGGACTAACTCTCCTCTCTCCACATCAATCACAGCCCTTGCTGTGGCTAGGAAGGGTCTTCCAAGGATGATGGATTCATCCTCATCCTTCCAAGTATCTAGGGTTATGAAGTCAGCAAGGATGTAAAGGCCTTCAACTTTCACTAAGGCATCCTCTACAAGTCCATAAGCCTGCTTCATTGATTTGTCTGCCATCTCTAGTGAGATTCTTGCAGCTTGTACCTCAAAGGTCCCTAGTTTCTCCATTACAGAGAGTGGCATGAGGTTTATACCTGACCCCAGGTCATACAAAGCCTTCTCAAAGGTCATGGTGCCTATGGTACAAGGTATTAAGAACCTTCCGGGATCCAGTTTCTTTTGAGGCAATGTCTGCTGAACCCAGGCATTTAGTTCACTAATGAGTAATGGAGATTCATCCTCCCAAGTTTTATTACCAAATAACTTGGCATTCAGCTTCATGATTGCTCCTAGGTATCGAGCAACTTGCTCTTCAACAATATCTTCATCTTCTTCAAAGGAAGAATACTCATCAGAGCTCATGAATGGTAATAGAAAGTTTAGTGGAATCTCTATGGTCTCTGTATGAGCCTCAGATTCTTTTGGTTCCTCATTAGGGACTTCCTTATTGGCTAGTGGGCGTCCATTGAGGTCTTCCTCACTGAAAATTACTACCTCTTTCTCCTCTATAGGTTCGGCCATTTTGGATATATTGATGGCCTTGCACTCTCTCTAGATTCTCTTCTGTATTGCTTGGGAGAGTACTAGGAGGAGTTTCAGTAACTCTTTTACTCAGCTGACCCACTTGTGCTTCCAAATTTCTGATGGAGGATCTTGTTTCAGTCATGAAACTGAGAGTGGCCTTAGATAGATCAGAGGCTATATTTGCTAAACCAGAGTTGCTATGCTCAGAATTCTCTGTCTATTGCTGAGAAGATGATGGAAAAGGCTTGCTATTGCTAAACCTATTTCTCCCACCATTATTATTATTGAAGCTTTTTTGAGGCTTTTGTTGATCCTTCCATGAGAAATTTGGATGATTTCTCCATGAAGGATTATAGGTGTTTCCATAGGATTCTCCTATGTAATTCACCTCTTCCATTGCATGATTCTCATGGTCATAAGCTTATCTTTCAGAGGAAGCTTCTTTAGTACTGCCGGGTGCATCTTGCAATCCAGTTAGATTCCGAGAAAGCATATTGACTTGCTGAGTCAATATTTTGTTCTGAGCCAATATGGCATTCAGAGTATCAATCTCAAAAACTCCTTTCTTCTGAGTCATCCCATTACTCACAGGATTTCTTTCAGAAGTGTACATGAACTGATTATTTGCAACCACCTCAATGAATTTTTGAGCTTCTGTAGGGGTTCTCTTCAGATGAAGAGATCCACCAGAAGAGTGGTCCAATGACATCTTGGATAATTCAGACAGACCATCATAGAATATATCCAAGATGCTCAATTCTAAAAGCATGTCAGAAGGACGCCTTCTGATCAATTGCTTGTATTTTTCCCAAGCTTCATACAAGGATTCACATTCCTTTTGTCTGAAGGTTTGGACTTCCACTCTAAACTTGCTCATCTTTTGAGATGGAAAAAATTTGGCCAAGAAAGTATTGACCAACTTTTCCCAAGAGTTCAGGCTTTCCCTAGGTTGTAAGTCCAACCATATCATAGCTCTGTCTCTTACAGCAAAGGGAAAAAGCATAAGTTTGTAAATCTCGGGATCAACCCCATTGATCTTAACAGTGTCACAGATTTGCAAGAATTCAGCTAAGAACTGATGAGGATCTTCCAATGGAAGTCCATGAAACTTGCAATTTTGCTGCATTAGAGAAACTAATTGAGGCTTAAGCTCAAAGTTATTTGCTCCAATTGTAGGAATTGAGATGCTTCTTTTCTGTAAGGTCCTCTCTGGAGTGTTGTACTTTAACTTTTCTTAGCTTCCTCTTCAAAGTCCTTTCAGGTTCATGATTAGCTTCAACAAGAATGTCCTTATCCTTGTTCCTACTCATATGAAAAAGAAAAGAACAAAAAGAGTAGTAGAATCCTCTATGTCACATTATAGAGATTCCTTTATGTGTCAGAGGAAAAGAAGAATAGAAGAATAAGGTAGAGAGAATAAGAAGAATTCGAACACAGAGAGAGGAATAGGGTTCGAATTATTAGATGAGTAGAAGAGAAATGTTAGTGAATAAATGAAATAAATAGAAAGAGATGAGAGAGAGAATATTTGGAAAAGAAAAATATTTTTATTTTTATTTAATTAATTAAGTTAGTTTCGAAAATTTGAAAAGAAATACAAGAAAATTAAAAACTAAAGCAATTAGTTAATTAAAAATATTTTTGAAAAAGTGGTTAGTGATTTTCGAAAATTAGAAGTGGAAAAGTAGTTAGGTGGTTTTGAAAAAGATAAGAAATAGTAAACTTTTTTTTAAATTAAAACAAACAAGTTAAGTAGTTAGTTGAAAAAGATTTGAAAATAAATTTTGAAAAGATAAGAAGTTAGAAAAAGATTTTGAAATTAAAATTTTAAAAATATATGATTGAAATTTATTTTGAAAAAGAATTGAAAAAGAAATTAAAAAGATTTGATTTTTAAAATTAAAGTTGATGACTTGACTAACAAGAAACTAAAAGATATGATTCTAGAATTCAAAGATTGAAGCTTTCTTAACAAGAAAGTAACAAACTTGAAATTTTTGAATCAAAACATTAATTGTTAGTAAGAATTTTCGAAAATATGAAATAAAATTAAGAAAAAAATTTTGAAAAATTAGTTTTAAAATTTTCGAAAACATTAAAAGAAAAATGAAAAAGATTTTGAAAAATTTTACGAATCAAATTCAAAAATCATGAAAAAAAATGAAAAGGAATTGATTTTGAAAAAGATTTGAAAAGATAAAGTTTTTAAATTGAAATTTTGACTTGACTAACAAGAAGCAACTATATTTTAAAAATTTTTGACCAAGTCAACTCAAAATTTCGAAAATTATGAGAAGAATAAGGAAAATATATTTTTTTTTAACTTTTGAATTTTTACTAAGGAGAGAAAAAAAACATCAAAATGAAACAAAACATAAAAATTTAAGATCAAAAGAAATAATGCATGCAAGAACACTTTAAATGTCAAGATGAACACCAAGAACACTTTGAAGATCATGACAAACATCAAGAGCATATTTTTTAAAATTTTTAAGAAAAGAAAGACATGCAAGAAACCAAACTTAAGAACTTTTGTACTAGGGACACTAACAATTCGAAAATGCACCAGAAAAACAAGAAAAGACACAAAATAAGAAAAATTAAAGATCAAACAAGGAAAATCATCAAGAACAACTTGAAGATCAAAGAAGAACACAATGCATGAATTTTCGAAAATAAAGGAAAATTAAAAACATGCAGTTGACACCAAACTTAAAATTTGACACTAGACTCAAACAAGAAACACAAGTTTTTTTGGCTTTTATGAATTTAAATTTTTTTTTGTGTTTTTATTATTTTTTTTCGAAAACTCTCTTTTTTTTTGAAAACTTTTTGAAAAGAAAATAAAGGTTGAAACAAGAAAGAAGGTTACATAATCTAAGCAACAAGATGAACTGTCAATTATCCAAACTCGAACAATCCCCTGCAACAGTGCCAAAAACTTGGTGCACGGAATTGCTATCACACTTTTCACAACTCTGGTACAACTAACCAGCAAGTGCACTGGGTCATCCAAGTAATAGAAACCTTACGTTAGTAAGGGTTGATCCCACGGAGATTGCCGGCTTGAAGCAAGCTATGGTCATCCTGTAAATCTTAGTCAGGCGGATTTAATTGGTTATGAGTTTTGATAATTGAAAGACAAATAAAACACAAATTAAAATAAAGATACTTACGTAATTCATTGGTGGGAATTTCAGATAAGCGTTTAGAGATGCTTTGTTGCTTCTGAACCTCTGCTTTCCTATTGTCTTCATCCAATCATGCGTGCTCCCTTCCATGGCAAGCTGTATGTTGGTGGATCACCGTTGTCAATGGCTACCATCCGTCCTCTTAGTGAAAATGGTCCAGGTACAGTTTCTGTACGGCTAATCAACTGTCAGATTTCTCATCTCGGATGAAAAATACCAGGCACAGGTACCGCATGGATAATCATCTGTCGGTTCTCACTTGTGTCAGAATAGGATCTCTCTATCCTTTTGCACACTGTCACTACGCCCAACATTTGTGAGTTTGAAGTTCGTCACAGTCATCCCTTCCCAGATCCTACAAGGAATACCACAGACAAGGTTTAGACTTTCCAGATCTCAGGAATGCTGCCAATTGGTTCTAGCCTATACCACGAAGGTTCTAACCTCATGGACTCGGTCCGTGGATTAGAGACCCAAAAGATTATACTCCGGCTGTCGTCCAATGACTACGTTGAACATCATGTAGACCGCTTGTGGTTGTCAGGCACGCGGATCTTGGCTAAGCGAGTAACGAAGATAGTGGGTGATTGTCACGGGTCACCCCTTCATTCTGACTTAACTAAATTAAGTACGAGAGTATATCTTGGAGAAGAAGTAAGCATGAATTGAAAGAAAAATAATAGTACTTTCATTAATTCATAAAGAACAGCAGAGCTCCGCACCTTAAGCGATGAGGTGTAGAAACTCCACTGTAGAAAATACATAAGAGAAAAGAGGTCTAGGCATGGCCGAATGGCCAGCCTCCCAAATGTAACATAAAAGTCTCCAAAAGTCCCTAATACACTAGTAAAGAGTGCTATTTATACTAATCTAGTTACTAGGGATTACAGCAAATAAGTAACTAAGTGCAGATAGTGCAGAAATTTACTTCCGGGGCCCACTTGGTGTGTGCTTGGGCTGAGCGTTGAGCTTTACACGTGCATAGGCCTTTTCTAGAGTTAAACGCCAGCTTGGATGCCAGTTTGGGCGTTTAACTCCAGTTCTAGTGTCAGTTCCGGCGTTTTACACTAGAAAAGGGTCTCTGGAAAGCCCAAGGTGTCTACTTTCCAACACAATTGAGAGCGCGCCAATTGGGCTTCTGTAGCTCCAGAAAATCCACTTCGAGTGCAGGAGAGACAGAATCCAACAACATCTGCAGTCCTTTCTCAGCCTCTGAATTAGACTTTTGCTCAGGTCCCTCAATTTTAGCCAGAAAATACCTGAAATTACAGAAAAATACACAAACTCATACTAAAGTCCAGAAATGTGATTTTTGCATAAAAACTAATAAAAATGTAATAAAAAGTAACTAAAACATACTAAAAACTATGTAAAAACAATGCCAAAAAGCGTATAAATTATCCACTCATCACAGACGGTCATGGACGGTGATCAAATCAAGGATAACAATAAAGCTAAGTTAGACTTGGTTGAAATTTGCAAGCGACCTAATACGCACTTAAAGAGGATTGATAATGGATGGTGGTTTAAGCCAAAGGCTGTGTACGCTTTTGACAAAAGAATAGAGACAGAATATTTGTAGATGGATTAGGGTTTTGAGATTTTTCGATGGTTAAACCTCTAACTTGAGTAGATATGCAAATGTCGCTCAGGGTAAGCTTGCTGAACTGAAGAGTCATGACTGTCATATTTTTCTAGAGTCATTGCTTTCTGTTATCTTCAGAGAACTTTCCACTAACATGTGAAAACCACTCACAACAATAAGTGAGTTTTTTAGAGAGTTGTATGCTACCATATTAAAGGTTATTGATCTTTGGGTGATGGAGAAGAACATCCCCATGATATTGTGTGAGCTAGAGAGGATATTCTCTCCTGATTTTTTTTATGTGACGGAATACTGACCAATTGACCTGCCTTATGAAGCAAGAATGTGTGGGTCATCTAATTTAGATGGATGTATGCATTTGAAAGATTGATTGGGTCATTCAAGCAAACTGTGAAAAATAGAGTTCGTGTCGAGGGATCCGTATGCGAGGCCTTTCTAGCCAAAGAAACTTCCACATTTTGTTCCATCTATTTTAAGCCACATGTTGAAACCTGGAGAACTAGAAGTGGTAGGAACGTTGATAGGGGAGAATTCTCGTTGAGTGGACCAAAATACCTTATTTTTGTTTAAAAAGAAAATGTGCTAGGCATGGAAAAGTGAACACTAGTTAGAGCAGAAGGAAGTTAAGGCTGCACATCTACATGTATTACTAAATTGTTATCATATTTCATCCTATATGTCGTAAGTTTGTTAACTAATTTAAATAACTTGTTATATATTTCAAAGATTGGTATTACTTATTTAGATAATTAATCTCGTTATAATACTGTTTCTACATAGGTTATTTCAACAAACAAATTCTGATTCTTCAATTGATAAGTTTTCACTTTGGTTCAAAGAATACGTTCGGTCGAATCTATATTACATAAAAAATGTTGAACTTTTTGCACTTAGTTGGAGTCTAATGAATAAAGGGATGAGCTATCCAATTTACAACGTCAACGGTTATTGATTTTATTCTTTTCAATGGTTAATGGGTAAAAAATTAGATAATAGTGGGGTTTGGTTCTGCAGAGACACAGGTAGTAGTCATTTTGATTGGTTTGGTGTGTTGCATAACGTAATTCAATTACAACATTTTTGTCACACTACGCACACAATATTTGTGTTTAAATATGAATGGTTTGATTCAAATTCTTGAGACAGAATGCAAAAGCATAAAGATTACTATACCACTAAAGCAAGATTCTGAAAACCGGTTCGAACCGATTAGTCAAATCGGGAACCGATGGCTGCAGCGGCTCGGGCAACAAGGAAAATCGCCTCTTCTAAAAACCGGCACCAAACCATTAAACCAGACAAAAATTGATCAGTCTGACCGAATTGAGATTCGGTTGGTTTTCAAAAAACTACTTCAACGCATTTTGCAAAAATTTTAAAAGAAAAACCAAGCGCTAATTTTGATTTTTCCTAAGCTTTCTCTCTCCCTAGCCCCTCTAGTCTGAGAACGTAGGCATGCAGCAGAGAGGATCCTCCATCTCGTTGCTATTCCTTAACGCCCAGCCACTACCACCATCGCGATCTACACCCCGCCATCTGCACAGTGCCATCATCGTCATAACGCGTCTGTTTGCCACGCTTTCTCGTCCATTTTGAGATTCCACATCCGTTCTGAGCTTCCGTCGCCTCTGTATTGTGGTGCTTCCTCCACTGTGCAGCTTTCATCTGAGCTCCCTCTCTGTCGCATATTCGAGGATTCAACCTTCAGCATCACCTGTTGGAGCTACAGATGTGTGAAGTGATTTTTTTTTATTCTTGTTCTTTCTTGTATTTGGGTTGTTGTCGGGTTTTTTTTGCTGTTGTTTTTTTGTTTTAAATATTTTAAATGTTGTTGTGGTGATAATCTGAGTTCATATTATTATTAATTTGGTAATTTGTAAAATTGTTATTGAGGTACTATTTTTTTTACTCTGTGATTGACTAATTATTAGGTTGCATTCTTGTCTAATTTTAATTTGAGTAAATATTTTTGTTTTAATTTATGTTCTTGATCTTGTTCATTTGCTAATTTGATAAATTATTGTTATTATGATGTTATTATTAATTTTATAATTGTTAATTTGTATAATTGTTGTGATTTGTTATTCATTATCGTTGTAATTGGGCGGCTGACAACTAAATTTTGTTCTTAGATAGATGATAGTATCAATCAATTTGATTAAATCATGTTTGATAGGTAATTTTTAGGGCAAATTACGATAATAAGTCAAGAAGAGCAAAATTTTACACAAATTCACCAAACCAAAATCTGGTTCAAGAATCTATCAATGCACATTTTTATATAGTTCGAATCAGATCAATTCAAACTCAAACTACACGTAATTCGAATCATATTGATTCGAACTATGTACACATGCACACACCAAATAATTCGAATCAGGTTTATTAGAATTACACCCACGCACACGTTCCCAAGTAATTCGAATTTGATTCATTCGAATTATACTGTTAAAAACTTAATAATTTATTAAAAAAATTATTAAAAAATTAATAATTATTAAAAAATTTATTAAAAAATTAATAATTTAAAATAAAAAAATTTTATTTCATACATTAAAAAAAGCTAACAAAATATTTAATTATGAGACTTCTTTAAAATATTAATGAGCTATCAATTCGAATTTCATACAATACTCTTTTGTCTTTTAATAGCTCATGAATATTTTTTAATAAATTTTTTTAATGAATTTATTTAAATTATACTACAAAAAATACTTTATTATATGCAAAATAATTTTAAAAAATGGCTTAAAAATTATTTTTTAAATTATTTTGCATAGAATAAAATATTTTTTTGTGGTATAATTTAAATAAATTTATTAAAAAATATTCATGAGCTATCAAGAATGGGCAAAAGAGTATCGTATAGAATTCGAATTGATCACCGTATAATTTGAATCATAGTGATTCGAACTCCCTCATGCGTAATTCGAATCATGTAATATCTCATCATATAATTTAAACAATTTTATTAAAAAATTATCATGAATATTTTTTAATAAATTTATTTAAATTATACCACAAAAAAATATTTTTTTCTATGCAAAAAAATTCAAAAAATTGTTTAAAAGATGTTAGGAGTACTATAAAAATTTGTAATGTCTTAATGATTTAGGACATTAAAGATATACTTTACATAGTCAATAATAATTTAAAAATTAAAGAAAATATATTTTTATCATGTATTTACCTAAATCACTAGAATATTACAAATTTTTATAGTACTCATAACGTCTTTTAAGCCATTTTTTTTAAAATTATTTTGTATAGAATAAAATATATTTTTTAATTATTTTGTATAGAATAAAATATTTTCTTTAATTTCTAAATTATTATTGACTATGTAGAGTACTTTATTTAAAATTTGAGTACATGTATGTATTTTACCTAAGTCATTAGAACATTACAAATTTTTATAGTACTTCTAACATTTTTTAAGTCATTTTTTTAAAATTATTTTGCATAGAATAAAATATGTTTTGTAATATAATTTAAATAAATTTATTAAAAAATTTTATTAAAAAATATTCATGAGCTATTAAAAATGGACAAAAGAGTATTGTATGGAATTCGAATTGATAGCTCATTAATATTTTAAAGAAGTCTTGTAATTAAATATTTTGTTAGCTTTTTTTAATGTATAAAATAAAATATATATTTTTTAATTTTTAAATTATTAATTTTTTAATAAATTTTTTTAATAATTATTAATTTTTTTAATAATTTTTTAATAAATTATTAATTTTTAAACAGCATAATTCGAATTATACCATGAATAATTCGAATCAGTCAAATTCGAATTACTTGGGAACGCGTGCGTGGGTGTAATTCGAATCAAGCTGATTGGAATTACTTGGTGTGTGCATGTGTACATAGTTCAAATCAATATGATTCGAATTACGTGTAGTTTGAGTTCGAATTGATGATCTGATTCGAACTATATAGAAACGTGCATTGGTAAATTCTTGAACTAGATTTTGGTTTGGCGAATTTGTGTAAAATTTTATGTTGTATCACTTGATTTTTTTGGGTGGTGGAAATAAAGATAAAGATGATCTCAACAAAACAAATTTGCGACATATTTTGATGTTGGAATTTTATTTTATTTTATTTTATTTGTTATTTGATTTTTGAATTTGTATTTGGATTAAATTAAAAGGAAAAGTATAGGGTACCAACATATTATCTGCCAACTTATTACCAACAATGATTAATTATTATATTTTAAACACATGTGTAAAGAGACACATCCAAAAAATATATCTATAAAGACACTTCTATTAAACATAACTATAAAAAAATATTTTTATTAGACACATCCACAAAGACACTTCCATTAAATACTCTTATAAATAAGAGTTGACAGATGTTGGCAGAAATGCTGTTGGTAACGTAGCAGGATTGAAATTAAAATATTATGGTTGATGTAGTATTTTAATTTGTATGATATTTTAAACTTTATATTAGACTATAGCTATATTTAGTATGTTTATTTATTTTTTATTTATTATTTTATTATAAAAAGATTTTTAGTTGAACTGGTCGAACCAATAAATTATTAAACCAATAGCTAGAAGGGTTCAATGACCAGTTCGGTTTTCTGAACCTTGCACTAAAGTGAATGTAAACAAGAAACATGACATCACATACTTTCATTTTATCCCAAAATGCACGATAAGTAGATTATTTGCCTTATTTGAAAAAGCGTAAATCTAGTTGGATGGTTGTAATTAAGACTAAACCAAGAAGTCGCATATAAAGTCTAACAAGACGAAGGGCCAACAATCTTACAAAGTTGATGATCCAATTCTTTTAAAGTTGGTGGTTAATACCGGTGATTCTATCACCTTTAAGTCATCTCTTATAGACGATAAAATCATTAATTTTAGAGTAGATGATAATATTTATCCACCAAAAAAAAGAGGACGACAAAAAAAAGAAGGAGACGATAGAAACGAAGAAGAGGAGGAATTCAATTATTAGGAAGTAACATTCGAAGAGCATAATGAACAAGGGTTGATAGAACGACAATAAAAAAGAAAAATCTAAATAAGGGTAATCATATAGGATTTTCTTTTATGTAGTTTGACATTTTATTGACGAGATTACTTAGTCTATTTTTAACAATTATTATTTCGGATTATATTATAATTTTTTATTTTAATAAAAATATTTAATTTTTATTAATTTTTAATTTAATTATTAGTTATCATATTATAAAGTCTAGTAATAGCAGGTTATAATTATGATACTTACAGTTAAAAAACATTAAATAAAAATATTTTTTATTAATAAATTATTGTCATCGGATTTTGTGAAAAATAAATCTGACAATATCATTTAGAGTTTTTTTAAAATAATATTATTGTCGGGTTTCTTTCGGATGATAAGTACGACTTGAATTGGCTATTTCAAAAGATATTACGTCAAAATTTGTTTAAGGTAATTAGTATTGGATTCATAAATTTTGCTGATAAACGATCATCGATAATATTTATATCATTAGATTCGTTTCAATAATAAATTTATCGGTAATAATATCACCGACAAATATTTTTAAGAATTTCATCGATAAATCTGATAGTTTAAAATTTTTTTGTAGGGTTAATAATTGAATTGATTGGCTTGTTATACATAAATGTTGCGCAGTAGGTGACTTGTGATTTTTACCTTGTATTGAATAAGTTTTTCATGATAAAATCTTAACGTGTTATTAGCTATCTACTTCTGGTTTTGTGCGATTTTCCATTATATTATTGTGATACCATTAATGGCATTATTACTTGTGCTTGGGTAATTGTTCGTTCCTCTTATTTTTGTAAGGATTGGGTCATGTGTTTTATTCCTATCACTAACTAATTGCACTCTCCATCAAAGACTAATTTTGGGCTTGAATACAAAAGTGTGCGTCTTTTCTCAACGAATTAGACATTAACCATTGAAAAGATTTGAGATGATAAGTCAATCTATTTATACATCTACATGTTTAAATATGACGATGGATTTTGGATTTAATTAATATGTTTTAAGTTGATTATAGCTTTCCTTTCATCAATGCAAAAGACTTATGACTTTTTTATGACAATTTCTTTTTCCAATTTAGCAATTTTTCTACCACTAAGGTTATGGATCTTACTCAAATTGGAGAGTGTTTAACATCTATTTCTCAAATAATGCTTTTTTTTAAAGTGATTCTTTCCAACAGGGAGAAGTATATGACAAATTTTTAGGGTTATGCTACATATTTAAGTATTTTTTTATCTAAATTTTATTCAAGTAGGTCTAACACCAACAAAAACTACTCTTATTAAAAGAGCGTCATTACACGCGCTTTATTTTCTTTTCCTCTCCCGCGTTTCTTCTTCTTCTTCTCCCCTGTAGTTCTTCTTCTTCTTCTTTTAAATACACGCATATGTCATCTTCTTCTTCTTTCAAATTCGCGTATACATCCCCCTCCTCCTCCTCCTCCTCCTTCTTCTCCTCTTTCGTTATCATCATCACCAACAATACTAACATTTTGCTAATAGATTATTTTTTCAATCGAATTGAATGGAATGCGATTGCTAAATTGAATTTAATTGAATTGAATGGACGCAAGTGTTCTGAATCTGAATTGAATTGAATTGAATTGATAATCTCTAAATTATAGACAGAGGTGTTTCGAATTTGATTTTATATAATAGATTATGTTTCGTTCATTTAGTACTATACAATTATTTCACCATGAGTACGTGTTCGGTTCATTATGCAGAAAGCTTTTTGAATTTGATTTTATATAATGGATTATGTTTCGTTTACTCAGTACTAAACAATTGTTTCACCATGAATACGTGTTCGGTTCATTATACAAAAATCTATTCGAATTTGATTTTATATAATGGATTATGTTTCGTTCACTCAATACTATACAATTGTTTCACTATGAGTACGTGTTCGGTTCGTTATGCAGAAAGCTGTTCGAATTCGATTTTATATAATGAATTATATTTCGTTCACTCAGTTGTTTCACTATGAGTACGTGTTCGGTTCATTATGCAGAAAGCTGTTCGAATTTGATTTTATATAATGGATTATGTTTCGTTCACTCAATACTATACAATTGTTTCACCATGAGTACATGTTCGATTCATTTCTGTTTTGCACAATTTAAAACTCTTCCTCCTTTCCTTCTACTGCTTCTTCATCAGGGAGAGAAGGAGGAAAAGACAAAAAAATACAGCAGCAACAACAACAAAAGAATGATGATAAGGAGAAAAGACGTGAAGAAGAAGAAACACCAAAAAGAAGGAAGAGAATGAGGAGGAGGAGGAACGCGAAGAAGAAGACGCTCCGTGCGTAAAACGCGGAAGAAGAAGAAGAAGAAGAAGAAGCATGGGAGAGAAGAGAAGAAGCGTAAAGAAAAAAAAAACGGAAAGAGCGTGTGACCTAAAATTACTTAAATGAACTTGGATGTCAAAATTACTTGAACGTGAAGAATATCTCAATTTTCTATTTGCATGGATTCTACTATATCCACTGTGAATATAGTTGGTTATATATAGATATTAGAATCTGAACTAAAGCGGTTATACCTCCGATATATAGGATATATGCTAATTAAGTAATTAGAAATATTTTGTAAATGATTACCAATAAAATTCTTTTAATTCTAACCGTAAATAAGAATAAAATTTAGATCCTTTTGAATATTCGATTTTGATGAGTTTGGAAAACTCTATTTTTAATTAAGTGATGATCAAACATTATTATTATGATTAAATTAATATTGGATTGAATGATTAAATTAATTTTTGCAATGCAGGATTATGTCAGCTGAAAAACAAATTTCTAGTGCAAGCCAAATTACATTCAGCCTTTGGTTTTGATAAAATATGATGAGTATGGCTGAATTAATTTTTGTTACTTTGGTCAATATAATCCATTATGGTTACAAGTCCAAGTTGAAAATGCTTTCCTATTTGCTCTATGCATGACCCAAAATTTATCAGAAAAGCAAATGTTACTATTGGGCCAGAATTATATAATTATAACAACTAAGCCCAATGTTAATTCCTCATGCATGATCCGAAACAAATGAAAGAAGGAAAGCAAAATTGCTTCCAACGGATCCAAGCATTTCACCATGTGATGGATTCCAAAATTTATTACATTGTCATTTATTGCATGGGAACTATGAGAGAGAAGGCAAGACACTTGATTTGATTGTAGCACTAATGACTACACGCTACTCAGCAAGGAAAGAATCATTTCATTTAATCTCATTCTCTTTCCTAAATCAATGCTTTTCAAATTTCTCTCTTCTCTCTCTATTTGCTTCTCTTCTTCGGTTATTATCCAGGAAACAATGGAAGCTATGTTAAGCTACCAAAAGAAAGAAGAAGCTGCATGCATCAAGACCATCAAACTAATGATGGCAAGAAAACATAACACAATAAAAGTATGCTGTGGCTGAGATTATCACCAAAAGTGGTAAGATTTGGTGAGGTAATCTCGAGTCCTTCATACTCAAAAAGAAAAAAGGAGATTCGGCCAGCAAGTAGGAGATCTTTGGAGGCATGGCTTGTCTCTGATTCTGCTCAACCACCACAGGAAGTAGCTAGAGTGGTGAAGTGATGGAAGAGGCAGAGATTGGAGCAGATGAAGCCATCATCATCATGAAGCATCAAGGGCCAGAAATCCATCTTGAAGAGCAAGCCAAGGATGGAGCGCTCGGATTGATGAAGAGTGATGACCAAAGAAGAACTAGAGGTATTTGCATGTTGGGTTTTGCATGAGTTACCTCTTCTCTCCCTGTGGCCGAACCGGTTCTGTTTTGAAGGAAAGGAAGTTAAGCTTGGTTTTGTTTCAACTGTGAAGGCTTCTCTTCTCTATAAAAGGAGTGAACAGTCACGGTTTGATTCAAGGAGAAAGTTTGAGAGTGCAAGGCACAGAAGTCTCATAGCTAACTAAGCTTACAGATTTTCTTCTCCTTCAATGTATTCAGTTTTGTAATTTTTCTGTTTAATTTTGTCATGTCTTGAGTCTCATGGAAAAAAGGCAAACAGTGAGGTTTGTATGAAAAAGCCATAGAGCAGAAAAAGGCAGAGAGTGCAAAATTAAAAGAAAAAAAGCCATAGATGCCTTAGAGTTCCTTTGTTCATCTATGTTGTGTTTCATGATTCTGTGGGAATCCCCTTGTAAGTTGGATTAGCACTTTACAGTTTGTAATCTGGATGCTTATAGTAAAATTCCATCATTGTTGTGATGGAGACTGAATGTAGGCTGCATTGCACTTAGCAGCTGAACCAGGATATATTTGAGTGTAATATTCTTTCTCTACTACTCCATTTTTGTTTCTGTTGCACAAGAGCCAAAATCAAAAATATCGCGTGCCAAGTGACGAGACAAAAACAAAAAGTCTCGTGGCTAGGGACGAGACAAAAACAGAAAAGTCTCCTCAAAGACCAGAAAGTGTATTCAAGCAAAAAGGGGGCTAAGATTCAACCCCCCCTTCTCTTAGCCACTGAAACCATCAATTTGTATCAGAGCTTGGTCTCAAAGAGATCAAGCTTTGCAGCTTGGAGAAAAGATCCTCATGGCAGAAAGTAGTGGCTCAAATATGGTGTCCTACAATCTCACAGAGGGACAGTCAAGCAACAAACCTCCTCTTTTCAATGGGAAAAACTATACCTATTGGAAGGAGAGAATGAAGATCTTTGTGCAAGCAGTAGACTACATGCTTTGAAAGATTATCCTAGAAGGACCACAGTTTCCTACTAACACTAATGCTGAAGTAGTAGTCACTCTTAAACCAGAAGCAAGCTGGACAGAGGAAGATAGGAAGAAAGTGGAGCTAAATACCAAGGCCATAAATCTACTCAACTGTGCTATCAGTTTCGAGGAGTACTGACGGGTATCACGATGCACAACGGCAAAGGAAATCTGGGATAAATTACAAATCACTCATGAAGGAACCACCATTGTAAAGAAGACTCGGATAGACATGTTAAACAGGGAATATGAAATGTTTACAATGAAGGAAGGAGAATCCATTGATGAACTGTTCGAACGGTTCAACACCATCACTGCTGGCTTGGATGCTATGAGAGTAACACATTCTGATTCTGTGCTTGTGAGAAGAGTGTTGAGATGTCTCACTAAAGAGTGAGAAACAAAAGCTTTAATTATTTCTGAGAGCAGTAATCTTGATTCCATGACACTTGATGATTTGAGAGGAAACCTTCTTGCTTTTGAAAACACTTATTTAAAAAAGGAGTCAAAAAAGAAAGGAATTGCATTTTCTTCTGTAACTAACCCTCTGGATGATGAATCCAGTGATAAATCATCTGAAAATGAATTTGTGTTGTTTGCCAAAAAATTCAGGAAAATGGTGAAGTTCAAAGGCAAAGGCGGCAGCTCAAGGAAAATGAAGAAAGACCTTAGCAAAGTGACTTGTTTCAACTGCAAGGAAATGGGACATTACAAATCTGATTGTCCCAAGTTAAAAAGGGAGGAGAAGAAAAAAGGAGGGAAGAAGAAGGGTCTAATGGCATCATGGGAAGACTTGGAAAATGATTCTGACAGTGATGAAGAATCTGAGACCAAGTCACAGCCTTGTCTCATGGCAAATCATGTAGATTAGGTATTTTTTCAAAACCCTGACACTGAAGACCTTCATCTTATGATAGATCACCTTTCTGAAAAAATAAGATGTTTTCTGACTGATAATCAAGATCTTGAACAACAAATTTTCATTCTTAAAGCTGAAAATGATTTTCTCAAAGAAAAGCTAAGGGAGGCCAAAACTGCTTGTGATCTTGTGGAAGAAAATAAGCAGTTGAAAGCTCAACTTAGAAGTTGTAAAAGTGATCACTCTGTAGTTGCATATGTAAATTGTTTTAAGGAAAATGAAGAGTTGCAAAAAAGGGTCAAAAGTCTTGAAAATGACTTAGCCAAATTTACTCAAAGTTCTAAAAATTTAAATCAAATTTTGGCTAGTCAAAAACCACTCTTTGATAAAGCTGGTTTGGGGTTTTATAAATCTGATGGGAAACCTTCCTTTAAAGATAAAGCATCTTCATCCAATGACACAAGGTTTCAAGATCCCACCTACTTTAACAAAACAGCAACTCCAAGATTTTGTAGATTGTGTAACCGAAGTGGTCATTTTCCCGTTCAGTATTTCTTTGGTGAAAGAATGATTGGTGATAAAGTTTACAAAGTTGTATTTGATTACAATGATTTGGGACATAAGAGATGGTTTAACGTAAAAGGATCCAAGAAAATTTGGATACCTAAGGTCACTTGAGCTTATTTTGTAGGTATGCCTAGCATCCAAGAGGAAGGAAAATATGTGATACATGGACAGCGGATGCTATAGGCATATGACCGGAAAGACAACCTTCTTCATAAAGTTTGATGAATATGATGGAGGACGTGTCACTTTCGGTGATAATGGAAAAGGAAAGATAGTAGCCGTTGAAAAAGTTGGTAAAAACTTTTCATCTTGTATAAATGATGTTCTTCTTGTCAATGGTTTGAAACATAATTTACTTAGTGTAAGTCAATTGTGTGATTTAGGATTTGAAGTAATTTTTAGAAAATTGGTATGCTTGGTTGTTTGTGAAAAAACTGGGGATATTCTTTTTGAAGTTAAGAGATGCAACAATGTGTATGGATTAACTCTTGAGGACTTGAAAGAACAAAATGTAACATGTTTTACATCTCTTAAATCTGAAAAATGGCTATGGCATAGAAAATTGGGTCATGCTAGCATGTACTAAATTTCTAAGCTAGTGAAGAAAAATCTGGTTAGAGGAATTCCTAAAATTAAATTTAATAAGGATCTTACTTGTGATGCTTGTCAATTAGGCAAACAAGTCAAATCTTCTTTTAAACCAAAAGATGGAATTTCAACCAAAAGGCCATTAGAGATGTTACACATTGATCTTTTTGGTCCAACTAGAACACAAAGTCTAGGAGGTAAACACTATGGTTTGGTAGTGGTAGATGATTACTCTAGATTTGGTTGGGTACTTTTTCTTGCTCATAAAAATGATGCTTTCCATGCTTTCTCAACCCTTTGCAAGAAAATTCAAAATGAAAAAGATTTAAAAGTAGCTCATTTGAGAAGTGATCACGGAAAAGAATTTGAAAACCAAGACTTTGAAAAATTCTGTGATGACTTTGGAATTTCTCATAATTTTTCATGCCCTAGAACACCTCAACAAAATGGGGTTGTTGAAAGAAGGAATAGAAGCCTTCAAGAAATGACTAGGGCTATGTTATGTGAGAATGAGGTTCCTAAATTTCTATGGGCTGAAGCTGTAAATACAGCATGTTATATTTTGAATAGGACAATAATTAGAAAAGGGTTGAAAAGAACTCCTTATGAGCTATGGAAAGGAACCCCTCCAAATCTTAAGTACTTTCATATTTTTGGATGCAAATGTTTTGTGCTTAACAACAAAGAAAATCTTGGTAAGTTTGATCCAAAATCTTATGAAGGAATGTTTGTTGGATACTCCACCACTAGCAAGGCTTATAGGATTTACCTTAAAGAACATAGAACCATAGAGGAATCTATACATGTTACTTTTTGTGATTCTAACTTAATTCCCAGTACTATGATAGATAGTGATTCAGATTGTGAAGGAGCTGGAATAAGCAAAGAAAATCCCAAGTCTGCCCAAATTGAAGAATCTGTCAGTCCAGAATTGTCTCGTCAGATTGGAGGAGACATTTCCATTTTGTCTCCTGAGCCAGCACGAGAAACTGAAATAGTGAGACCAACAGAAACTCATCAAAGCTCAACACCACAAAGGAAGCCTAGAGAATGGAAGTCTATGAGGGGTTATCCTCATGACTTCATAATTGGTGATTCCTCCCAAGGAGTGACAACAAGATCCTCAACCAAAAGACAATCCAAACCAAGCAACTTTGCATTTTTGTCACAAATGGAGCCCAATAATGTGAATGAAGCTCTTGAAGACCCATCATGGGTCAAGGCCATGGAAGAGGAGCTTGCTCAATTTGACAAGAATGAGGTTTGGACTTTAGTACCCCATCCAGATGGTAAGAAAGTTACAGGTACTAAGTGGGTGTTTAAAAATAAACTTGGTGAGGATGGACAAGTTGTTCGTAACAAGGCTAGATTAGTGGCCCAAGGTTACGATCAAGAAGAGGGAATAGATTTTGATGAGTCTTTTGCTCCGGTAGCTAGAATGGAAGCAATCAGGTTGCTTCTTGCCTATGCTGCCCATAAGGGTTTCAAAATGTTTCAAATGGATGTCAAATGTGCTTTCCTTAATGGTTTTATTGATAGAGAAGTGTATGTGGCCCAACCCCCCGGTTTTGAATATAAAGATTTTCCAAATCATGTTTTCAAACTTTCAAAGGCTCTTTATGGCCTTAGGCAAGCTCCAAGAGCTTGGCATGAAAGGCTTAGTGCCTTCCTATTAGAAAATCAATTTCAAAGGGGTACCACGGACACGACTTTATTTATTAAAGCATCTAATGATGATATTCTTCTAGTTCAAGTTTATGTGGATGACATTGTGTTTGGTTCGGCAAATGAATCCTTGTGTGAAGAGTTTGGAAAACTCATGACTAGTGAGTTTGAGATGAGTTTAATGGGAGAGCTTACTTTCTTTCTTGGCCTCCAAATTAAACAAACTCCTAGTGGTACTTTTATTCACCAAGGAAAGTATGCAAAAGAACTTATCAAAAAGTTTGGCCTAGAAAATTCTAAACCAATGGGAACACCAATGCATCCAAACAATAAACTTGAAAAGGATGATAATGGCAAAGATGTGGATGAAACACGGTATAGGGAAATGATTGGTTCATTAATGTATCTTACCTCTTCTAGACCGGATATTGTTCAAAGTGTGGGTGTATGTTCAAGATTTCAATCTCACCCAAAAGAATCCCATCTTTCGACTGTTAAACGAATCATTAGATATATTAAGGGAACATGTGATTATGGCTTGTGGTATCCAAAATCTGATGATTTTTGTGCAGTAGGGTTTTGTGATGCAGATTATGCGGGAGATAGAGTGGATAGAAGAAGTACCTCCAGCATGTGTTGTTTCCTTGGAAGCTCACTCAACATGTAGTCAAGCAAGAAACAAGCCACAGTTGCTCTATCCACAGCTGAAGCTGAATATATATCCGCATCTGCTTGTTGTTCACAATTAATATGGTTAAAAACGCAGTTGGAAGATTACAAATTAAAGATCAATAGTATACCACTATTTTGTGATAACTTAAGTGCAATAAATATTTCAAAAAATCCTGTTTTGCACTCAAGAACAAAGCACATTGAAATCAAATATCATTTTATTAGAGAACATGTGCAAAAGGGTACTATTGATATTCAATTTGTAAAATCTGAAGATCAACTTGCTGACATTTTTACAAAACCCCTCTATGAAGACAGATTCTGTTCTCTAAGAAAGAGCTTGGGAATGTTTGATTTAAGCTTTGTTGAAAATCTGTGAAATTCTAACTCTGCTCAGTTTTATCTCGTAGGAATGGACGAGATAAATTTCAAGCATGTTGGAGAAGCTATAATTAAGGGGGAGGCTACGCAGACTTCATTCGTCATGGGCCCCACTAAATCTCTTTAACCCCACCTTGACTTTTTGATTGATCCCTCATTTTATGATGATCAAGATCTTTTTGTTGTCATATCAAATCCTATTGGAAGTGGTTATTGTCAAATTAAATCCATCTCTCCATCTAATCCCTTGATTCTAGGAAACCACTTTTTCAAAATCCCTTGGTTAATAACTGCGCCTTATTGATCATTAACTTCCCTTTCCAATCAACATTTAATGCACCTCTAACCTCTCTCTCCACTCTTCACACTCTTCGGCCCTTTCCTCTTCTTCCAACTCCATATCTTCTCTTCATCATGAAGAAGAAAACGGCCTCTAGAAAAAGTGAATGCATTCGACTTTCTCAAAAGACCCCCTCTCCACAAACCCACACTCATATCTACATTCATTCTACATCCTCATCCTCTCCTTCACCACCATCCAAACGAACTTCCACCATGAGAAAGAAAGTAATTGCCTAGAAAAGTTCAGGGCTGAGGCAAAAACAAGGAGCCGAGTGTTGAGGAAGAATCATCTCACACTTCACCCATCGCATCACCACCACCATCACCAAAGAAAGCCACACCAGGGAAGAGTGGTCAGAAATCAAAGGGCTTCGCTCTACACAACACCATGGAGTCGGCAAATCTAGAATCCTTGGAGTTCAAACATAAATTTGCCAAGAATCACTCCCACTTCGATCCTGCCAGATTCAACTCTTGCATTTCTTATGAATTCCACAAGGAAGTCATACAAAAGCGTCATCTCTGTTTGACGTACCTTGTCAATCTTGAAACTCTTGCCAACAAGGGAATAAATGTTTCCCCTCTCTTCGAACTGCTTCAATGGACTCCTCTGCTTCAAATCCAGAAGCCAGTTTATCCAGGACTGGTCCGTGAGTTCTACGCCAACATGCGCCTAATTGATGGCACCATCCATTCATATGTGAAAAGAGTTCACATCACTCTTGACACTGCCACCATTGGAACTGCCTTGGGATACAAAGATGAAGGGCCGAGAGCATACATGGCCGAGAGGTGGGACTTACGGGTTGGCGTCACCCATACAGTTGTTCTTCAACATATATGTGAGTGTTTCTCAGGCTTGGATGGAAATATTCCAACTCACAAAGCTTTAGGCTCGACCAACTCATTACTTCACAGGATCATCACCCACATTCTAACTCCTCAAAGCGGGTCTCACAATAGAGTAACATATTATGACTCCCTCATCTTATTTGCACTCATTACATCTACTCCCATTTCTTTTGGTTATATTATGATCCGCCATATGTGGGACTCGGTCAAGAGCACCAGAAAGGCAAATCTGCCCTATGGTATGTTCTTAACCAGTATATTTGAATTCTTTAAAGTTGATTTTTTGAATGAGAAAGTAGAGAACAAAGTGTCAATGGTCAAAGGAGGCGAAGAAGTGAAAGGAACCAAAAGCAAGAAATCCATGGCTTTAGAAAGTGAGTCTGAGGGCAGACCTGAGTCCTCCAAGACCACCAAGTCTATCAAAGAAATTCTCACAGAATTTTCAAATATGTCAGAAGTCATGATACAATCTCATAAGGCTGCACGTAAACTAGCATATGAATCTGAAAGAGCATGGATGAGATGCAAAGACAGAGTGGGTCTAATGCTGGAAAACTTGGAGTAAGATTTGGGAGATGAAGAAAATGAAGGAGAATCTGATCTGCATTTGTCTGATGATTAACTTTCTGTTTAAGTTTAGGATATTGGCTTAAATAGGCTCAATCTGTTTCTCTGTTTTGTGTTAAGATACTGCTATAACTCTGAGATACTCTATGATACTCTATTTTGTCTGGTTATATTTTGTATATCTTGTTCCCTATGACTAAATTTTGATTGCAGGTGCCCCTTTGATGACAAAAGGGGGAGAATAAGGTTAAAAAAATTGAAACTGGAACAGGGGAATTGAAAACAGGGGATGAAATTTTCATCTTGTGAAAATTCATGATCACCTTTGTTGAAGAATAAACAATGCATTTGGTTTATGTTGATGCATTCGGTTTACCTTTATTGCCGCCAAGTACTTGATGTTTATCTTGGTAAAATGTGTGATTACTGTGTTTATAATACATTTTACTTACCTTGATAAAATGATTTTTAGTTGGATTTATTTTTGGAAGTTCCTAATAATAAAAGTTGCTGATTTTGAAAAGTTTAAATCATGAATGAAAAATATTTTTCCTACCAAGATTACTCTGATTTAGTGAAAAATATTTTTGAACAACAAGTTTACTACCAAAACAGTTTTTGATTGTTTATGGTGTGTTTGAGCAGAAAATCAAATTTGTGATAGCAAATAAGTTTTGTATATCATTCAAATCTGCTCATAAATCAAGCATTTAGCATCATGAAATGAATATGCTAAATAACATTGTTTCTTGAAGCTTGATTAAATTGTTACAGGTATAAAGCTTCCCTTGGTAAAAATGGCATATATTAAGGGGGAGCTATGTGACAATTTGAAAGGGGGAGAAATTCAAAATTCAAAGGGAGTATTCTTTACTCAATTTTTTAATTTCTTTCCATTTCAATTTTTAATAATGTTTGTCATCAAGGGGGAGATTGATGAGTTTTGAAAACTCTATTTCTAATTAAGTGATGATCAAACATTATTACTATGATTAAATTAATATTAGATTGAATGATTAAATCAATTTTTGCAATGCAGGATTATTTGGGCTGAAAAATAAATTTCTGGTGCAAGCCAAATTACATTCAGCCTTTGGTTTTGATAAAATATGATGAGTATGGCTGAATTAATTTTTGTTACTTGGGTCAATATAATCCATTATGGTTACAAGTCCAAGTTGAAAATGCTTTCCTATTTGCTCTATGCATGACCCAAAATTTATCAGGAAAACAAATGTTACTATTGGGCCAGAATTATATAATTGTAACAACTAAGCCCAATGTTAATTCCTCATGCATGATCCGAAACAAATGAAAGAAGGAAAGCAAAATTGCTTCCAACAGATCCAAGCATTTCACCATGTGATGGATTCCAAAATTTATTACATTGTCATTTATTGCATGAAAACTATGAGAGAGAAGGCAAGACACTTGATTTGATTGTAGCACTAATGACTACACGCTACTCAGCAAGGAAAGAATCATTTCATTTAATCTCATTCTCTTTCCTAAATCAATGCTTTTCAAATTTCTCTCTTCTCTCTCTATTTGCTTCTCTTCTTCGGTTATTATCCAGGAAACAATGGAAGCTATGTTAAGCTACCAAAAGAAAGAAGAAGCTGCATGCATCAAGACCATAAAACTAATGATGGCAAGAAAACATAACACAATAAAAGTATGATGTGGCTGAGATTATCACCAAAAGTGGTAAGATTTGGTGAGGTAATCTCGGGTCCTTCATACTCAAAAAGAAAGAAGGAGATTCGGCCAGCAAGTAGGAGATCTTTGGAGGCATGGCTTTTCTCTGATTCTGCTCAACCACCACAGGAAGTAGCTAGAGTGGCGAAGTGATGGAAGAGGCAGAGATTGGAGCAGATGAAGCCATCATCATCATGAAACATCAAGGGCCAGAAATCCATCTTGGAGAGCAAGCCAAGGATGGAGCGCTCGGATTGATGAAGAGTGATGACCAAAGAAGAACTAAAGGTATTTGCATGTTGGGTTTTGCATGAGTTACCTCTTCTCTCCCTGTGGCCGAACCGGTTCTGTTTTGAAGGAAAGGAAGTTAAGCTTGGTTTTGTTTCAACTGTGAAGGCTTCTCTTCTCTATAAAAGGAGTGAATAGTCACGATTTGATTCAAGGAGAAAGTTTGAGAGTGCAAGGCACAGAAATCTCATAGCTAACTAAGCTTACAGATTTTCTTCTCCTTCAATGTATTCAGTTTTGTAATTTTTCTGTTTAATTTTGTCATGTCTTGAGTCTCATGAAAAAAAGGCAAACAGTGAGGTTTGTATGAAAAAGCCATAGAGCGAAAAAAGGCAGAGAGTGCAAAATTAAAAGAAAAAAGCCATAGATGTCTTAGAGTTCCTTTGTTCATCTATGTTGTGTTTCATGATTCTGTGGGAATCCCCATGTAAGTTGGGTTAGCACTTTACAGTTTGTAATCTGGATGATTATAGTGAAATTCCATCATTGTTGTGATGGAGACTGGATGTAGGCTGCATTGTACTTAGCAGCTGAACCAGGATATATTTGAGTGTAATATTCTTTCTCTACTACTCCATTTCTGTTTCTGTTGCACAAGAGCCAAAATCAAAAATATCTCGTGCCAAGTGACGAGACAAAAACAAAAAGTCTCGTGGCTAGGGACGAGACAAAAACAGAAAAGTCTCCTCAAAGACCAGAAAGTGTATTCAAGCAAAAAGGGGACTAAGATTCAACCCCCCTTCTCTTAGCCACTGAAACCATCAGTTTTCTTTAATTTATAGCTTGTTTGAGACAAATTTCTTATTCAATCATGTTTAGTAGTCAATAATATTTTATCAAAGAATTAAAAAATATATAAAAAATTTATAAATTATAAGAATAATAAAATCTACAATTATTAAATTCAAATAAGCAATAATAACATTTTAAATAAGCAAGAATGAAACATGAAATATCAAATTTATTAAAGGTGAAAAAAAATTCAACAAGAATTCATATCTAAAATAACAAGATGAAAAAACTAGTAAATTATTTTAAATAAAGTAGTGTGTAAGAATAAGATAATAAGAACAAAACTACATCTAAACGAAATTAAAAATTAAAATAAAAAAAATGAAGTAAAATTCTAGGGATTCTAGAGAGAAGTTGGAATTTCTCTCTCTAAAATCTCACTAAAAACTTAAGAAAATGTAAAAATGAGTGAGTATACGAGTGTATAGCATTTCTCCTTTCATCTTGGCTTCATAATAGCATCCGAAATAGCTTTTGGGGGCCTTAGAAAGCCCAAAAACGAAAATGCATGTATTTCACTAAACCCAGCACGTGGAGTCATTTTGTACTTGCACAGAAAGCTCGCGCACTTGGAAAACTCGCCCAAGCAAACTACCAGCAAGCTTCAGTCTTGAATCGCTTTCCGAATTCGTTTTTTCGCTCAATTCTTTTTTGAGTAATTCTCCACATACAAGTGATTTTCAATACAAGTCATACAAGTCATTTATATTCACGCTGTTTTACATTTTTTGTGCCTCTTTTTTTTCTTCTTCTTTCTCCGTGCTTCTTCTTCTTCTTCTTCTTCTTCTTCTTCTTCTTCTTCTTCTTCTTCTTTTTCGTAATTTCTCTCTCGTTATCATCGTCATTAACACCACATCTTCCTCCCTCTTTTTTATATTGAAATTTCTTCTCCTCTTTTCGTTTTCTCTTTCTCCTTCATCAAAATCACCTGAAAAAAATGAACAAACATTATTCAAGGTACTATTTTACTGTTCTTCTAGATTTTTTTCTAGATTGTCTCTGTCATGTGCCTCATCCTTAACCAGCAAACATTAAAAGATTTTAAGAAGAAATATACTGTCTCCCCCTATATTGGGTGTATTTCTTAAATCCTTTGGGTGTATTTCTTAAATCCTTTGGGTATATTTCTGTAATCCTTTGGGTGTATTTCTATAATCGTTTGGTTTATTTCTGTAACTATTTGGTTGTATTTCTGTAATCCTTTGGATGTATTTCTGTAATCGTTCGGGTGTATTTCTGAAGTTTTATCATCTTCAAAACAATTTCAAAACTTGATTTTCAGAAACCATGAAAATAGAAAAAAACAGAAGGAGATCGAAGGCAAAGAGAGAACGATTTTCCATACAAATCATACAAGTCATTTATATTCACGCCGTTTTCATGTTTTTTTTTGTGCCTCTTTTTCTTCTTCTTCTTTCTCCGTGCTTCCTCTTCCTCTTCTTCTTCTTCTTTCTCTGTGTCTCTTCTTCTTCTTTTTCGTAAAAAAGGAAACGAAGATGAAACACGCGAAGATGATTCAGTAATAACGCACGTGTTAGGCTCAACTTGTAAGACTTGTAAACAAAAATAACTTGTATGTATAATACTTCTTTTCTTTTTTATCTTTAGAGGTCATTGATGTACCTAAACTCTAAATCACTTTAATAAATTGATCACGACATTAAATGACACAACTTCATCAGAAATAAAATTCAAAAAACACAATTAATTGAATTGAATTGTGCAAGATACTTGATAAACTGCATACTTTTTGATACAAATTAAAATGATAAAATAGAATTTATCAAGTAACGTTAAGATTTTCTTTTGTGTAATTTGACATTACTTTCCTTTATTTTATTGACAAGATTTTTTTTATTCTAATTTTAGCAATCGTTATTTTGGATTATATTAAAATTCTTTATTTTAATAAAAAATATTTAATTTTTATTTATTTTTAATTTGAATGTTAGTTATCATATTGTAGATCTTAATAAAACCAAGTTATAATTATAATAATTACAATTAAAAATATTAAATAAAAATAATTCTTCTAATAATAAATTATTATCGATGAATTTTGCATAGAATAAATCCAACGGTATCATTTAGAATTTTTTATAAATAATTTTATTAAATAATATTATCATTAAAAAATCCCGACGATCATTAGGGCAAAAAAAATATATTGAAATGACGCCAATATTACCGTTGAATTATTTTCAAAGATAAGCACAACTTAAATTGGCCATTTTAAAGATATTACCATAAAAAATTTTTAAAGGAATTAGCGTTGGATTCTAAATTTCGTTGATAAAAAATTACGTTAATGTCTATATTATCGAATTCGTTCTGACAGTAAATTTATTGGTAATAATATTATTATCAAATTTTTTAAAAAATTCTATCGGTAAATCCGACAATTTTAAATGTTTCTTTTTCTAGTATTAATAAATGAATTGATGGGCTTATTAGTTGTTAATTGTTATACATAAATTTTGTACAGTGGGTTGTGAGTGACTTGTGATTTTTACCTCATATTGAATAAGTTTTTCATAATAGAATCTTAATGTGTTGTTAGCTCTTTATTTCTGGTTTTGTACGATTTTGCATTATATTGTTGTGATTCCATTAATGGCATAATTATTTGTGCTTGGGTAATTGTTCCTCCTCTTATTTTTGCAAGGATTGAATTATGTCCTACCACTAACTAATTCCACTCTCCATCAAAGACTAATTTTGGGCTTGAATACAAAAGTGTGCGTCTTTTCTCAACGAATTAGACATAACCATTGAAAAGATTTGAGATAATGATTCAATTTATTTATATCTACATGTCTAAATAAGTTGGTGGATTTTGGATTTTAGTTAATATGTTTTAAGTTGATTATAGCTGTACTTTCATCAATGCAAAAGACTTATAATTTTTTTTATTATAATTTCTTTTTCCAATTCAGCAATCATTCTACCACTAAGGTTGTGGATCTTACTCAAATTGGAGAATGTTATCTTCTATTTCCCAAATAATTATCTTTTTCTAAAATGATTCTTTCCAACAGGGAGAACCGGAGAAGTATATAAACAAATTTTCTGTTAGCATGGACTCTAGTATATATATAGATATTAGAATCTGACTTAAACTGTTACATCTCCGAATCTCGCCTTGTGCATGCAGCAACCCATTGGCCAGCGGCAAACCCTTAAATGGAGCTCAGTACCGCGACGGATTAGTCCTTGACCTGCCGGGTTGGGGGATACCGTGGGAAACAAAAAAAAAAAAAAAAAAACTGTTACATCTCCATTATATAGGATGGAAAAATATTCAAGTATATCGATAGACTGGTATTTTAGTAATTTTAAACCGTTGATTTTAATTATATATATTATATATATTTTTTATAATTGAAATCAACTGTTAAAAATTACTGAAATCGGTATAAGGATATACTTGAAAATTTTTCGGATAGGATACAAGCTAATTAGAAATATTTTGTTAATGATTACCAATAAAATTGTTTTAATTCTTTAATTCATAGATTGTTTGAGACAGATTGCTTAGTAGGCAATAACATTTGCAGGTTAATGATGATATATAAGGCAAGTTTATATAAATATATATTAAAAAGAAAAGAAGCAAAAGAGGAAAACCTTTAAACTCTGCAAAGAGAGTCAGAGAGATGGCGCCAGAGCCAAAACAGTACCCAACTACTCATCAATCATAAAAACCAAAACATGTATTATCAAGGAGGAGATTTTCAAATTCCACAATCCACGGATTTATCAGCACATCAAATCATGTCTCTTTGATCCTTCCTTTTTTCCTTGACTTTTATGATCTCTCTTCTTCCATTCTCTCTATACTTTGCTTCTTTCTCTTTGGCCATCTTCTGTTTCATCAGAGGAAGAGGGTCCCTCACTATTGGCTTCACTAGTTTGGCTGCTTTTACCCATCATCATCATTCCTTGGTGAACCATTTTCATATGCTTTGTTTCGGATTCGGATTCGGATTTCGCCCTCGCCCTTGGTTCTTGATCTCCATCTTGATACTCTTGTTCGGATTTGTACTTGTACCAACACGCCCAATAAACGAAATTGAAGAAATTTATGCAACTTAAGATGGCCAAGAACCAATAAAACAAGTTGAGATTGTTCGAGTTCAGATCAAATCCATGTAACCAACCTTGTTTGCTCGGCGCCACCCTCTTCGTGACGCTGTTTATTACATTAACAAATACCGTGCTCAAGAAGTAACCAATGGACATTGCTAGCCATGTGAAAGAAGTTGATAGCGATTTCATTGTTTTTGGTGCTTCTCTATAGAAGAATTCCAATAGGCCTACTTGTGTGAACATATCTGCAATCCCGAAAATCGCATATTGGAATGAAAGCCAGAATAGGCTAATTGGTTTTGAAGGGTCTTTTCTTGCTTGGTCCCTTCTCTTCACTTCTATGATTCCGGCTACCATCATTGAAATCGAAGAGAGTACTAGTCCAACGCCAACCCTCTGGAGTTGAGTGACTCCAGAGGGATGGTTTGTGATCTTTCGTGCGAATGGCACGAACAAGAACTCGTAAATTGGGATTAGGATGCATAAGAAGAGAAGGGGTATCACCGGAATTGATGCCGGGGGAACGGTGAAGGAGCCGAGTTTTAGGTTCATTACATTCCCCTGTTGAACTGAGAATGTTTGAAGCTGTGCTAGGCAAGTGTTCATTATTATGGTGCTAGCTAATATTGGTAACATTCTTGTTAGGATCTTCACTTCTTCAACTTGTGTAACAGTGCAAACTTTCCACGGTTTTGGTTCAAAGTTTCCTTGAAGAACTGCTGCTTTGTCTAGGAACCTAATCCAACAAACCAAAACTCCATAAAAAATCATGTTTGAATTATCAAAGACACCATAAGTCATAACCCATTTTACATTTTAAGGTTTTACCAATTTTACCACCTTCTCTGGAAACACTCATAAATTTTGTACACTAGAAGTTGAATTTAATTTGGTTTCACAGAGAACAATAAATGCAAAAGATAAGAAAAGAAATCATTGAACATGGCTGCTATTCAGAAGAAATTTCCTTTTCATATTCTCTCAGTAAAGTACTGCCAAATTAAAAACCACCCCAAAAATATCTAATAATTTGAAAAAAAAAATATTAAAATCAAAGAAGCTTGATTGCTCAAAGTACTGACTCTTGTTCACAAACTTTTATCCCTGAGAAGTGTCAGAAAAGAAAAAAACTTTAACTTTTTTGCTTGCGATTTTGAGTAATAGATAGTAAAATTTTTGGGTAATCATTCTCAGTATCTCTGCTGCTGCAAACGTGCAAAAGCCATAGTTGTAGGGCCATAGTGCTTGGCATTACCTACTCCGTCGTACATGAAGGAAAAAGAATCTTAATTCCTAACACGCCACTGTGCTGGACCGTGCACTTGTTTAATTGTCTTTTCAATTTTTCAGGGTAAATAAGAAAAAGTTCATTGCACGAACACATTTTTATATCATTTCATATATTTAACTAAAATACGTTTGACATCGACTTTTTTTTTTTTGTGGAAATGGTAATGGAAAATCTTTACCTTAACTGGTTTGTGTGTGCAATCTTCCCTGTTGTTGAGTCTTTATCACTAATCTCGTATAGTTCTTCATGGGATTCTGGTAGTGGTAGCTTTCGGTTCTTGAAAGCCACAACAATAACCTGTAGTGAAAAATAAAAAATTAACTATTATTGACTCAATAAAAAAATCTTAGTCAACTAACATTTTTTTTTTATTTCTGTTCAGTACGTTAGAAAATCCTTTTTATTCAAGGATGTTAATTCAATGGGACCAAGAATAGTATATAGAACAGTAACAACGAAGCATAATCTAAAATTTTAAGTCAAAGAAAATATGAGATTAATTGTTGAGTGAATACAGTCAATACACAATATTATTGAAGTACAAAAATTATCAAAAAGAAAGAAAAAATTAATTATACGTTGAATTATACCATATCCGTGATAAATTCAAATAATTAGGAAAGTTCAACTAAATACATTGAAAACGGTCATTATTAGTTTATTAAATGAAATCAACTATATTAGTTATAGAAAAAAAATGAAAATGTTGGATAACCAAAAAAAATAATAAAAAATAGTCATAATTTATTTTATTTAATATTCATTAATTATTGTAATAATTAATATTTAAGACAAGTTCTAGTTATTTTTTTATCTTTCTAACGTTACTGAAAAAAAAATTAGATATTTAATTCATATTCATCATAAAATATATGTTAAAATATAAAATATATATTAAAAAAAAATTTATACAACTAATATTTTTGAAATTTTAACAGATTAAAAAATATAAAATAAAGATTGACGCTAAAAAAATGAATAAAAAGTAATGTATAATTGACTTTTTCTAGAGTTAATATGTGAGAGCATTTAGATAAAATTTAGTTAAATTAGTTAAATTATTTAATAATTTCTAGTTATTAATTTGACGTAAAATGGTCTGAATTTTCACTAAAATAGGAGAAAAAGAAAAACCTGAAGGATCCTTGAAAGAGGGCTTTGAGAAGGTGGTAGAATTCTGTAAAAGGGTTTGCCAAGAGCAAGAGTGAGAAATCCAAGGAAGGAAGAAACGGTTACAATCAAGAATCCCAAGTACCATGCTCTCTGCGTGCTAACCCAGACGACGGCAGTAACGCCCACAACTGAGCCGAGCGTTGTGCTGAGCAGAAGCCAATTGAAGTAGGTGGCTAAACCCTTCCCTTCCTTCGGGTCCTTCTCTTCAAACTGGTCCGCCCCAAGTGCCGTCATGGAACCCCTCACTCCCCCCGATCCCAATGCCAGCAGGCACAGTGACGTGTACAACATTACTGCTACTCCTCCTTTCACGCAGCTTGATTTTCCACATGCTTCTGGTTGTAGCGCCTTTGTGCCCGCTTGAATTGTCACCACTACCAGCGCCTGCAATATAACAAAACAGAGACTTTGCAGTGAAAAAATATGGTCTATTCCTCTTGAAAGTTAATAGTTAAAACCCAAGTCACAAACAATTCTTTAATGTATTCCGACAGTTAACAGCGGGGGAAGGGAGAAAGGATTTTTGTGAGTCAGAAATGAGAAACAAACTAAATTAGTAAAAGCCTCTTTTTGCGGACCAATTGAATTGTTTATTTGGAGATATTGGGAATTGGAGTAGGATTTATATTTTTTTTATGTTTTAGATGATGAGTGGTTACCGTGACTTCGAGTGATCCAAAAAGCAAGCATGTGGTGAGTCTGTTGAGGTAAGTATCGGAGATGAAAGCACCAACGAGTGAGAGCAAGAAAGTGGAACCCAAAAAGTTTGTCAGAGTGTTGGCAGAGCTTGACAGATCAAAGTGCATAACGCCATAAAAGTAGAGCACCATGCTCACCATGTTCGCCACCAGACCCATGTTGTCCAATGCTGACAACACTACCAAAGCAGCAAGGAACAATAATCAAACATTTGCAAATGGGTATTCATACTTCTTTTCAAGATTTGATTTTTATTTACCGAAAACAAACATTGCAGCTCTGAATCCACCCTTCTTCTCCCATGCTTTTGCTTCCTCTTTGTCTCGCTGTTCCAACAAAATTGTAACTCATGAGCTACTTAGACATATAAAGAATGATGGATTATGAAGGAATATGCTTACCATTGTTGAGATTCAGAGGGAGAATGGTGGTTGTGGAAGTGGTGTTGGTGAACGTAGAACCCAAAAAGGAAGCTTTAGAAGAAAAAGCTTGAGTATTGGAGTACTAAAGAGAGTAGCCTTCAACTTATATAAAATGTACAATATAGGTCCTAAGTTTTATTACTACCCCTTCTGGAACAGTTGCTTCTGTTCTTCATGACTAGTTCTTTTCCTATGCTATTATTTATCACGATCAGTGTGTGTGTGTGTGAAATGTGAATCAACCCCCTCCTCCTCTCTCTCTTCCTCTTTTGGGGACACTTTTCAACTTTTTGAGCACGAAATGTGTATTATTGAAGATGGCACCAAAATTAAAAAAAGAAAATTGAAATGGAAGAAGCTACCACGGGTGGTTTAAGATTGCTAAGAATGGATGATAAATGAATTATTGATCTTAATTTCTTAATCAACCCAACATATTAGACCCACTCCTCTTGATTTTTATGCTTGTCTCTCTGCATTTGTGAGGCCCCTTTGTTCTTAAAACCAGCAGCTTTTCGGTAACGCTCAAAAGAGGGGTCAAATTAAAAGGAAGAGTATAAATACAGAAATTGGGGAAGACCCCCTTTTTTCTAAATCCCTACTGGTTGATACAATGATAAGTATGACACCCATGCTTAGCATGTGATCAATTACTTATTTATAAGGATTTGTTATTAATCAATAAATTATTATGTACATAATATGAAATTTAAATTTTTAACATTTATTTAAATATACAAGTAAGAAAAAACTCGATTAATCCAATTAATTTTTTTTAACTCTTATTTAATAAATTGATTAAATTCAATAAAATCTACTTCATAAAATGATGCATATCTCACATGGTTTTCGCTATTTCCTCCCTAATAACGTGCTCTTAATATGTCACGTTAATAATTGTTACCGTCTCGTCTACCTTCTTAGGTAGAATATAGGTGTATAGAGTATCTAGGGTTCACTAGTAGCAGACCATTTTTTCCCCCTAATATGTAACTACTTGTATATAGGATTTTTTATTTTTATAAATAAAATAAATTTAATATTTATTAAAATAAATAATTTTTAAAAAAATTATCGAAATAAATTTTTTAAAAAAATTATTGTAAACGAGATGACAATGTACGTATCTCGTTTACACTATAAACAAGATATAATACGTAAGCGTGACACGTGTATATCTTGTTTATAGTGTAAACGAGATACGTGCATTGCCATCTCGTTTATACTATAAACAAGATATGTCTCGTATGCCTCTATATATAGAAGTCATTTACAACCGACTTTCGGGTCCCACTTTCACTTTTTCGACATCTTTTTCCTCTATTTTAACCTTTTCTAACTATATCTGTGGCCCGAGTGGTGATGGCGCGCCAAATGGGGAATGACTGCGACATAAACAGGCTGAATGAGACGACACATTACACCTTGGCGGTCGATTTCAAGGTTAGTTTCATTATGGTTGTTAAATTTAATGATTTTGGCATTGTTAGGGTAGTCATGTCTAGAAACGATGATATATATGAGTTAGGAGTTAGGTCTGTAGGCTTAATTTAGAACTCTATCCGCTTGCGCTAGGTTCGTATGACATGAATGTTATCAGTTTGGAACTCTGTTATTCCCGTACTATATTGTTAGTGCTTATAAATGTAATCCCATGATAGTATAACACTGTTTATGATATTAAGGTTTTCCACTTTTATTTTATAAGAAATTTAGGACTTTGTTTGGTAATTTCTTTAAAAATTATTTATTTTGGTAAATATTATATTTATTTTATTTATAAAAATAAAAAATTCTATTTAATTTGTAATAAAAGTAATAATAAAAATAATTAATCTTGAGACTTGTGGGAGATAAATATTATCAAAGGTAAAATTAAATTGTTAAAATGTTAAAAAAATTATAAGTTATAATTGATTGCATATAATTTAAATATTATTTTTGTTTGTCATTAATCAGAGGTCTCGCCTCCTATTACCCCGGCGAGTAAGCCACACTTTACCTCCATCGGACGCCATCGTTCCGTATTTGGTCGAGGCCGGATTTGACGACACAGTGCCACTCAGAGATTTTACTTTTGATAACTCCCTGATTTCGGCACTGGTGGAACGATGGCGTCCAGAGACGCACACGTTTCATCTCCCGTGGGGTGAGGTCACCATCACCCCGTAGGACGTGGCGTACCACCTGGGCCTACGCGCATACAGTAACCCCGTGGGGGTGCCTCCGTAACTTTGGTAGTGGTACCATACAGAAATGTGGGCGTTGGTGGAACAGCTCCTCGGTGCCAGGCCTCCCGTGGCAGCACAGCAGGCGAATCAGAAGGAGTCGTTCACGCTGAAGCTTGTGTGGCTACGGGATCGTGTTCGCCAGATGCCCCAGACAGACGATCCCGAGACCCTCCGACAGTACGCCAGGTGTTACATCATGTTACTGATCGGAGGGTATCTGATGACCGACAAGTTCAACAATCTGGTACACCTTCGTTGGCTACTGCTGCTCCGAGACTTTACGGAGTGTAGAGCGTTTTCGTGGGGCTAGGCTGTTCTGGCCTGGACGTATCAATCCCTATCTTTGGCGGTTCAATGGGGCGTCACGAACATCGCTGGCTGCACTCCATTGTTGATGTCCTGGATCTATCAGAGATTCTCACCGTAGTGTCCACCAGATAGAAGTGTCTACCAGTATCTGCTGGCTGCGAGGTGAGAAATGTCTTTTTACGTACTTGAGTTAAATAATTTTGTCAAACCTTTTGATATGTTACTTAACGAACCGTATATGCTATCCTTCGATGTGTTAGGTTGATTGGATTGATGCAGCAGAGCAGGGATCAGTATGAGGCTAGGGTCCTACGTTGGAGGGTTTCCCTTGACCGGCTACATTTCGACGAGGTTAGTTGTAAAATACGCATGTCGAACATCAGTCGCACATGCTCGTCCCCGTGAAGTCGAAATAGCCGAAACTGGAAGACTCCATTTTCCATGGGTGCCAGTAACCTATACGCCACCCTTCTGATTTTCCTCGCTTGTGTATCCACAAACTTGCTCAATATCAAACTCTTCAAATCTGACAACGTCTCTACACGCTAAGTACGAAACAATATCAGATCCTGACACTCAAATGTCACTTTGTTGTCGCCATTTCTCATACAACAATTCGGATAAAGCTCTACAACTATGAATAGATTGTTACTAGCCATTCAACTTTATTTTTCTAGAGAAAGGAGAAAGTAAAAGGATATGAAATGTGTGTGAAGAATACCAAAAGTTACACATCCTTTTATAGATGTTGAGTAATGTCTTATATATATATCTCGTTTACAGTGTAAACGAGACGATGTTTTCACGTATCTCGTTTACATTGTAAACGAAATACACGTCCCAGCCATTCTTGCCATATTTCGTTTACAGTGTAAATAAGATATGATAGGATTATTTAAAACGATAAATACTCATAAAATTATTTATTTTGATAAATATTACATTTATTATATTTATAAAAATAAAAAATCCCTTGTATATATAAGAATTCTAAAATATAATCATATAAATAGAATACTTTTAACTATATTGGTATATTAATATTTTAATAAATTTTAATCATTGATCTTAATTATATGTATTATATATTTTTTATAATAAAAATTAATAATTAAAAATCACCGTGAACATTAATTTATCAGTACCCTTGCAAATTTTCCCATGCAATATATCCTTATCATTTATTACTCTAAAATGTATATAGCATTCTAGTTCCAAACACAAGACTGGTACATTTTGACATTAATCTTTAGGAAAAATTTTAACTGTATCAGATATATATCAGTATTATAATACTTTTAATAGTTAATCTTCTTTATAAAAAAATATATAATATATATTAATTAAAATCAACTATTAAAATTATTAAAATACTGGTATTTTGAATATATTTAAAATTTTTTCTAATTTTTATATATCTTTTTCCTTAATGTCATTTAAAAAAAAGTGTAATATATTAATACAGAAAACTTCTGCATACAAGCGATTAGGGCTTGTAATTATTACAAGTCAATTAATCCTTAACCCCCCAAAATGCGCTGCAAGTGCTACGTCTCTTACACGCACTATATAAAGATTCCGCGTATATATAACTACCAAATTTAAAAGATTTGTTTCCTTCTCCGTTCTCCTTCTTTCCAAATTTGCTCGTTCTTCTTCTCGCGTGTCTTCCCTTGCTTTTTCGATCGTTCTTTTCCCCTCCTTTTTCACTGGTTTGTTCTTCGTCATTGATGTTAGTTCCTTTCTCTGTAACTCCAGCTTCGTTTTCTTTTCAATTTTCTGGTTTCTGAAATAAAAGTTTGAACTCGTTTTGAAGATAATGGATGATTCAACCTCAGATTGTCAGCTGAATCAGGGCGAAGTGGATTATGAATTTGAATCTAACGAAGTTCCTGAGGTTTGATTTACATACGATTACTCTGAATTTTGTTGCAGTTATTTGTATAGCATTGTGTAGCTGAATAATTCGTGAACATTGACTGTGAAACTAACGCGTGAACATAAATCTTTATTACAGATTTACAGGTGTGGTTTAAATCGGTTTTGAGTAAAAAGTTCATCCACAACTAGAAAATGGATTAATAAAGACAGATTTACAGACAGATTTAATCTTTATTACAGATGGATTTTTGCTTACCAATGAAATTACTGATGGATTTTGTCCTTCTGTAAAAGCCCTGTCGAAAATTATTTACCAAAGAATTTTTTCCGTCGAAAAATTACCGACGGATTTTTACCAGTTACCGACGGATTTTCCATCTGTAATTACAGACGGATTTTTCGTCTGTAATTACAGACGGATTTTCCGACGAATTTTCTATCTGTAATTACAGACGAATTTTTCGACAGATTTTTCTTCTGTAATTTAAACCTTGGAAAATCATCTCTCACTTTGATTACAAACAGAACATCCGTCTGTAAATCCGTCAATAAGGTAAAATAGAATTTTTTTTATTTTTCCAATTACAAAATAAACTTGTTTTCATACAAAATAAATATAAATTTAATACAAATTTTTATCTAATTTGTATTCAAATATTTATAATATTTTAAAAAATAAATAAATTCATCGTATTATCAAACTAAAAGAAAAGTACTATAAACAAGCAAGTCAATATAATTCAAAACATAAACAAAGTGTATTGATCATCGACTATAATTTCTAGTATATTGTTCAATCATGCTAAAACTATCAGCTATAGTCTTCAGTGTCGTCTTCATCCTCATCATCATCATAGTCCTCATCCGAAGACATTGAGGGTGGCAGTAGTGGCGGTGGTAGTGAAACTGCACTAGAACTACTTGACGCTTTAACCTTCTCATAATAGCTAACATAAGCCTCATTCCATCTCTTTTGTTTCAGATTTTCTTTCTTGACCTTTCCAATTACCCATTTCAACTTTTCTAACTTCTTTTGAGTCTTTTCTAAAGGAGCCAAATATGTATCTAACAACTTACTAATACGCTCATCTGATTGTTGAGTAATACGCTGAAAAAGCTCTTCATTGAGATTATGAATCTGTTCTCACAAATCAGGAACAAAATTTTGATTTCTAGGTGCTCTTCCAGATACAGAATTGGCAGAAGTGGTTCTAGACTTGATAGAGCTAGAAAAGAATGACCCTTTTTCGTAAACTTGATTCTTCTTTTACCCACCACACACTTCCTCCCAAATCAAGTTTTCATCAATTGGTGATAGCTCCATTCCTTGTGCTTGAGCCTCGGCATGTTGGGCCTGAACTTTTGCCAACTTTTTTATAAACTTCTCCTATTGCACAATGATTATATCAATTATATAAATCAAGTTTCAAACAATGTAGTACACAATATATAGTATACTTTTAATAACTATATATTCAATAGGTGAAGTTGATTAGCTCTAATGTCTTGCATCTCCACAATACTTTTAATACTCTGCCTAATTTTTATTTGGGTTAACTCAATATTTCTGACGAAAAATTTTAAATTACAGATAGATTTTTTGTCTGTAATAATTTAATAAAACGCAGTATTTTGTCTATTTAATTACAGACGAATTTTCCGTCTGTAACTAATTTCCACAAAAAAAATTAATTTTACCGACAGAATTATCGACGAATTCTGTTTTTTGTCTGTAATTTATGCTAATTCATTTTTTTGTTTTCCGACAAAAAAATTCCTCTAAAATTCTGTCTGTATTTTCATGGGATAAAATTCGTCGGAAATATCCATCTGTAATAACTAGTTTTCTAGTAGTGATCCAATTTGAACACTAATTTTATTTGTGGCGCGGTTTGAATTAGATTGGATTTGCGGTCTTGTAAATTAAAAAAATTAAATATATTATATATATAACAAGTCTCAACATCAAATTTTAAATAACCAATAATGACATAATAAATCTTAACAATATTTTAAAAACCAACAATAATATAACAATAGAAATAAAATTATAAGTTAGTTAAAACAAATAAATAAATCACATTTTAAACATAAAATATAAATAATAATAATATATGAATAATATAAAAATATATAACAAATTGAACATATTATAAGTATAATTGTAAATATAATAATAAAATAATAATATTATAGCACATTATGCGATTTGGATTGAATTGAATCGGTTATGAAGAGTAAATTCGAAATTCGATCTGATCTAGCGGTTTGTAAAAAATAGAATCCAATCAAATTCAAATTAATGCAGTTTTAATCAATTTTTTATTTAGATTGTATTAGATGAACGGTTTAATTTGAATAAGTTTAAATTTAAACACCCTAATTAAAAATTCCACTATTAATTATAAGCAATTAATTATTACCTAATCTTAATATAAAAAATCTTTTTCCTAAATAAAATCTCTACTACACTACTATTGGTTATCAATGGCAATTCTAACATCCAGTCGCACGCAAAAATTTTTCTACGATGTAAAGTGTGTTTGGCAACCGCGTTGGTGAAAAAAAAAGTGCGTTTGAATTTTTTAAAAGTTTTACTTTTATGTTTGACAATTTTTTTTCTTTCTAAACGCAGAAATGATTCTGCGTCTGAACCCACGTTGAGAAGAAGCTAAAATTTGTAACTTCTGCATTTGACGTTCATGTTGCTGATTACCTTAAAAAAAATTAAGTGAAATTTTTTTTTCTTTTTTATCAACTTTACCCTTCATTTTCTTCTCTAAAAAGGATACCAATAACTATAAATTTCACAGTAGTTCTCTATAGTTCTTTCTACTTTTTTCATAGTTTTTCCTTCCATTTTTTTTATCGAAATCGTTAAGATTTGTTTCAATCACTAATAAATTGAATATTTTAATATTTTTATTATTTTTAGTACTCATTCTTATATTTTAATTTTTAGTGTTATGATTTCTGATGTTATGTTTTTATGAGTTTTTTTTTATCATTTTCTATACTATTTTTTATATGTATAATTTTTTTTATTGTTTATTTTTTTATTTTTTATAGTGCTATAATTTTTCAGGTATTTTTATTAATTTTATGATTTTTTTATTATTTTTTGTTCATATAAATTCTTTTTTTCTATCTTTTACTACATTGTATTTATGTTGTGTATGAATTTTTTTATTTTTTTATTTATTTTATTCATATGAATTTTATTTAGTTTTTATTGTATTATTTTGTTCATATGATATATGATATATGTTGTTGGTTTTATAAAATTTTTATTATTTTTTATCTGTATAATTTTTTTTCTATTCTTTGATGTCTTCTATCTTTGTTTTATATTAATTTTTTATTTTTTATTTTGACTTTATAAAATTTGTAATTATTATATACTAAAGTTATTATCAAAATTTTGTATAATATAAACTATGATCCTATAAAAAAAAAGACAAAATAAATAAAAAATTAATTATAAGTAACAATAGAGCCATAAATAATGAAAATTTATAGTCCAAAATAATACTAAATTAAAGAGCACAGGTAATATTAGAAAAATTATAGAATATTTTTTTTGTTTAACATTATAAAATTTATAGTACTCTCTTTCATATTTTTTATTGTATTTATTTATTTATATAATAAATATTTTTTATATTATTTTTGTTAGGTTCTGTTTTTTCATGTATATAAAAATAATAATTTAAATTGATGTCTTTTTTAGTAATTTTTTATCTAAAAATATTTTTGACTAGTATAATCCAAATAATATTTATTTTGTTATAATCAATTTTAATACAAATATTGCCAAACATAAATCACGTTAACTCAAATTTACTTTTTATCAAAATTAATTTTATAAAATCAATTTTATATAAACTCACGTTTGCAAACTGAAATCCAAACACACGTAATCGTCGGTAATGGACAATACCATCGATGAATTGAGAAAAATTTTTCCTTTTGAGGCTTAAAATTACCGAAAATATAATTTTCTATTTGTGTTTATTGCTTTTAGAAGACAAAGGTGTTTTGAAGCACTCAAGAGGCTAACGTTTTTTTAAAGTTAGTTTGTATTTAAAATAAAAAAAAATCTGATATAATTTTATATATTAATTAATTTTAAATTTAACTTTTATATTTATATTTATTATGATCTTTTTTAATTTTAAAAAATATTTTATCACACATAATTTTATTATTTATATTTATTAAAAGTTATTTTTAATTTAATTTTATCAAATAAAAATACTATCGCTTTTAAAAAATTAAAAAATATAGCTTATCTAAGTTACTTTTACAAAATAAAAACTTTACTCAACAAAATCTAAATTAATAAAATAATCAATTATAAATAATCCAGCTAGTGAGTGAAATAACGAGCGCAATTGATAATAAATTCGTTGACTGTTAATAGTAATAAATAATTTCTACAAATTATTAAACAAATCTCATTATTATTAACAAATCTAATAAAATTTATTTTTTATAAATAAAATATAAATAATTAATTATTAACTAATCTTATCAAATGTATTTTGGTAAAAAAAATCTCAAAAATAATACACATATAATTTATATATTTGTTTTAAAAATATATTTAATATGCGTTTTTATTTTAAAGGTTGTAGTAGGTTTAGAGAAGGGGGTTGAATCTATGCCTCTTTTTTGAGTTACTGAAATGACCCTTTAAAGCAAACTTTCAATTTTGATTCTGTTTGAATTCAGCAGCGGAAGTTCTATGAGACAATTTATTTTTGTCTCATGAATATCAGAAAACAGAACATATCAGAGAAGAGAGAAGCTAACACTAGCATGTATCCTGGTTCGGTTGCCATGTGCATGCAATCTACGTCTAGTCTCCTCCACAACAATGGAGGAATTTTCACTATAGTTAAAAGTATTACATACACCAATTCCACAGGATTGACACAATCCTTTCACACTCAAGTTCTAACCTAACTTGACATTGGCTATGCTAATACCTAACTCTTCACTCTTAGTGCTAACCCAACTAAGAAAGGGATACCTCACTGGTACTGGATACAAGACACAAACTTACCTAAAGAAATCTGAAAACAATTCTAGGTTTTTCTCTCAAGTGTATCACTCAGCCTCTTTCCACTCATGGCTTTTACTTGAGCTCTCTCAATATGCCTTTTCACTCAAGAAATTACAAAAAGATAAACATTGAAAAGTAAAATACAATCTATAAAAACATGAAGGAGATTGACTTCATCAACAGCCTCTTTGCTATGTGATAAACCAGATTTGCAAGCCTCTGATTTAGTTCTTCAGTATTGGCCGAATTCTTCTTTGAAAGAAAGTATTATTCAAGTAGAGGAACTTCTTCAAGGAACTCTTCACAGAACGCAACTCACCAAACTCTGGTTTTCTCTCCTTGATTTTTGAATGAACAAAAACTTCTTTTATCTCCTTGCATGTTGCTGAGTTGCTCTTCCTAGGTCAACTTCTTGAGCCTTGTGCTTCACCAACCCAACCGTTCACTTTCTCCCATTTTTACTTAAATTAGGAACTTTGCTTCTGACCTTCTCTTGTTGACCGAAAGCCACAGGAAAGCATAAAATAGATATTCTCAATGGTAAACCCAGATCTTGGTCATTGAAAAGTTACTTAGTCCCCAAGACTCACTTGTGACCGTAAATACACAGCAGTGGGAGCAGAAATCAATTTTTTCATGAATCCCATTTTCGGACTAGCAAAGAGGTGGGAAGAGGAGAAGAAACTGAGATGCATGTATAAGGAAATGGTTTATCTTTAACCTTTGCTTAAACTTGATATGATTTGATTTTGCTGATTTGACCTCAACCTGTCTTGTCTAACATTCTCTTTTTGGTGTGAGAGTAATTTGGAGCACTTTACTACGACTAACGGGCTTGGATCGGATATCTATAAGGCAACCCATTTGATTTCTTTGGCTGTGTTTCCTTTTGGGCTTGTTTGTGTTATCAGCCCACCAGTCTTGTTATTTTATTTTCATTCTATTTGGGCTGCTAAATTGAATTTTGTCCTGCAACATTTAATAAATAATTAACAACATACAATTATTAATAATTAACAATAATTATTTATTTTGTCCAAAAATAATGTTTGTGATCATTAATTAATTTAGTTAATTTTTTAACTCAATATATTTGATTAATTATTTTTATATGTGATATCTAATTATCTATTACTATCTATCTACCTAACTTCGTGTATCAAAATGAGAATAATTGATTTATTGAATCATAAATAATACACATAATAAGTGCAATTAAAAATAAATTAAATGATAATTAACAGTTTAAATACTTTTCAAGAATTATTAAAGATTTCACTATTATTTATAATAAGCAATTAATTATTACGTAATCTTAATTAAAAAAAAATCTTTTTTTTGATTAAAATTAAATCTCTACTACATTACTACTGGTTATCGATGACAGCTCTGACGCCTAATTGCGCGCAAAAAATTTTTGACGATGTGATCGCCGGTAATAGACGATACCGTTATAAATGAAGGGAAAATTTTTTTTCTTGAGGCTTACAATTGCGGAAAGGCAATTTTTTATTTGTGTTTACAATTTTTAAAAGACAAAGGTGTTTTTAAAAGTACCTAAAAGACTAAGATAAAATTTTTTAAAATTAATTTATGTTTATTAAAATTAAAAAATTTAATATAATTTTATATATTAATTAATTTTTAAATTTAAATTTAATATTTATATCTGTTATGATCTTTTTTAAATTTTTTTAATTTTAAAAAATGTTTTATCACACATAATTATGCAATTTATATTTATTAAAAACTATTTAATTTTATCAAACGAAAGTACTACAATTTTTAAAAATTGTAAAAAATTATTTTTTTTTTAAAATAAAAATTTTACCCAACAAAGTCTAAATCAATAAAATATTCAATTTCAAAATAATCCAGCTAGTGAGTGCAATAACGAGAGCAATTAATAATAAATTAGTTGACTTTTAATAATAATAAATACCTTCTACAAATTATTAATCAACTCTCATTCTGAATTATAAGCAATTCATTATTAACAAATCTAATAAAAATTATTTTTCATAAATAAAATTTAAGTAATTAATTATTAACTAATCTTATCAAATGTATTTTTGTAAAAAAAATTTCCAAAAATAATCACATATAATTTATATATTTTGTTTTAAAAAATATATTTAATATGCATTTTTATTTGATTGATTATTTTCATATGTGATATCTTTTACTATCTATCTAGCCAACTTCGTATATTTAAAATGAGAATAATTGATTTATTGAATCATAAATTATAGACTAAAACACTTATATAAATAAAAGACAACTTAATATTATATAAATTATTTAAAAGATAAAATGTTACGTAAATGTCTTCATACATATTTCTATATAAATCAAATTTATTAAATTTGAATTACACATTATAGAATTAAATTGAATTAATATGTATCAAATTACATGGAACACTATACTTAAACATAAATTGAATTTAATAAATTTAAATTAGCTCTTCTAGCACTAAATCAAATCACTATGATTCAAATGACATGGTTTATGTACTAAATTGAATGAACTCAATTCAATTTATAAATACTCAAGTGAATCGAATGTAATAAATTCGATTTAACCCAATGATGATTAGTGTTAAATCGAATTGAGTATGTTTGATATAGTATGTAGTGACACACATGTAACATCCTAACTTTTAGGACCTCATGATCGTGCTAAAAGTTTAAGGCATCACTTACTTCTACTCCTTTAATTTCATACTATATTTATTTAATATTAAACCTTTGTGAATACAAACCAAAATTTTAATTAAGAAAACAAAACGTTTTTATTTTTAATCACTTAATCACACACATATTCACATAGCATTATATACATAGACTTATTTTAAGATTCTCAAATACAAGACCTATCCCCTCTAAAACTAAAAACAATAAACGATGAGGGAAAAATAAATTCTAACAACTCAACTCGTGAATAAAATCTTCTATTCTCCTGTAGCTCTGCACTAAACCTTCGCACCTGTAGTTGAAAACGGTGGAAATAGGAGGGTATGAGTTGGAGAGTTCTTAATAGGGTCAATGTTACAAGTTAAGTTCATTTCATTATGTTCTCAGTCAATAACAACAGTCAACAAAGTATAATTCAACTCAACAATTACAGAACATAGAATCCAATCACAAGCACACACAATCATAGAAAACACAATCACAAACAAATATGCGCAAACAAGTATGATGCATGTCTAGTCCTATACAGGCCATGAGCTCATGTGTCGGTTTGTTGCCTGATTTTCGACACTGGTTCTGAGATAAGTATTTTGTATCGCCGTCCTTATCTCAGCCAACATTCCCTTCATGAGTGTTACGCATCTCCGTTCTTAAGGGAAACCAGTGAGCATTACGCATCGCCGTCCTCACTGAGCAGTCTCTATAGTATTAAGTGAGCGTTATGCATCATCGTCTCCACTAGATACTTGGCATTAAGGCCCAAACAAATTTGATCTTTGCTCTCTACTCTACTGTGGCAGAGACAACTTTAATTAATACCTTCTTTTCTATCTGCTTTAATGTGGCAGACGTTCATTAGATTCTTTTAATATTTGTTCTCTGCTCCCCTGTGGCAGAAGTTCTTTAGTTTCTTTTATTCTTTTAATTCTTTTGTTTTCTACCATTTATTGAATTATATTTCCACTTAACTCAGCAATCTTTGTCTGAGTTTGGCTTCCAATGTCAAAACCTCTGTAAGCAACCTCTATCTTACAGGTGTGACCATCCCCTGAATTGATCGATGTATCTATGGAAAGAAAATCTCGGTGGACTCACCACCATATCTTTGCTTATCTTATTTTCTTTTCGTTCTTTCTTATTTTTCTTTTCTTTCTTATCATTTCACAATATAAATTTTCTTCACATTATTTTCTCGCCTTTTTCTAAGTGTCTTATAGAAAGAGTATCAAAGGTTCTTAACTTAGATTTGTCTTTTTAAACTTTTTAGGACAGTTTTTTGCTTACCCTTTTAGTATATCATAAATAAAATAATATATTTTAAATAAAATACTAATATATAATATATTTTAAAAATACATTGATAATAATCTTAATAAATTAATAACAATAATAATAATTCTTTTATTACCCAAAATTTATAACTTAAGCTTTGTTCTTAATTTTTTATAAATTATTCTGTATTTTTGAGCTTCCTAAAATATTTATATTCTCACTCCAACATATTTTATAATTTTTTAAAATATTCTTACATATAAAATAATTATCAAAATGATCTTGCATCTTTTATAAAATACAGCATTTTATTCCTGAACTTCTTAATTATTATCCAAAATACCCCAAAACATATATAATTACAAAACTAACTTTAAGTTTTTATTAAATTACTATTTCAATCTCAAATATAAATTTTGTTTCCATGATTATAGCTTTACCGAATGACCGAATCCCATTCCCAAAACTCTTCAAGTTTTTGCTTCATTTTTAAGTCTATTTTCGAGTTTTATGATTATTGACTTTTCATAACTTTTTATTTAATCTCTCGGCCATCAGACTTCATCAATATTTTTCAGTATTTTCACATAAATCAACCTCAAAATTCACTTAAAACAGTTTGATTTTGGGCTGAATCTACCAAAGCCAAATCATAATCTCAAAATTAACAATAATTCAACCAAATTCAACATAAACTCATTCAAATTCAAACGATAATCAATCAACCCAATATTTACTTATTAAATTTACATTTAATTATTATAAAGTTACCAAAATTTACCTCCTTGCAAAATTGAAATACTCGAAGTTTTGGAGAAACTTTTCAATCGAGCTGCTAAAAAAGAAAACGTTAGAAATCATTTATGCCTCCTAAAACTCCAATTAGCTAAACTCAAAAAAAATAGAAATTACATTATTGTTAACTTTCATTGAACAAAAATAACACTAACACGTAGAGAAAAAAAGATACGAACACTTTTATTAAGTTAGATTTTTGTTAAAGTTACAAATTTTAAAAAATCGAAATCAAAATATCAAAGAGAGTTATGGTTTCTCTCCCTCGCTCGGTCACTTCTCCTTCTCGTATTGCCTTGATTTTGGTTCGGTATTCATTTAGGGAGAATGAAAGATAATTGATGGTGATTAAGGGAAATTGTAAACATGTGTCATGGTTCCATGTGAAATAAAAATCATGAGTGAAAGAAATGTTAGGTGTCAAGCTTATATATTCATATAAGCCACGCCTCTTTCTTTCATTTTCTTTGGTTTTTTTAATGGCTTTTGCCAAAAATGAATGAAACTAAGGAAATAATAATAATAATAATAATAATAATAATAATAATAATAATAATAATAATAATAATAATATAGGAACTTCAATTTATTAAATGAATTATAACTTATTTATATTTTAAAATTGTGGATCGTTACATATACACACAATTCGATTTACCATGATACTAAGGTATATAAATATGAACTGAACGTGAATTTCTTATTATAGTGGGATTCACAATAGCTAGTAGTGATAGTTTATTAATTCTGGTGTACTATAGAGGGTCGATTAAAAAAAAAACATGATTTGGAATAAAATTTACTTATAAGGATCTGCTGAATGTTTTTTTCAAACCTTCAACGAGTTTCAGAATACGATAATACAAAAACTAGGGATGCATAGCGTGAAACGGGTGGCTAAGTTATTCTATTGGATTTCGATTTTCGTGTTACATGATGGTATAAAGTACGATTCATTTGTCATAGATAGTAACAAAGATCTGCAAGTTTTGTTCCATTATCGTCGTTAGTTTTTCAAGGTGAGGACCCCCTGAGCTACTGACCAAGCTTGTAGATGTGGTTTGTAGTTCAAAAGGTTCAAACTAAAATCGTCAATCTTTAGCAATGCTAGCCTGCTCTAGCTTAATGCCTCATGGTGCCTGATCATCTGTGCCCGTGATTGCACCTGAGGCAGTTTTGGTTGCATCTCCGTCACGGTGATGGAGAAATAAGTAACAATCCAGCCTTCAATGAGCTTGCGAATGTGATGGCCGATACTGCTGTTCTGGTCCCAGTTTTTAGAGGGGGTGGAGCACCGGATGGTGTCGAGGATGTACTGTAGGATGATGATGATGATGATGATGATGATGATGATGATGATGATGATGTGAAGCCCGCCATAATTGCCGACGAGAGTAATGATGACATAGCAAGGAGTATTCTAGCTGGGGGTGGTGGACCATCTAGTTCAGAAACTCAATAGTAACGCCCCACACTTTTCAACTTTGGACTTGGATGTCATAACACTGTAGGGGTTACCGGGAGCACCTGTGGGATTTGGAGCCAGAGATACACAGGATACAGGAGCTCTAGCTAAGTTCCAAGTTGGTCAGCAGTTTCATGATAAAGAGGAGGCTGTTTTAAGAGTGAAGACTTATAGTATCCACCGTGAAGTTGAATACAAATTGTTAGAATCCGATCATCGCAAGAATTATGAGAAGTGTAAGGAGTTTGGCAATGATACATTCACATCTTTAGTTATTTTTCTTTATAAATTGATTCGATAAGCAAATGAATCTTGTTAGAAAAGCAATAATTTCATGATTTAATGAGCATTACATTGAGTTAGTTTGAATTCATTTGTCACAGGAGAATTTGAAGGAGAATTTGCAAAGATCATGGAGGAAGAAGAGGCTAGAAATCATCATAAAGAAGGAGAATCAAACAGAAAGCTCTCTGGACAAGAATTACGAAAGTCATGCATTGCACGTGTGAGCCCATGCATGCAACGTGAAGAGCAAAATAGAAGCCAATTGGTGCCAAGAACCATGCGTTGCATGTGGGATTTGGGCAAAAAAGCAACAAAAGAGTTTTCGAAGCGTGAAAAAGAAGAAGAGGTTAAGCGTTTTTATAAGAGAGAAAGGGCAAAAGAGTTCTTTCAGCCCCTTCTTAAAGATGTGCGCGCATCCTAAAGAAACTGCTGCGCTAAGTTAGCCCATCATTTAAAGAGGGTAACATTCAAAAAATTCAAAAACATGTCGAGTGCCTGACCTTCTAAGGGCAGCATGCCTGACGTAAAAAGTTGAAGCTGCTAAATGCTCGAGTCTGACCTAACATAAATCTCAGACTCAAGAAGTGGCACTTTTCATGTCCTTGCCCAATAAATAAAGCAAGCCCAATAAGGAGAAAAGGTCCGACCCACAAAGGGGCCTTTGACCCATATCCAACTTCTTTAAAGAGGTCGGACACCATGAAAGGAACCCAGCTCTGCTTGCCCAAGCAAGTAGTTGCCTCTGCGAATTTTTCCATTATCTCTTTCTTCCCTAAAAGATAGATCTCAACAAACTCCCAAGATAAAAGGAATGGTTATCCACCAACAAAGATGGAATTACTAAAAAGGGTGGTTATCTACTCTATATAAATATACTGACACTCCTCAGGTATATTCACGTTCCAATCTACTAAAAACTTGCTTAAAGCCATTGCTAACTTAAGCATCGAAGTCTCTTGTAGGTACCACCCCCCGTCTCCTCATGAGAAACTCGGACGGGTAGCACCTCAGCACCAACAAGTCAGACGCTACTATGCAAAGGGATCTGGACATCACGTTCAGTCCCAAACCAACGTTTCAAGTAACCCTCAAAACAGTTATATAAAAAATAGCTGAAATAATTTTCATTCCTAGAAATTTTCAAATGTCACTTGTAGATATCAAACTATCAACAAATATATTAGTTCTATAACTAAGAAAGAAGATAATATTCCCTATGTTAAATTATGAGCCAAGAAATTTTCGATTACTAAATATTTTTACAAGCAAAAGTAAAAACAAAATCGAGTCTGATCTCTTTAATTTTAAAATTTACATAAATGTTCTACAACATAATGAGATACTTTTCTGTCTCTTATGAGGACTAGATTTGAATATTTTGGTAGTCTATAAAAATTTCTATGAATAAAAAGTTTTCTTCTTAACATCTTTCTTTCATATTTGAAAATTTTATATATTCAAAATCAAAATATTCATAAAAAGAGATTATTATACCACAAAAGAAAAAAATTTAACTACTAGAGAGTTATTAAAATGATACGAACTCTGCGGGATAAATTGAGAACTGTCATATGCCAACTGGTCTAATTACAAGAGCAACACCTAAGAGAATAAATGAAGGTTTTGCAAACATGGCTAAATCATTTGTTTAGGAGATGCATCAAGAATTGGGCAAGACAATAATTAACGATTATGAAAAGTCAAACTTCTTACTATTAACAAGATGCATCGAAGACTCTTGTTAGTCAAGATGAATTAAATAGTCATCACTTTCTTAGTATTTATTTTATGTTTATTTTATTTTAGTTTGTTTTGTTTGTTTTAAGCCCAGTTATGATTTGGCCCATTTTTATTTTAGTGAATTTATGAGTTTGGGTTTTAAACTTAAGAGTATAAAAACCTTCTAAAACTTGTTAACCACTTTTTTTTTCTTAATTTTGATGAATGAATTTTTTTTAGCTTCTCTTTGAGAAGCTTGGGTGTGAACATGAGAGTTAGAGTAATTCTCTTAACTATTGCATCAGAAAATCAAATTGAGGTAGATGAGAGTCTTTTCTTGATTTTTCATCTTACTCTGGGTTTTGTTCCGTATAATTTGGTATTAGATTTCATGTAATAGACTAATCCTTATTAATATATATATATATATATATATATATATATATATATATATATTTGTTCTTGTGCCTAAAAAAAGAGTAATGCCCCAAATAGGTCCCAAGAAATTCATGATCAGACAAATTTGTCCCCAACAAAATTTAACTAAGATTTTGACCCTGAGGTCCTTAGATATACACTAGATACGTCCCCATATCAGTTTGACCTAGTCAGGACTAACGGTGCCATCCGACATGGAGGTTAAAGGGATGACGTGTCCGATTAACTACGACGTGTGACCTCTAGGGCATTTTAGTTCCCATCCAAGCTGGACAAAGCAACGTTGTATTGGAACATAGGGTGAAACGACATCGTTTTGGGACAAATATGTCCCCACTTTGACAGAGTAAAAAAACGATGCCATTTCAATGTGGGGGACCAATTTAAAATTAGGTTGTTATTTTCAACCTTTGCAGCTTCGTGTGGTGATGGCTATTAGAGACACAACGTCAGTTGCAAGTCGAAGATGAGGTGGAAGAAGTATTAGTGATGAGTTGACGGTTGACAGTGCGATGGATGGATTCGCAAATGGCCGACTGAGAAAAAGAGAACATCCCAAGTGCAAGTGCAGAACATATGCTATAATATGTAGGTCTCGAACACCAGAAAACTCGAATAGGTTGTTCTTTGGTTGTCCTTACTTCAAGGTACTCCGGAGTCATTTTATTGTGGTATAGTTTTGAGAATTGCCATGTGACTATTGAGTTGATTGTCATTTTTATTATTCTCGGTACAAGAAAAACAAGGGTATTATGATTTTTTTGCATGGTTTGATGAGATATTTGGGCATGCTGGTATAGTCGACGGGCGTGGATTGGCTTTTGTCGACGCTTCTGCGGGTGAAGAATGTGTTGTAAGTTTGAAAGATGGCTTGGAGGAGAGAGTGAAGCATTTGGAGGACCTGTTGTTGAAGATGACTAAGGATAGGCAATTTGTGAAGCAGCATACTATTTTTGCTTTGTTTAGGAGTGTAATAATTGGTGCATTATTAGTTGTGTTTGAATTTTGTATCTATGTCGTGGCTGTTTAGGCAAAGTTTATTCTATGTTGAATATCAAATTATTAGATTGAAATGTGTCATTATATTTAGAAGGATATGCACGAAGTTAATTGTGGTGAAATAGTATAAATGGAACACATTTATTTTAATTTGTTTCATCCATTTATCAAAATGGTAACATAACTGATAAGCAAAAAAATTTTAACCACAAAAGCAGCTAAGTTCAGAAGCAACATAAACCAAATCAAATCAAAAGAAGGTTCATTTCCTTTAACATAAACTAAAGAACACATTGATTTTGGTCTATTTCATCCATTTATCAAAATGGTAATATAACTGAGAACCCAAACATGTTAGCCACACAAGTAGCTAACTTCAATAGCAATATAAACCAAATCAGTTACCAAAAGAAGGTTTATTTCCTTTAACATAAACTAAACGAAACCAGTCTAAACAACAAAAGGTCTACTTCCTCCAACATAACAAAACATTTTGTGTCATAACTAAGACAACAAGTTTCACACTAATTCTTAGAAGCATCATTTCTTGAAAGACTAGTTCAACCTTGATGTTGGAATGAATTTGAACATCCTAGATACTGTGCCACTGGTTGCAACTGCCATCGTCTCAGCACTAACACTCTCTGGAGCCTTGGCTTTGATTATTGTTTTCTTTGGACGTCTAACAGGTTGCTGAGCCTGGAATAAGCAAAATTATTATTACCATATTTCATATAGATTTAAACATACACATTAAGCCACTTACAAAGGGCATACCCTAAAATTGCTTGAGACATTTCTTATCACAGTTGAGGGAGAATTTTTAATTTGAGTATCATGAGAGGGAGGATTAGGATTTTGCATACTACCAAGTCCAGATACATCAACCTATGTTTTCAATATTAACAAACAAGGGCAATGAGTATAAGTCAAATAGGTCACTTAACTTAAACTTATAAGGAAAATAGGTGCCTATAGAAGCACATTCATGATACAGATAGGTCCCTTTGAAGAGATTGAAATGTCTACTTACAAACAAGTTGTACATGAATATAGAGCAGAATACACTATATGCAATTCATGATACCTGAGATGAGGGAGTTGATTGAGAAACAAGAACATATTGGAACAGTATATAAAAATTTATATCAGTATCGTATACCCAGCAAGCTTATTGGAACAATATATAAAAATTTAAGCAAGGGAATTATACCTGTAAGTTGCCATATGTTACAAGTACATATGTTGTTCCCTAAATGCATTTACACCTTCTTCATATGATATTGTACTACAAAAAAATGTGTCTGGCATCATCACTAGTTCACTGAGCAGTCCAGTATTTGGATTCCTTCATGATGTCTTCCACCCTCTTTTGTTGCACTAGTGCCACCGTGCCTACATAAGTGCTCAAGACTCTCTTATGCTGGGCCATGCTCCTCATGATATAGCATCTCAACTCTTCTAGTATTGTCAAAATAGATTTTTCTTTGTATTGGACTATCTTGGCATTCCACACCTCTGTCATGTTGTTGGTGATGTTATCAAGCTCCGACCAGTGGCTAAAATGTGACTTCGTCCAACATCTTGGATCAAATTTGGCTAGGTAAGCCCATGTGTCCTTATTGACATTCTTCAGTCTATTCATGTGCTACCTGAACTCTGCAATCGTACTACTCTTAGCACAAGCCCATACAACATTCTTCAACTGCTTGCTCTTGTACTTGTTAGTGAAATTTTTCCAAATATGCCTAACACAGTTTCTATGATGCACGTTCAGCATAACATCTTTCAGAGCCGGCATCAGACCCTATACACATTGCATATTATTATAACTAAATTATAGGGTATGACTAAAATACAAAGTAATCATAATTAATTACATTAAAAGTCATTAAAAAAGTTGAAGAAAGTAGTGGATACCTTTTGCTGATAATTGATGAAGTTCCACTCTCAACGACAGCAAGGGCCAAGTCATTTTACAATAATTCTAGAAACCATTTCTAACTTTCTTTTATCTCACTAGTAACCATAACGTATGCAATTACGTAAAAGTGATTGTTGGCGTCTTGTACTACGGCTGATAGTATTTGTCTTCCGTAATATTCCTTCAGGAAGTAGCCATCTAACCCTATCAACAATCGATAGCCAGCCCTAAACCCATGCTTACAAGCATCTAAACCCACATATAATTTGTCAAACAGTGGAGGTGACTGGAGAATAGGCACCACTACTAAAAGTAAAGTTGAACCAGGATTGCTTCTGTATAGTTATTGTAGGTAGTCTCTCACCTTTCCATATTGAGACTTTTCATTACCAACATACCTTTCTCTTGCTATCTTCAAACTCTGACACAACAACTTGTCACTAATTATCACATTATAATCAATTTTGATATGATCACAAGCCTCTGCATGGGTTAGTCTAGGATGACTTAGAAGTCTTTTTGACAATTTATCTGCAACCCAACTTTGATCTGCCATATTGCTTCCGAACTCTCTCCCATAAGTATGCACGGGATTGAAAGTCTTGATCTGGTAGCCTTCAGACCTTGAGTTCCCAGCACAGTAGATAATCCATGGACAATCTTTTTTTTCACATATCTGTTTATCAACCACTGCCTCAGATACTGTCTTTCTAGCATTTTGGTTATGGTCACCCTGAACTCCATCAGTTACCACAACATCAGTCTCCTCATTAGCTACATTATCATTTTTAGCAACATTTATATCAGTTTGCACATACTACTATTACCAATTACCTCAGAAGCATTGTTAGTTTCACCTACAATTAATGCATCTTCCTTTGCCTTAGCTTTTCTCTTGGCTCTCAATCTTGCTTTGGCCTTCTCCTTTTGTACCTCCTTTCCAGTCATGAATCCTCCATGAGCACATGTTGCTCTCACCTTCCTCTTATCATTCTTAATATAAAATATTCATCTGCCTTCAGCTATAGTGTAGTCCTTCAGAACCATTTTGAAGTTTTCGAAAGTCTCAAACTCTATCTTCAGCTGAAATTGAACATCCCCAAATTCTGCATTCGGATCATACTGAGGCCAATCAAATTCGTCCCCCTTCATCACTTGAGTCCGGAGAACTCAAGAAGGCCTCTGACTCATACTCAAAATCTATGTCTGAGTCATCCCTTGGCTTCATTCCAATCTCCTCATCAAAAGTTGAAGGCTTTTTAGGAGCATTTTCATTACTTTCATTGGGCCTATTATTGTCATCTGATCTTGGTTTATCCCTACCAAGCCCAACGACACTTGGCCGACCATCCCTCTTCTTCCTTACATCAGGCCAACTTTCACCCCTTACAGCAGATTTTTCTTTCTTATCCCCTGCCCTTTTACCTTGAGTCTTAGTCTTGGCATCTTTCCTAACATTGACATAATACTTTGTAGTTTTTACTGTTGTTTTCTTCTTCTGTTGATCACCTTTTCTCCCTTTTCATCCACCCTTTTTCCTATCACTTCCTTCACTCTCACTTGAATAAAAATAACGATAGCCTGAAGGTGTGGGTTTATATGGCTCATCTTCAGAAGATTCATACCCATCATCATCACTTTAACTATTCTCAATATCTACATCATTGTCTGACCTAGCATCCTTAACAACTACCTCCTCAACATCCTTATCACTATCAGATAATATCTCTTCCACCCTTTCCAATATCGGATGGTCAAAATAAATGTAAAATTTATCCATATCTTCATTCTATATCTTATTCTTCTGTAGGCTTCTGATTTCTTTATCTCTGTGAATAGCATGTAGACCAGATTCCAAGGTTGCAGAGGTAGGATCATACCAGTACATAGCTTTGTAGTTATGGTATCTTAACTCTAGAAAAATCTTCTTCAAGTCAAAGAAGTAAATGAGGTCAACGTCTATTGGGGGAAACCTTTTCACGTTCCTGTTAATGTAGACCAACACACCCTTGTTATCTCTAACAAAGCTTTCACCATGATGAAACACAAGGACCACATCCTCGGATATCTAAATGCCAACAAACAATCTAGATGTTAACATTAGTTCCACCTCTTATTTGTTTACTCACAAAATAAACGTATAAAGGGATTGCAACTAAATATAGAGCTACAATACATTTTCTATTTTATCCACTATCACTGATCACTACAACTATCCATAACAATGTATGTACACAAAATTAGAAATTCAGAAATACTTTCAACTAACCATGATCAATCAGGAATGGAACCAACTACCGTTAAGACTTTTGTCACAACCACTTTCTTGATCAACCAGAGCAAAGACTATAAACAACGTTGCTGAAGAATTGGAAGGGTTTCTGTGTAAAACTTAGTAGAGCTAACAGGGTATGAAGTAATTTCACCACACCATTGAATATGAGAAGACTTATGCATCGAATTGGTCCCCCATATTGAAACGGTGGTTTCGTTACTTTGCCCAAGTAGGGACGTATTTGTCCTCCCCGAAACGACGTCGTCTCGGCCGAGGTTCCGATATGACGTCGTTTTATCCAGCTTGTATGGGGACCAAAATGTCCTGGAGGTGACACGTCATAGTTAACCAGACATGTTATCCCTTTAACCTCCACGTCAGATGTCACCGTTAGTCCTAACCGAGTCAAACTGACATGGGGACGTATCTGTGTATATCTAAGAACCTCAGGGTCAAAATCTTTGTTAAATTTAGTTGGGACAAATCTGTCCGATCGTGAATTTCTTGCGGACCTATTTGGAGTATTACTCCTAAAAAAATAAAAGAAAAAAATCATTATCTCTTGCTTTTTTGTCATCCTCCTTTGGTTCGTTATTATCTTGTTCTTTCTTGTCGATTTTCTTGTTCAAAAAAAAAGGTTGTGTCATAGTTACTCTTATTTATCTTTTATCCCCATTTGAAGTTCCCTTAACTTATCTTTTAGGTATTGCCAAGGTTCTAAAAATCGCACCAGCCAGTTCAATCGGGTTAACCGAGAATCGGTCCCCTGACTAATCCTGTTGGCTTCCAAAATCGTCTTAACAAAAAACCAGTTAAAATCAAAATGTTGGTTAACCGGTAAACCGGATGAACTAGCCATGTTTGTTGAAGGTTTGGTTATCCTCCTTTAGTATCAAAACAACGTCGTTTTGATGAAAGAAAAAAAAAGCCACCCCCAAATGCAAGAAGACCCAACACCTCTCCCTTCTCTTTCACTCTCACATATCTCACCAAAATAGCAAAATCCCTAACTTCAGTAACCCTATCAGAGCAAACACCACCGCCACCCTCAGCTCCCAGCTCGCCTACTCATCGTGAAGCCCCACAAGCCACAGTCAGCCCCCAGCCACTGCCACTTTTCTCTCCCTCACAGTTTCTGTGCTCGTCATAAAGCCGCACCAGCCACTAACACCCCCCAACCGCCGCCATTCTTCTCTTTCTCACCATCTTTATGCTCATCATGAAGCCATACCATCCACCATCACCCCCAGCTACAACCACTCTTTTCTTCCTCACCGTCTCTATGCTCGTCGTGAAGCCTTACCAGCCATCGTCAACCCCCAACTGTCGCCACTCTTTTCCCCCATCGTCTTTGTGCTTGTCATGAAGCCCACCTCTGTGATCATCATTATCGTCACTGACAGAAGATGTCGTCGTCGTCGTCTTCAATCCACTTCTCTTTTACGTCACACAAATAGTTGCTCGATCCTCTTCAAGAACGTCCTCTATTCCGTGAATCTCTACCCGGAGCTTCGCAATAGAATCTCTGCTCGGAGCCTCGTCATCACAAATTGATCCTCTTTTGAGCTCACTCTGTCACCGTAATTCCTCCCTTGCCGTGTCTTTGGTAAGCCACTGCTTCTTTAGTTTCAATTTCTAATATTCTTGCTTTTGAATTGAGTTTTTGTACTTAGATTTTGACTTGGGATTATATTTTGAGTTGGGTTGTTTATGTGATTCTGAATTTAGTTTGGATGTCAAGTTTTTATTATTGGTAATTTTTTTTGTTTTTGGATTCTCTGAATTGGATTTGGATGTTGAGTTTTTTGTATTCTGAGTTAAGTTGCGATTGTGGTTCTGATTCTCTGGATTTAAATGTTTGAGTTTTTTGTATTTTGAATTTTTATTACAATGAGTATTCTTGTTAATTATTTTGTTATAATTTAGAAGTTAATTAAAAGTTTTTTATTTTATAGATTTTTAATAATAAAATATGAAAAAGTTATATATGTCAAGGTTTAAAAATTTGGAATTTTATTAGTTTAGAAATGATTAATTTTGTATATTATAAATTTTATATTGAATTTTTAATAATTTTATTATATATTTAATTAAATCGATTTAACCACGGTTGGACCTTGGTTAGACCATTAAATTATTCAACCAATCACTCGACCGATTTAATGATCGGTCCAATTCTTGAAATGTTGGGTATTGCTCTCATTTCTTTCATATCCAATAAACAAAATCTCTAAAACACATCATATTTATCTAGTTTCACTACATTAATCAAATCATCTACTTATAAATTAACAATACTTTTTTTCATCTTCTTTGTTAGAAGTTTTTATATTGTGCTTACTTTGACAAGCACCCCACAAAACATAATTGCTCTTATTATTATTGTTAGCTAACTTCTTAGATTGGTTTTATTTTATAAAAAAATACCAAATATACTTAGAGCAATCACGGTCAAATTGCTTCGAAAAAAAGAGCTGTGTTATCGTATAAAAAACTCTAAAAAAAAACCTTCTATTATTCTTATTCTTATTATAATTATCTTTTTGTATTCTGTGTCTTTTTTTCAGTCTTTTTTTCTTATTATGGTGTTGATTCTCTGTTTTCTTTTTTTTTAATTTCTAAAGTGCAACAGCCAAAGAGATTCAAGAGTAGTAAAAGGCAAGAGTATTAAGTTCAATAGAGAGTAAAAGCCAATTTTAAGAGTACACACGAATGTCTATCCTTGAGTGCAACATTTGAGAGAGTAATTGTGAGGTCCTTTCTATAACATTTTTGTTACAGTTTCCTTGTTATGTTGACTCATTCAGAAGATACCTTAGTTGACATGGAGTTGATGCAAATGGACATTTAACATTTAACTAATTGCTTGACTAAATTAAAAACATAGAAGCAAAAGGTGAAACAGACATTGTCCAAGAATACTAAATAAGGATCTTTTGGAATCAGCATCAGAATCATGTACCTTCTGATGATGACTCTGATGGGGCTATAACACCTCAATACAGAAATCAAGATAGCAATATCAATACCATCAAGATGCAAATACCACCATCCAAAGGACAAAATGATCCTGAAGTTTATTTGGAGTGGGAATGTAAGATGGAAAAAATTTTTGCTTATCATAATTACTCTGAGGTAAAGAAGGTTTGTTTGGCAGTAGTTGCATTCTCTGATTATGACTTGCTTTAGTGGGATGAACTAGTGAAGACAAGACGACGACATTACGATCACCCTATAGAGACTTCGGATCTTATGAAGTGCCTCATAAAGAAGAGAATTGTGCCTTCGTACTACTACAAGAAAGTGCATAAGAAGTTATATCGGTTGACTCAAGGCTCCAAGTCCGTTAAAGACTACCATAAGAAAATGGAGATACTTGATCACTGCCAACATAGAAGAGGATACTGAGATTATTATGGTACGATTTATAGGTGGTTAGAATAGAGCAATTGCTGATATGGTGGAGTTACATCATTATGTGGAGATGAAAAATTTAGTTAGTATGACAATAAAGGTGGAGAGACAACAACAAAGAAGAGCACCAGGGGTATTTCTCATGCAAATCCAAAGTGGGAGTCTCGTAGTATTAATATAACAAAGACTAAGGGTGCTGAACTCAAGGAGTTGTTTGATGCTATAAAGAAGAAAGGTAATTCTAACTCTTCTTCTGCTACTTTTAGGCACAGAGATATTAAGTTCTTCAAGTGTCATGGTATGGGTCATTATGCTAGTGATTGCCCAAACAGGAGATTGATAGTTATTAGAGGGGATGATATTGTGTCTGATTCTAATCATGGTGATGATTCTGATCATAATAATATGCCATCTTTGGAGGATTGTTCTGATGGTGATGTTGAGTATGCAGTTCACGGTGAATCTGTTGTTGTTAGATGTGCTTTGAATTTGCAGGTGAAAGAAAATAGCATAGAGTAACGCCAAAATCTTTTTCACAATAGATGCTTGATGGGTGAAAAGTGTGTAGTTTAATTATTGATGGTGGGAGTTGGACTAATGTAGCTAGTACACTTATGATGGAGAAATTGAATTTTACATGTGTTCAACATCCTAAACCATATACGTTGCAGTGGTTGAATGACAGTGGTGAGATCAAGGTTGACAAGCAGGTGACAGTTGCATTCTCTGTTGAAAAGTATGTTGATAAGGTATTGTGTGATGTGGAGCCAATGCAAGCTTCTCATTTATTATTGGGGAGACCTTGGTAGGTTCGGCTGTCGAGCATTCCATGATGATCACATGAATCGGTTCTCCTTTAATTTTAATGGTCGTAAGATCACTATTGCTCAATTTTATCAGCTAAGGAGGTTTACCTTTACCAGTTGAAACTTCAACATGATACTAAGGAAAAATTGGAATATGAGATCACAGAAAAATCTGGAAAAAAGAGGCTATGAGAGAAAATAATATAACAAAAGGCCCAAAGGTGAGTGAAAAAAAAAGAAAAGAGTACATGTCATGAGAATAGTGCGAATATAGATAAAAATGAGAGATTTGAGAGTAAATTGTATTTCTTTGCAAAAGAGAGAGATTTAAAGAGTGCTTTAATAAGTAAGAAAGCTTTGATTATGGTTCGGTTTATGGATACTTTATTCTCTTACACTGAACTTACCTAAAATTTGCCAAATAGCTTTGTCTCTTTTTTGCAGAAATTTATAGATGTCTTTTTCACTGACGTGCCATGTGGTTTATCTCCATTATGAGGGATTGAGCACCAAATTGATTTTATTCTTGGTGCTAGCATTCCTAATAGACCAATCTATAGGAGTAACCCTGAGAGGCAAAGGAGTTTCAAAGGCAAGTGGAGGAGTTATTAGGTCACATCAGCGAGAATATGAGTCCATGTGCTGTACCAGTTTTGTTGGTTCCAAAGAAGGATGGTACTTGGCGGATGTGTGTGGATTGTCATGCAGTCAATAAGATTATGGTAAAGTATCGTTATCCATCCCTAGGTTAGATGACATGCTTAATGAGTTATATGGTGCATGCATATTCACTAAAATTGATTTAAAAAGTGGGTATTATCAAATTAGAATAAAACTATGAGATCTTCTGCATTTAAAATAAAATATAGGTTACATGAGTGGTTAGTAATGTCTTTTGGGCTAACAAATGCACCTAGTAATTTTATGCGTCTAATGAATCGTGTTTTGTGAGAATTTTTGGATAAATTTGTTGTTATTTATTTTGATGATATTCTCTTTTATAGCACTTATTTGGGTGACCACTTGTCATATGTTTCAGCTATTTTGGAAGTATTTCGAAAAGAAAAATTATATGCCAATCTTATAAAATGCACATTTTGTATTGATTGAGTTGCGTTTCTTGGTTTTGTTGTGAGTACGAGTGAAATTGAGATTGATGAGAAAAATGTGAAGGCTATTCGTGAATGGCCAATGTCCAAAAATGCTTCTGAGGTAAGAAGTTTTCATGGATTAGCTAGGTTTTACAAGAGATTTGTGAAAAAATTTTCTACCATTGTTGCGCCTCTCACAGAGGTTATAAAAAAAGATGTTGGATTTAAATTAAAAAAGAAATAAGAAATTACATTTCATACGCTAAAAGATTATTTGTGATCTTCCCTTATTCTTGTTTTACCTCACTTTGATAAAACTTTTGAGATCAAATGTGATGTTTCTGGGATTGGTATTGGTATGGTTTTTATGCAGAAAAAATGAGCCATTGTCTTCTTCAGTGAAAAGTTAAATTTAGCTCAGTACAAATATTCAATTTATGACAAAGAATTATATACTTTGGTTTGGGCTTTGGAGGTTTGGTAACACTACCTCTTATCTAAAGAGTTTGCGATTCACACGGATCATGAATCTTTGAAGCACTTAAAAGGACAAGGTAAGGTTGGATAAAAGACACGGTAAATGGGTAAAATTCATTGAGACATTTTCATATTTGATTGCCTTTAAACAAGGTAAAGAGAATGTAGTTGCTAGCTTTATCTCGGAGGTATGCTTTATTACTACACTTACTTCTAAGTTGTTAGGATTTGAGTTTTTAAAGGAGTTGTATGCAACTGATTCTGATTTTTCTGCTATTAATGCCTCTTGTGAACATTGTAAAACCCGGTTAATTAACGGCTAATTAACCCATAAATGAGAATTTATTCTAGAAAGCCTAAAATGTGATTTTTATGGCTAAATGTGATAGAAGAGACTGAGACGAGAATTTTGGTACCAGTTTTATAGGATTCGGACCAAGATTGGACCAAACGGGCCAAACCGGGCCAATTGGACCCAAAGTGGGCCCTTGGCCCAACATAACTTAACCAAAACCCTAGTTTTCAGCATTCTCTCTCCTCATTTGTTACACACACAAGCTGAAATGGTGGAGAGAAAGGGAAGAACATTCTCTCAACTTCTCTCTCTCACTTGATCTTCAAACCACCATAACTTTTGATCTAGAGCTCCGATTGCCGCCCCGTTTGCGGCCACGCGTTCACCGCGGAGAGCTCTACAAAACCCATACCATCAATCTTGAGGTAAGCCACACCTTGCTGTTCGAATCTCAGCCCTTATTTTCGAGTTTCAATGGGTGAAATGTTGAGATTTTGGGTTCTTTGATGTTATAGGACCCAACTCTCTTGAAGGAGAAGGTTAATCTTGTCTCCTTGGACCTTGGGTGTGGTAAGATTCTCAACCCTAGTGTATTTTTGTTGTTTTATGATGTTTGGGTTTGAGATGTTGTGTATGGGTATGATGGTTGTGGCTTAGGTTGTGTATATATGGATATTGGAGCTTGATTGGTGATTTTGAAAAGCTTGGAAAGGGTTTGGTGGTGCAAAATCTGTTCTTGGAAGTGTTGAGGCCTTGAGAGCTTGTGGATAAGTGGTTTGGAAGTGCTCCGGTGGAGCTTGGGAAAATCGGCTAAGGTATGGTTTCGGTTTCCCGTATCTAATATGTAATGTGGTAGGAAATACTTAGGCTAGAGGCCCTAAGATAGGCATTGAATGGTTGATGTTGTTGAATGATTGAGATATATGATGTGGTCATATATGTGATGATGATTAATGATGCCTTGATGGTATGATGTATGAGAAATATGCATGTTGTGATATATGCTTGATGATTGGTTATGGTTGAATTGTGGGTTGAACCATGTTGATGGTGAATATGATATTGATTATGTAGAATGATGGTTAATTAGAATTGGTGTTGTTGAGAATTGGCATGAGGTATAGTATATGATATGTCAATATGTTTGAGTTTGAGCCACTTGGGTGAAGTGGGCTAAAATGATGAGATAGTGATTTTGTATGTTGTGGTTATGTGTCAATGTGAGAGTTGAGGAGGCTTGATGTTGAATTTGATACATTTTGAATTGATTTCAAAGAAAAGGGATGAAATTGACATGTTTTGATTGATTTTGGAAAGAGTTAAAAATGGTTTGTTTTGAAAATGGCATATTGTGGTTTTGTATGAAAATATGGTTTTTGGGCATACTTTAACGGGACATAACTTGGACTACGGATCTCCGTTTTGTACCAAATCTGTTTAGAAATGAAATTGGATCCGGGATGTCCATGCCGTTCGAAGAACGGGTGAAAAACGATTTAAAATGAGGAAGTTATGTCCGTTGGAAGATTGGGGTAAAACTCTGTGAATTCTGCAGCTTTTAACTTAGAAAATTTTTAGCAGAATAACCCCTTGCGCGTGGGCGCACCTGGCGCGTGCGCGCCGATCTTCCGAAAATTGCCATCCACGCGTGAGCGTGATGTGCGCGGGCGCGCCGATTGTGCTGCACCCAATGCCCAGCCATTTTCCAGAGAGTTATGCCAGAACTGTGCCGGTGTTGTGCCTGGGGCACGAGAACACCCGCGCGTACGCGTGGTTGACGCGTGCGCGTCGATGGGCAAGTTTGGAATCCACGCGTTAGCGTGCATGACGCTTACGCGTCGATGAGTTTTTGAGGTCACCCACGCGTGAGCGTGGAGTGCGCATACGCGCGGCCCTGTTTTCATCCCAAAGTTGATTTTTGAGTTTTAAAAGCCAAATCTCATACTTCTAAGCCTCCGATCTCACCATTTATGTCTTAAATCATTATGGCATGCCTAGCTATTAAAAAGGGGCTAGTGAATGTGATAACTTGCGAGTGAAGCAAGGGAAATATGAATGATCAATGAGGATCAAGATGATTATGTGAGATGCGGTGGATGGTGGTGGAAGTGCTTGTTATGCCATTGGCCGAAGGGCCGTGATTATTTGTGAATATGGCTGGTTATGGATTTAACCGTGAGTCGGAATAGCTGTGTATGCTATGAATATTGGCTGGTTCTGGATTGAACCGTGAGCCGGAATGGCTGATATGGATGTTGACCCATGGATGAGAATTCATGCATGTTGATGCTGAATTATTGATAATTGTGAAATTGCACTTCCACTATCTGAGTACGAGTTTCCTTGGGTAGTAGCAGTGGCTAGCCACCACGTGCTCCAGGTTGAGACTCGAAGCTCTGTTGACCCTATGTTGTAAGTGTGGCCGGGCATTGTGAAAGGCCCGGATGAGCTCGAACCCCCGTAAATATTCACCAGTGAGGGTGATTGATATGGATCATGTTTATGATCAAGTTCATAACGAGTATAACTCGAGTTTGGGGATGCACGACAGAGGGACAGTCCAATGGTTAGCGACCAGGACTTGTCGGGTTGGCAATATAACCGACAAGATGATATCATCGGCCACTAGGGACAGGCATTCATCATATGCATACTATGTGAATTGTTTGAGATTGCCTATTTGACTGCATATAACTTGCTAATTGTCTAGATGTCTTACTTGCTCCTATTTGTATATTCCTTGTTTGATATAACTGTGTTTGCTATATTATATCCTGCTGGTGGTTGGGGAGGTCTGAAGGAATTGGAAAGGGAAGTATTAGTTAGACTGAAGAATCTTTAGTCAGATGCCCTTATATGGTTTAGCTTGTTTATAAAGCTTTGATATTATTTGGAGGAAGTTATAGGATTGCCTTCGGCTTTCCTCCATTATTATGTATTATATATGTGGAAGCTGTTACCTGCTGGGAACCTCTGGTTCTCACCCATGCGGATTTTGTGGTTTTCAGATACAGGACGTGAGGTTTCCCGCTGAGGCATGCTGGAGACTTCTGTTATTGCGAAGATTCCTTGTTCTTGGGGACTATGTTTTTGGTTTATATGTTTTGCTTAGACACTTTTATCTCCATTAAATAATACAAACTGTGATGACTCCTCTTATGGGAGATTTTGGAGAATAGGTTTTCTGTATTTGTGACCCTTTGGGTTTCCTTTGGGGTTTTCCTTATTTCATCATATGTATATATTGTTATGCTCGGATCGGTTATCTTCGCAGCCGGATCTTGAGTCTTGATATTCCTATTTTTGACACTCCTTTGTATATATATAATCACGCGTTGGTTATCCTTGTTCGTTACGTTATCGATCGGAGTGTTGCGCTTGAGTTGCGATTGGTTTTTTGTTTACCCCTTTTTCTACAAAGGCTCCTAGTTATAATCAATTATTCATACTACTATACGTACTAAATTTTTATTTTAGAGGTCGTAATACCTTACCATCTCTGAATTATGACTTAAGCATAAGACTCTGTATGGTAGGGTGTTACAAACATGGTGTATTTAACAAAATTTATAAACTGAAGGTATTTTGTTTCGTGGTAACAGAATTCGTGTGCTTACTTGTTCTATGAGGGACTTACTTATTCTGGAATCACATAATGGGGTTTGATGGGCCATTTTGGTGTGTATAAGACATTGGATGTGTTATTTGAATATTTTTACTGGCCATACCTGCTTAGAGATATTGAAAAATTTTGTTCAGGGATTAACCAGAGCTTAAAGAGAAAGAGAAAAACAAGCTATGTTCAAGGATTAACTAGAACTTAAAGAGAAAGAGAAAGAGTTGTGTTCAAGGATTACCCAGATCTTAAAGAGAAAGAGAATTCATAATGTCATCCGAGTTCTAGTTTTAAAGGTTATTAACATTTCTGAGATTCAACGGATAGTGAGATACCGAAACTATTCAGGGTCACAGTGTCATTAACCCCACTCAGTGAATGGATAGGAACCTAATTGAACTCAGGTCTTAGGCAGTTTCTCCTCTCATTCCTGTATTATTTTTAGTTTCTTGAGGACAAACAACGATTCAAGTTTGGTGTTGTGATGTGTGAGCATTTTTTTTATTTTCTATTTAGTTTAGATATAAATTTATTGAGTTTTAATTAGATTTTAGTGTTTGAAGCTTATTTGGATGCTACTTTGAGTCGCTTTAGTGTTTTAATTATTTATAGGTGAAGTATAGATCAGTTTGACAGAGTTCATGTGTAAGAAAAGATAAGAATCTTGAATCTACCAAACTAGCGCTAAACGCGGACTTGGGTGTTTAGCGCCAGTTGCCTTGTGATGCATGCTAAGTCTCTGCCACTAGGGGTGTTAAACGCCAATCCTGACGTTTAGCGCCAGCAAGTCAGAAACGAAGAAGAAGCCACTGCCATCAGGGGTGCTAGCGTCAAGCCTGGCGTTTAGCACCAGGAAGTTAGAATTGAAAGTGAAGTTTCTACCACCTGGGGCACTAAACGCTGAATCTGGCATTTAGCACCAGTAGCACGGATCAATCTCACCCAAAGGAGCATCTTTAGTTAAATTTGGCTTTTAATTATTATATTTTATTTTGTTTTAAGTATTTTTATTCCCAAACACAATCTTTTGGGCTTAAGTTATTATTAGTTTATTTTATTTTCAAATCAAATTAGGTTAGAGATAAAAGGGAAAAGATTTCCCCCTTTAGGGGATCTCTTCTCTGGGACCTCATTCTACATTTTTACACTTTGAAACCCTAGTTTTCTCTCTGAGTCATGAGCAACTAAACCTCCTTGGTTAAAGTTAGGAACTCTGTTTATTTCTATGAATTAACACTATTATCACTCTATTTTAATTAATGTATTGATTCAATTTCAAGGATTACTTTTGTTCTTTATCTTATGAATATAAGTATATTGAAAAATAACTCGTATTCTATATGAATTCCTGTTGATTCTTGGAAAATCTATCTCACTTGAATACTAGCTTGAAAGTAAATTCCTCATAAACTACTAATTACTTGGACTTAACAGGATACGTGACATATAATCCTCTTATATTCGGATAATTAGGGTTTGTGACTAATAAACTAGAATTAAACTTAACCCTCTAATCTATATTAAGTGACCAAGCAGGAATTGGCGGTTGATTAGGTTAGAGGAGACTAAATCACTAAGAAATTAGGATTTAGTCAATTACAGTTTGTCATGAAATGAATCTTGCTTGATTAAAATAGTTAGTAAGAAAACTTAATTTGGAAGAATAAATAACTCCGAAACCTTAACTATCTTCTCACATACTTTCCACACCAATTTCACTGTTTGCACTCTCACTCTCTGAATTACTGTTTTAATACTTTTGAACCCCAAAACACTATTATCTACTTGCCTGACTAAGTGATTTATTTGACTATTTTTGCTTAATCCATCAATCCTTGTGGGATTGACCCTCACTCACCTGAGATATTACTTGGTATGACCCGATGTACTTGTTGGTTAGTTTGTGAATTCTGAATTTTGCACCAGTAGAAAAGATAGAGATAACATTTTTGTTGTGGTAGACAGGTGTAGTAAAATGGCTCATTTCATTGCATGCTATAAAACTAATGATGCAACAAATATTACTGATCTGTTTTTACAGAGGTTGTGTGCTTGCATGGTGTTTTTCAAACTATTATTTTTATCATGACGTAAAAATTTTGAGTCATTTTTGAAAAGTGTTATGGAACAAATTAGGCACAAAATTATTATACTCTACTACTTGTCATCCTCAGACTAATGGTCAAACTGAAATAGTAAATAAAACATTAGGAATTTTATTACATGCTGTTATTGGTAAGAATTTGAAAATTTAAAAAGATTGTTTACTTTTTATTGAGTTTGCTTATAATAGAAATATTCCTTCTTCTATAGATTTTCTCCTTTTGAACTTGTGTATAGTTTTAATTCTTTAACTATTTTAGACTTATTACCTTTTTCTTTGAGTAATCTTGTTAGCTTAGATACAGAAGATAAAGCTGAAAAGGTTAAAGTAATGCACTTGAAAGTACGTGAGTTGCTTGAAAAGAAAAATAGATTGACAGCTCAAAGGGTGACTAGAGATCGAAGACAACTTGTCTTTGAACCTGGTGACCGGGTTTGGGTTCATTTGAGAAAGGAGAGATTTCTTACTCAAAGAAAATTCAAGTTAGACCCTAAGGGTGATGGTCCATTTCAGATTCGAGGACAAATCTTTTTCTGGAGGGAGGAAATGATACGACCTTTGTGGGACAAACTGAGAACTGTCATATGCCAATTGGTCTAATTACAAGAGCAACGACTAAGAGAATAAAAGAAGATTTTACAAACATGTCTAAATCATTTGTTCAGGAGATGCATCAAGAATTGGGTAAGATAATGATTAACGATTATAGAAACGTCTTACTATTTACAAGATGCATTGAAGATTCTCGTTAGTCAAGATGAATTAAATAGGCATCACTTTCTTAGTATTTATTTTATGTTTATTTCATTTTAGTTTGTTTTGTTTGTTTTTGGTCCATTTAGATTTGACCTATTTTTTATGTTAGTGAGTTTATGAGTTAGGGTTTTAAATTTAAGAAGTATAAAAATCATCTAAAACCTGATAGCTACTTTTTTTCTTAATTTTGATGAATGAAAATTTTTTTGAATTTTTTTAAGAAACTTGGGTGAAAACAGAAAAGGTAGAATGATTCCTTTAACTATTGCATTATGAAATTAAATTGAGGTAGAAGAATCCCTATCTTTAACTTTTCATCTTACTTTGGATTACATTTCAATCATGAAATTTAAATCTCTAAATAAATATTGAACACAATTATAAATGAAGAAAATAAAAAAAGAAGAAAATAGCAAATGAAAAAAGGAAGAGAACAAAAAAAAAGAAAATAAAAAAAAAAGAGATAAAAACATAAATATATTCATATAAAAAAATGAAAAGGAAAGATTTTAGACAGAGAAAAGAGAGCTGACATCAACCAAAAGATTATATTTGTACCAAAAATGTTAGACATGAAAAAACTTGTAATATCCCTATTTTTGTTGTTAGTTAAAAATAGAAATAACTATATGGTAAAAGTTTAAATTATTAAAAGAACATTTTCTTAAGAGATGAGTTTGTAATAACACTACTTATTTTAATAAAGAAAATATAACTTGAGATTTTTTTAAATAAATATTTTAAATATTGGTATTGATAATTTGGATACAATTTATGTTTCTGTATTCTTTTATTTATTTTATTTATAATGAATTAATTGTGAATATATTTTATTTACAGAGTAGATGAGATAAGGCACAAATTTTAAATAAATAAAAGGGATGCACCTGTAATACATCGAAGTTAATATACTAAATATATTTCGTTTATAGTATAAACAAGATATATTCATAATGAATTCGTTTACACTGGAAACAAGATATAAATATTTGTAAGTATAAAAATATAATTTTTATAGGTATAAAAATCTAATTTTATAAAATAATAAAAATATTAATAATTTAATTTGGATCAATATATTTTGTTACTATTTTAAATTTGGTCTAATTTGATTATTCGATTTTTTGTACATAAATTATATCTCTCCATTAATTTAAAACTAGTGATTTGAAATCGCTCATTTGAAATCAGGACATTATTTTTTTAGAAATCAACACATTTAAATTAGTACTCAAAAAGAATAATAAAAAATTTTAAATTAAATTATAGGTCAAATTGGATTGATTTAAACTAAAAAAAAAAAGAAAAAAGGTGAGTTTTTACGTGTTTAAATATCATGATTAGAAGGAGTGCAGTAATTATGCCTACTCTTAAAATTGAAAGATTTAGCAAGTGAAAAAAAAATTAGAGATGAGAAGTTATTAAATTGAAAGAAGTGCGAGATTGATGGGATAAATAAAATAGAAAAAAATGGAGAGAAAATATTGTTTGTTTTAAAAGAGTAGAGGTAAGTAAAAATCGCTTTTTTGTTTAGTATTAATTGCTCAAACATATTCATAGTCCCACAGGCCTTTTTGTTTCCTTTGTAATGATTAAATTAAAAAAATTCCAATTGAAATCGTAGTATAAAATTAAATTATATTAAAATACGTGATATAATCATTTTAAGATAAATTAGATTAATTTAAAAATAAAAAATAAATTAATATTATTTTAATTGTAATTTTGTTTCTAATAATAGGCATATCTCATTTATTGTATAAACGAGATATTTTTTTTCAAATTCTATATATCTCGTTTATAAACTAGATAAAACAAAATAAAATTGACTTATTTCGAGATACGTTTATAATTATTTCATTTATACTATAAATGAGATAAGTAATATTACGTAAATTGATAAATACTTTTTAAATTATATATATTGATACATAAAATATTTAATTTCGTTATATAAAAAAATTGCCAAAATAATTTTTATTCATCGAAAATTTTGAATGACAGTTATAGATATCAGACTATCGGTAAATATAGTAGTTTTATAATTAAATAAGAAGATAAATATTTCCTATGTTAAACTATGAATGGAGAAGTGAAATATTCGATTACTATAAATTTTAACCAACAAAAAATAAAAATAAAATCAAAATTTTTAATTTCTAAATATACATAGATGTATTACAATACAATGAGATACTTTTTTGTTTCTTCTGTGTAGATTTGAATATTTTTGTCGTTCGGTAAAAATTTTCAAGAATAAAAAAATTTTCTCTTAATATCTTTCTTCCATATTTGAAGAGTTTATATATTCAAAATTAAAATATTCAAAATGTTGAGTTTGAAAAATTAAAATATTAAGATAATGACTAAATATTATTGAGTTAAAAATCAATTATATGTGTGATTTATTTGTTTAGTATGCAGAAAATAATTTAATCACACCAGATCCAAGAAGCATGAATACAAGCTCAACAAAGCATTCATTTCATCACTCTTGATCCAAAGATTGAGTGGCTGAACTATAAGAAAGAAGGAAAGAAAGTAAATTGGCTCAAGATCAAATCTAAGCACAAAATAGGTTGTCCATATCCAAATCCAATCTTTCAACTTAGTTTCTAACTAAGTGATTTAGTTGTTATTTCATTTGAACCACAAAACATCACTGAACCAAACTCTCTCTTCTCTCTCTTTTCTTTCACATCACCCACGTGAACTTGATAAATCACTATTTTATGGTATATTTTGTATTGAATTGAGTGGATTTTGTCAACTATTCTCACACTTATCTATATAAATTGCATGTTTTTGAGATTCCTTCCTAATTTTGTGCTAAGAATGAAAACATGCTTTCTAGACCTTAAAATTTCTAATTTTTAAACCTCTCTTATTACCATTCGATGTCGTGATGTGTTTGTTAAGTGATTTCAGAGTTTATAGGGCAAGAATGACTTAGAGGATGGAAAGAAAGCATGCAAAAGTGGAAGGAGAACAAAGAATTAAATAGTTGAGAAGCTAGCACCGGCATGTACGCATGGCTAACGCGTGCGCGTGACCAGCAGCGTCATCCACTGATGCGTACACGTGACTAATGCGTACACGTGGTCAGTGCAGAGTTCAAACGACGCGTACGCGTGGCTAGCACGTACGCGTGACAAGCGACACATGCCTCAGTAAAGGGAAAACGTTGGGGGCATTTTCTGAGCTAATGTTTGGCCCAGATTCGAGCCCAGTCTGCCAAATTAGAGGCTGTGAGTGAATGAGGATGGATCATTCCATTCATTCATTCATTAACAGACGTTAGTTAGAGATAGATGTAGAATTCTAGAGAGAGTCTCTCTCCTCTCTCTAGGTTTTAGGGTTTCTTCTTTTATTTTCAATTTCATCTAGGTTTAGGTTCCACTTCTTATCTTGATCCAAGTTCCTCTTTTAATTTCTTGTTATTACTTCTTTGCTTTCTTAGTTTTATATGTTGTTTCCTTTACCTGGTTGCTTTATTGTTCATGACTCCTTGTTGATTCCAATTTCCTTTTAATGCACTTTGAGGTGTTTTATGTTTATTGTCGCTTTCTTTAATTTGTTGTTATTGTTTTCATGCAATTGTTAGTCTTAGATTTTACTATTTCTTGTTAATTTTCTATGTTTTTATTTTGTACTTTCCAAGTGTTTGATAAAATACTTGGTTGGATTTTAAAATAGATTTGTGTTCTTGGCTTGGATTGAGTAATTTGGAGACTATTGAATTGTCAAAGTCTCTTGTTGATTGGTGATTGATGATTGTCGGTTAGCTTGAACTTCACTAAATCTATTCTTTCACTATGAGTTGACTAGGACTTGCGAACTCAAGTTGATTGTATGCACTTGACTTTCCTTCATTGGTTAGAGGTTAGCTAAGTGAAGGTAATTTACATTTACCATCACAATTGAGGATGATAATGAGGATAGGAATTCCAATTCTCACCTCTTGCTAAGACTTTTCTTATTTGTTAGTTTATTTTGTTATTATTTATATTCCTTGTTCATCATTCAAAACCCTAAATATACTTTCCCACAACCAATAATAACTACACTTCCCTAAAATTCTTTTGAGAGACGACCCAAGGTTTAAATACTTCGGTTATTTTTATTGATTTGTATTGTGACATACAAATTAAACATTGATCGAGGATTGTATGTCAGTTTAGAAGTATACTTGCAATGCAATTTTATTGAGAAATTCTTTATCAACATTTATCCTCTGTCAAGTTTTTGGCGCCGTTACTGGGGAATTGCAAATGTGTGCCTTATTATTGGTTATTGTATACATTGTGAATATATTCGCATTTTGCTTCTTTGTTAGTTTTTGTTAGTTTTAGGACTTTGTTTGCTTATTTTTGTCAGTTTTTGTTTTTATCTTCTGTTGCTATATGAATTCTCATCCTTATGCCCGAGTCTGGTTACAACTATGTTATAGGAAATGGAAATTACAATAAGAACATGCAGCAAGGATGGAACAATCAAAGGTGGGAGGAGCTATATGCTTATGATCAACCCTCTTGGCAACAACCTCCTCCAATGTACTATGAGCAAGAGTCATTCCAAGATGCATACCAATCTGATGGCTATGGTGGACTTCCTTTTGAGTGTCAACAACCTCCACTATATGCCTATAAACCTCCTCCACAACATATCCCTCAACCATAATCACAAGCCTCATACCACTAAATACCTTCATATGATTCTAATCATTATCCACCATACCAACCACCATATGAGCCATACTTAGAACCACAACAATTCCAATACCCATATTCCCAAGACCCACCTCAATATACACCATCTCCATATCCTTATCAAGATGAACCACCTTCCTATCATGAACCCTTCCTCCCAAGCAATGAACCTCATATCCACTCCAATCTCCAATGGATGACACCCTTGGTCTTATTCTTCAAGGGCAAAGAGAGGTTCAATGGACGACACTAGAATTCATGGCTACATTGATCGAGGTAGTAAATACTCTAGCCTGCCAATACTTAGACACTCAAAGTACTCCCATGGCCACATGTGAAAAATCAATTGAAGAAAGGAGCATGAGAGACAGATTAGAGACTCTGGTGGAAAACAAGGAATGAGAGTTTGTACTAGAACAAGTGGAGAAAGCCGTAATTGTTGAAGAGGAAGAAGTGGTTGAAGACTTAGGAGATGCTGAACCTCTATGGGAATCTAGAGTTGTAGAGTATTCCTCTAAGAAGCTTGAAATTGATGTTGAGGAGGATAATGCACAACCTCCAAGGCATGTTTCATATGAAGAATTGGAAGGAATAGAGCGAGAGGCAAGTTTGCTTGGTGATGATGATCATGGATCAAGTCCTCCTGGTGATGAATTTGCATCCGCAAGTGAATTCCTTGAGTTTGAAGAACCTTCTCCCGATGAAATTGAAAGCAACATTGAGGTAAACTTCTCTAAATCTCCTATTTATGATTTGAGTGACGGAGAAGAGTTGGATGAATTTGGTGAGAAAAAGCTTGATGGTGAAGAATTTTTTCAAAAGGTGGAAGTCCTTTGGAAAGGTTGGACAGGATTTGAATATGCTTTGTCAAGATTGTTGGAGACTTCTCTACCTAAGTTACTATCTACTCCTCCATTTGAATGGGTAAAACTTATTTTTCTTAGTTTTATTATCCCACTTGAATATGGTTTGCTTGAAACGGATGGCCAACTTAGGGCGCTTTGTGGAATGAAGCGTAAGAGAAGGATGTTTAGTGGTTGGTGTTGTAAATCTAGGCTCATTATGGTTGAGACTTCAAGGATTAGATGCAAAGGTTGGACTAGTACTCAATTGGTTGAGTCTAAGAGAAGAATTTGGTACTTTATTGAGAATTCGGCTTGCTTACCATCCGAATGGAATTACAAGAATCACTTTGAAGACGTGTGCAAAAATAAGATATGGCATCCCGGATTACCATATGAATGCCAACTTTGGGAGCTCATATCTTGTGGAGAACCTCACAAAGACTTGGTGAAATCGGTTGGAAATTCTAATAACCACTTGAAGATCAAGCACTCTTGGGAGTTCAAGGATGAATATAAGCACAAGCCACTATGACAAAGAGCTCACCACAACATAAGGACTTTAACTAAAAGTGCTAAGTGGGAGATACCCCACCATGGTAAATTTTTCCTATTTTCCCTTCTGTTTATATTGGTAATAATTTAAATCTTTATTTTTAGTTAGAATATTTAGTTTAAGTTGTTTTTTAGCTTGTTTAATATTATTTGGCATTGCTTTGGTATCTTGTTAGTTTCTCAAAAAAAAAAAGCGCTGTCACGCGTATGCGTGACCCACGCATGTGCATCGACACCCAAATTTTGATGCTGCCACTGCATGGTACAAAAACTAGAGAGTTGTGCTGAAACCGTGCGAGTGTTGTATGAGGAGCACGAAAAGTCTCCACGCATACGTGTGACTGACGCGTACTCGTCACTTTCTCTTTTCTGCTTTCCACGCGTACGTGTGGTCGAGGCATACGCGTCGCTTCCCCTATCCCATTTCTTTCTTCTTTCTTCTCTCCTTCTTCTTTCTTTCTACCTTTCTTTGTCTTCATTTCTTTAACTTCTCATCTTTATTCTCTTTCATTCTCTTCTGCTTATTGCATTTGCATACTTTCATTTGTTGCATTTTAACTTTGTTTTTGTTGCTTGTTTTTATTATCTTTCATATGTTGTTATTTTAACATTGGTGTTGAATTTTCCACTCCACTGTTGAGTATTTCTTGGATCATTTTGGTACTTCGTGACTAGTTTGGTATTATTTGATATTGTTGGGTGATGTATTCTTAGGTAAATGCTTAATCTTTTATGACACTTGTATTCTTTGTGCATTGATATGAACTCACGTTGTCTTTCATGACCCACTTTTTCTTACTCATTGTTGCGATTTTTACACCTTTGATATGCCATTTGCTTATATTGCTTTCTCACTTACATATTGTAGCTACCATGTAGTTGAGAACCCCGCTCTTATTTGGTATTAGCCCCCACCTATATTTTATTTGCTTTGATATCTTTGTTTTTGGGATAATCTTCCGTCTTTTTCTCCCCTTTCAGCCTGGCCACCCAAAAGGGAAAGAAAAAGCTTCTAAATGGATGAACAACAAGTCTCTTCGCACAATCCTTTGAAAAAGCTCATCAGTTGTAGCAACCCACCCTAATCCACCTTGCTCATCTTTGCATGCACCGAAGATGGTGCAATCTTTAAGTGTGGGGAGGTCGAGGACCGACTTCCGTGGGTAACTACTCCCCTTTCCAACACCAATTCTTAATTTTCTTTGTTAGTTAGTTGTTGCATTGCATGATAGATTGCATGATTGCTAGAATTTGTACATATTTTGCCACTTCTTTCTTACTAGGACTACTTGATTGAAGTGATGATTTCTTTTTCAAGAAAACTATTTTAGAGCATTTCACTAATTTGAATAATTTTTTTTTGTTGAACTTTCTTGAAGAAATTTATTTTGGAACATGGTTTTAGAGTTAGAATACACAAACCCAGTGAGATTTTGAGCCTATTTGATTGGTTGCATCTTATCAACCAATATTTTGTTCTGGTGTGTGTTATTCTCTCTAAGATTGTGATCTTTGTCTTGCTTGATTCTATATTTCCATTGTTTGATGTATGAATGCATTTATATGATTGAGGCCTTTGTTTCACTAAGCTCACATACCCAAATGGCTTTACCTTTTCATCAATCTTTGCAAACCAATGTTGAGCCTATTTAACCCCATTTATTCTTTATTTTAGCACATCACTAACTCTAAGCAGAAAATAATGAATGTTCTTAATTTGAATCCTTGGTTGGCTTAGACTAGTGAGAGTATTCATGATTTAAGTGTGGGGAAGTTGGGTTGGGAACATTTGGTTTGGAAATTGGGTATTTTATATTTTTTATGAAAATGTGAAAAGAATGTCGAGGGCATGTTCATGCATTCACTACTTTAATCGTGTGCATTTTAATCGTCATCCACCATATATACAAAAATAAAAATAAAAAAAAGAGAGAAAAAGAAAGCAATAAAAAGGGAACAAAATGCCCCAGAATAAGTGGTGATAGAAATGCATATGTATTGTACTCAAAATTGGGATGCATAAATGTGTGGCAAAAGATAGTCAATGGGTAATTAGGTTTTAAATTTTTATTCCATGGGTTGTCTTAGGTTAGGTGGGAAGTTTAGATTAATCAAGGATTCAGATTTTTGTCCACTTGACCAAATACACTCCTACCTTGACCTTAACCCCATTACAACTCTTAAAAAGACCTCTTGATATGTGTATTCATGTATTGAACATATGTTGATTGGTAGAAGAAGAGCAAGGCTTGGAAAGTAACATTAGTAGAGAATTGAGAGAATCAATTCTTAAACACTTGAGCGATTAGAGCGGATACACATCCGGTGAGGGTTCGATGCTAAATTCCTTGTTCCCGGCTTTCATGAGCTTTCTTATTGCAAGTCTATTTGAACTTCATTTTGAGATTTGAATTAGTGGAATTTATGACTACATGACTATCTTAACCCTACTTGTTCATATATGCTCTTGGGGATTGATTTACTTTTAACCAAGTAGGTAGAAATATCTTGTATTTAGTTGCATTCATATAGATAGGTTGCAATTAATAAATCCTACCTTCCCTTTTCACCCCTTTATATCTTCTCTTGATCTTAGCATGAGGACATGCTAATGTTTAAGTGTAGGGAGATTGATAAACCACTATTTTATGGTTTATTTTGTATCGAATTGAGTGAATTTTGTCAACTATTCTCACACTTATCCATATAAATTGCATATTTTTTAGATTCTTTCTTAATTTTGTGCTAAGAATGAAAACATGCTTTCTAGGCTTTAAAATTGCTAAGTTTTAATCATCTCTTATTACCATTCGATGCCGTAACGTGTTTGTTAAGTGATTTCAGAGTTTAAAGGGTAAGAATGGCTGAGAGGATGGAATGGGAGCATGCAAAAGTAGAAGGAGCACAAAGAATTAAAGAGTTGAGAAGTTGGCACTGACACGTATGCGTGGCTGACGCGTGCACATGACCATGAGCGTTTTTCACTGACGCGTACACGTGACTAATGCATACACGTGGCTAGTATAGAGTTCAAATGAGGCATACGCGTGACAAGAGGCACATGCCTCAGTAAAAGAAAAATAGTGGGGGCTATTTCTGAACTGATTTTTGTCCCAGTTTCGAGCCCAGTCTGCAAATTAGAGCTTGGGAGTGAAGGAGGATGGATCATTCCATTCATTCATTCATTGACATGGCATTCATTCATTAGTTTTAGTTTTTTATATAGTTGTTGAATTTCAGAGAGAGCTCTCTCCTCTCTCTAGGTTTTAGAGTTCCTTCTTTAATTTTCAATTTCATCTAGGTTTATGTTCCACTTCTTATCTTGATTCAAGTTCCTCTTTTAATTTCTTATTATTACTTCTTTGCTTTCTTAGTTTATATGTTGTTTCTTTTACCTAGTTGCTTTATTGTTCATGACTCCTTGTTGATTCCAATTTCCTTTTAATGCACTTTGAGGTGTTTTATGTTTATTGTTGATTTCTTTAATTTGTTATTGTTGTTTTCATGCAATTGTTAGTCTTAGATTTTACTATTTTTTTGTTAATTTTCTATGTTTTTATTTTGTGCTTTTCAAGTGTTTGATAAAATACTTAGTTGGATTTTAAAATAGATTTGTGTTTTTGGCTTGGATCGAGTAATTTGGAGACTCTTGAATTGTCAAAGTCTCTTGTTGATTGGTGATTGATGATTGTCGGTTAGCTTGAACTTCACTAAATCTATTCTTTCACTATAAGTTGACTAAGACTTGCGAACTCAAATTGATTGTATGCACTTGACTTCCCTTCATTGGTTAGAGGTTAACTAAATGAAGGCAATTTACATTTACCATCACAATTGAGGATGATAATGAGGATATGAATTCCAATTCTTACCTCTTGCTAAGACTTTTCTTATTTGTTAGTTTATTTTCTTGTTATTTACATTCTTTTTTCATCATTCAAAACCCCAAAAATACTTTCCCACAACCAATAATAACTACAATTCCCTGCAATTCCTTTGAGAGACGACCCAAGATTTAAATACTTCGGTTATTTTTATTGGTTTGCATTGTTACAAACAAATTAAACGTTGACCAAGGATTGTATGTCGGTTTAGAACTATACCTACAACGCGATTTTATTGAGAAATTCTTTACCGATATTTATCCTCCGTCAGAACTATAAAGAAATAAAAAATAAAAAAAAATTTGAGAAGGAAAAAAAAAAAACATCAACCAAGACATGGAAAAACTTGTAATATCACTACTTTTGTTGTTAGTTAAACATGAAAAACTTGTAATATCACTACTTTTGTTGTTAGTTAAACATATAAATAACTATGGTAAAAGTTTAGATTATTAAATATTAAATACTGATGATATTGAGGAAAGGATTGAGTTTGAAACTTGTCCCTGGTTAAGGCATTCGACATCGATGTCAGACGCAAAAGGATTGGTGATCGAATATTATATTTTTCCATTCTATGGGGAAAGCACTAGTGATGACCCCATGAATTTCCTTGCCAACAAATAAAGCCACCCCAGTTACCCCAAAAACCAACCTTCCATCACCAAAGTTATAACTTATAAGGGAAAAAAAGCGTATCTTTTCTCTTCTAATACAAAGAACCAAAATTCCTAATTCAAATATTCAAAGTTCAAAATTTCAAATGGGTCACATGGTACAGCTCATGTGGTGTCCCCTCATGTTTTATAGCCTTTTAGGGACCTCCAATTTTCATTTTTCCCCCACTTTTGACGTGCGCTATTTTTATTTTTATTTTTATTTGATAAGTAGTATGTCAATTTTGAATAATACCTCAACTCAATTTCAAAAAACAATTTTTTTTTATTTTTAACAAATTTTAATTTATTAAATTAATTTTTAATCTTTTATTTTGTTAAATAAATCAATACTTACATTAAATTTTGGTAAAAAATTAGACAAATTTTAAAAAATTTTTAATATTCTCATATTAAATCTTAATATTAATGAATAATCTGATTTTAAAATAAATGTTATATTTGAGTAAGATTAAAATATGTTAAAAACTAAACTATTCGAGTAACATTTTGTTAGAAACTTATTTGTAATATTATTGTTGAATTTTATATTCCCCCTCCTCCTCTTGTATATTTTTCCAATACAAGTTCATTGTCTTGCTTTTTTGTTAGGCCTTATGGTGTCATTAATACTGAAGAGTCTCTTTCAAAGTAGCGGTCTAACTTATAGTATCTCAATCATTCTAAATCTTTATTTTCCCGAAAGTCTCTATCATTCCCACTTTACTATTATTATTTTTGTTCTCTACGGTATTTTCTAATCTAACAATTTAAAAATTAATTTGTTGAAATTAAATTTTTATTTAAAAATTTAATATTAACTAATAAAATTATTTCATACATAAAATAAAATTTAAATATTTTAAAACACTTATTTAATTAAACAGATTAATGAATTAATTATTATACCAATCTAAAATAGATAAAATTCTATTTTATTTATATATTTATTTTGTGTTTTTGGATCCTGTTGTAAGAATTTTTCAATTTCAACTGTCACACTAAGTTTTTTTCCTACAATAATTTAGATAATATTTAAAAAATGTTACCTAAACAATTTTAGGCAATTTTTTTTTTCAATTAAGTTATTAGAATTTTGATTCTGTTATTAGGGTGTTCACGATTTAACTTGACCCGAAACCCAACACGAACTCAGTATATTTTGTTGGGTTCTTCTTTGTTAAATTTTATCCAATGTTATTTTAAGATTATATTCTACGAAGGAAAACATTCTTTAATTTGGAGGTATCTTAATATGATAGGTGTCATTATTTGACTCTCACAGGTTTAATTTTGTGTCTTTTAACGAGTATATGATATGAGTCTGTGATATCCTAGAACAAAGATGTTGAAATGTTGTGATAAAAAACCAAAAATTAATCGTATTTTGCTTTGTACGTATAGAATCCTTTTAGTTAAGACTTTTGATCGATGATGATGGAGTTTTAATATGAATTTTGCTTTGTAATAGTTTTGAACTTTTGTTTTTCTCCCACTGTATAGATAATTGAGAACTACTCTTACTTCTCTTGAAAAAAAAAAAAAAAATCTTAGAACACAGATTCTGGCCTTTATTTTACTTTGTACAATAATAAGGAAATCCATAATTTTAACTTGATATGCTTGATGTTACTATCTTCTTATTAACTATGTCAAGTCTCATCAGCAAAGGTGTTCTTTTGTTGTAGATACATAGAACTTGTTAAAAAGGAAAGTTATCTGCATCTATCTCTGGTGCAGTATATGTGTGCAAATTATCATTGCTGGTATTTGTCACTTTATGCGCAGCTAAACAAATAGGTATTTATTAATTATTATGATGTTTAAAAGTTTAGTAGTTAAATAATTAATATTTAATTTAAAAATATAAAAATTAGTAAATTTTAAATATTATAAAAATTAAGTTCGACAAAAATTTGACACCAAATATTGGCCAACTAAATATATCAATTTGTTTATGCTGAATAATCCAAATACAAGTTTAAAGTGACACTTTATTCAAAATGTCAGAACATTCGGTGCAATAATCAAACTTCGTAGTTGGAGCGAGATGGGGAATACGAACAGTTACTCATATTTGAATCAACAGGGGACCATTATTATTGTCAGTTCAATCCTTAGAAGCAAGCCAGATTCCAACAGCAATTTTATTATTTATTTATGTTTTTGCTTAGTGTGAACCTATTTGATACAGTGGCGGCTTAGGTGCCACTAGTTCTAAGTTTAAAACTTCAGAAGGAATTTATTGTTTCCCAAATGCACAAGGAAAATCGCATTGGATTCATTTACAAACCACGGGGATTAACTAGGAATTTTTATTTAAATTAAATAAATATAATAATTAATGAAATGCATTTAATGTAGAAAAATTATGGATGTGTATATACGCATTATATCCCTGGTATAGAGAGAAAAATGCGTTAAACTCACAAATCCAAAACTCTGTATCCCGGATATATTAAAAAAAAATGGATGCATTTGAGATATGACATAACTACACAGTTGTCCATAAGCCAAGTGCATTGTAATTAGGATATAGGCAATACTAAATGTGAGTCACTGTGTATTTGAGATACATGCATAAATATATAGGTTTCTTTGTATCTTAGATAAGTACATTAAAAAAATGTCTTATATAAGTAGTTTTTGAGTTTAACTATTCATATACTAAATTCATTTCAATTCTATTAATTCCTTCTTTCTTGTTTCTCATACAAATGGTTAGTAATCAATTTTTTTTTTTATAAATTTATCTCAATGAGATCATTAAAAACAATAAAAAAAGAGTGATATTTGAGTATAATTCACTTGTAATGTTGCGTATTTACTATGTTTATTTTTTAGATGCGCTTAAATTATCATCTTGAACAACATGAAGGCAATTAGTTTAAAAAAAGTTGACAAAGGAGCATATAGATTCTTATTAGTACTGCCTAGTGGAGATTTTATTAACAAAACATTTTGGATTATAGTTGATAAGTACGTCAGTATAATGTCTGATGTACAACTACGCTAATGCCACAACATATTATGGAGTGGTATGCTGAGGTTCGTGACATTAGTGGTGGTTTTGGGTCATCTTCTTCAATACCCGAAGCAGTCACGGTAGCGGCAAAGTCGATTCACTTTGCTGATCCTCAAGATAATGTTGACGTAGACTTCAGTGAGCCTGATTTTGACTATGTGGCCAAAATCGGGTAATCCAAGGAGAGTGAGTCCTCTGGAGAGTAAGTCCCAGAGACTCTAACTTGTGCGGGGTGCTCAATTTTTTCTCTCCATGGCTGGCTATCCACAATTATTAAAATTTTTAAGACATTATCACACTTTTAATTTGGATGTGATGCAATTAGAGAACTCTTTTAATTTTGACACAACAAAAATTATAACACGGATGGTAGAGTAAAATTTTTGAGTGGGTCACATATTTATAAGTAGAGAATAGAGATATTGTGTAGATGACAATAAAAAATTACAACATTAAAAAAAAATACTGAATACAAAATTTTTGAATTAGATAGACTGAAATATCATTGTCAATGCAAGCAAATCTTTGTTAAGTGTCCATGAAATTTTTGTATAGCACTACAATAAAATTTAAACTATTAGTAAATGTCTTATTTTACAATATTCTAAATTATAGTAACGTTCATTAAAATTTGTCCCATATGATAAAAATTATGAATTCTCTTGTAGAAAGGTGTCAAAGTTTGGAGTGCCACATACCCTGTTTAGTGCCAATGATGTCTCAACTTTATGCCACTAAATTTCTCATTATGTGAAATGAATTTAATTAACAATTTATCAAGTATGCAATTTCACATACACAACATCTCTTCTTTTTAGAAGACGTGTTATTATAAAAGATATATTTTAATATATTTATGTTTATGATGATTATGATAATTATATAAATATTATTAAAATTAAATTATATTTTTTAATTTTATATTTTTGTAATATTTTTTAAAATATTATAGCCACGATAGTCGATAGGCATTGTAGTATATGATCCATGCATTATAATATTATTTTTTACTTAAAAAAATGTTAGAGCGCCAATAATATTGATTGTTTTTGTCATTATTTTTAAGGTTTAATTATTCTGTTGGTCTCTATAGTTTTGCAAAATTTTTAATTTGGTCCTTGTAAAACCCGGTTAATTAACGGCTAATTAACCCATAAATGAGAATTTATTCTAGAAAGCCTAAAACGTGATTTTTATGGCTAAATGTGATAGAGGAGACTGAGACGAGAATTTTGGTACCAATTTTATAGAATTCGGACCAAGATTGGACCGAACGGGCCAAACCGGGCCAATTGGACCCAAAGTGGGCCCTTGGCCCAACATAACTTAACCAAAACCCTAGTTTTCAGCACTCTCTCTCCTCATTTGTTACACACACAAGCTGAAATTAGAAAGAAAGGGAAGAAGAACACTCTCTCAAGTTCTCTCCCTTGGTTGATCTTCAAACCACCATAACTTTTGATCTAGAGCTCCGATTGCCGCCCCGTTTGCGGCCACGCGTTCACCGCGGAGAGCTCTACAAAACCCATACAACCAATCTTGAGGTAAGCCACACCTTGCTGTTCGAAATCTCAGCCCCTATTTTCGAGTTTTATGGGTGAAATGTTGAGATTTTGGGTTCTTTGATGTTATAGGACCCAACTCTCTTGAAGAAGAAGGTTAATCTTGTCTCCTTGGATCTTGGGTGTGGTAAGATTCTCAACCCTAGTGTATTTTGTTGTTTTATGATGTTTGGGTTTTGAGATGTTGTGTATGGGTATGATGGTTGTGGCTTAGGTTGTATATGTGTGGATATTGGAGCTTGATTGGTGATTTTGAAAAACTTGGAAAGGGTTTGGTGGTGAAAAATCCGTTCTTGGAGGTGTTGAGGCCTTGAGAGCTTGTGGATAAGTGATTTGGAAGTGCTCCGGTGGAGCTTGGAAAAATCGGCTAAGGTATGGTTTCGGTTTCCCGTATCTAATATGTAATGTGGTAGGAAATACTTAGGCTAGAGGCCCTAAGATAGGCATTGAATGGTTGATGTTGTTGAATGATTGAGATATATGATGTGGTCATATATGTGATGATGATTATTGATGCTTTGGTGGTATGATGTATGAGAAATATGCATGTTGTGATATATGCTTGATGATTGGTTATGGTTGAATTGTGGGTTGAACCATGTTGATGGTGAGTATGATGTTGTTTGTGTACCATAATGATTTATTGGAATTGGTGTTGTTGAGAATTGGCATGAGGAATAGTATATGATATGTCAATATGTTTGAGTTTGAGCCACTTGGGTGAAGTGGGATAAAATGATGATATAGTGATTTTGTATATTGTGGGTTATGTGTCAATGTGTGAGTTGAGGAGGCTTGATGTTGAATTTGATACGTTTGAATTGATTTCAAAGAAAAGGGATGAAATTGGCATGTTTTGGTTGATTTTGGAAAGAGTTGAAAATGGTTTGTTTTGAAAATGGCATATTGTGGTTTTGTATGAAAATATGGTTTTTGGGCATACTTTGACGGGACATAACTTGGACTACGGATCTCCGTTTTGTACCAAATCTGTTTAGAAATGAAATTGGATCCGGGATGTCCATGCCGTTCGAAGAACGGGTGAAAAACGATTTAAAATGAGGAAGTTATGTCCGTTGGAAGATTGGGGTGTAAATCTGTGAAATTCTGCAGCTTTTAACTTAGAAAATTTTTAGCAGAACGACCCCTTGCGCGTGGGCGCACCTGGCGCGTACGCGCCGACCTTCCGAGAAGTGCCATCCACGCGTACGCGTGATGTGCGCGGGCGCGCCGATTGTGCTGCACCCAATGCCCAGCCATTTTCCAGAGAGTTATGCCAGGACTGTGCCGGTGTTGTGCCTGGGGCACGAGAACACCCGCGCGTACGCGTGGTTGACGCGTGCGCGCCGATGGGCAAGTTTGGTATCCACGCGTTAGCGTGCATGACGCTTACGCGTCGATGAGTTTTTAAGGCCATCCACGCGTGTGCGTGGAGTGCGCGTACGCGTGGCCCTGTTTTCATCTCAAAGTTGATTTTTGAGTTTTAAAAGCCAAATTTCATACTTCTAAGCCTCCGAACTCACCACTTATATCTTAAATCAGTATGATATGCCTAGCTATGAGAGAAGGAGCTAGTGGATGTGGTAACTTGCGAGTGAAGCAAGGTAAAATGAATGATCATTGAGGATCATTGATGAATATGTGAGATGTGGAGGATGGTGGTGGAAGTGCTTGTTATGCCATTGGCCGAAGGGCCGTAATTGTTTATGAATGGGCTGGTTCTGGATTGAACCGTGAGCCGGAATAGCTGTGTATGCTATGGATATTGGCTGGTTATGGATTTAACCGTGAGCCGGATGGCTGATATGGATGTTGATCCATGGATGAGAATTCATGCATGTTTATGCTGAATTATTGATATTTGTGATTTGCACTTCCACTCTCGGAGTTACGAGTTTCCCTGGGTAGTAGTAGTGACTAGCCACCACGTGCTCCAGGTTGAGACTTGGTACTCTTCTGACCCTATGTCATAAGTGTGGCCGGGCACTGTGAAAGACCCGGATGAGCTCGCCCCCGTATATTTTCACCAGTGAGGGTGATGGATATAGATCATGATTATGATCAAGTTTATGACGAGTATAACTCGAGTTGGGGATGCATGACAGAGGGACAGTCTGATGGTTAGCTACCAGGACTTGTCGGGTTGGCTCTATAACCGACAGATGATATCATCAGCCACTAGGGACAGGCATTCATCATATGCATACTATGTGAATTGTTTGAGATTGCCTATTTGACTGCATATAACTTGCTAATTGTCTAAATGTCTTACTTGCTCCTATTTGTATATTCCTTGTTTGATATAACTGTGTTTGCTATATTATACTCCTGCTGGTGGTTGGGAGGTCTGAAGGAATTGGAAAGGGAAGTATTAGTTAGACTGAAGAATCTTTAGTCAGATGCCCTTATATGGTTTAGCTTGTTTATAAGCTTTGATATTATCTGGAGGAAGCTCTAGGATTGCCTTTGGCTTTCCTCTATTATTATGTATTATATATGTGGAAACTGTTACCTGCTGGGAACCTCTGGTTCTCACCCATGCGGATTTTGTGGTTTTCAGATGCAGGACGTGAGGTGTCCCGCTGATGCATGCTGGAGACTTCTGTTATTGCGAAGATCCTTTGTTCTTGGGGCTATGTTTTGGTTTATATGTTTTGTTTAGATACTTTTGTCTCCATTTAATAATACAGACTGTGATGACTCCTCCTATGGGAGATTTTGGAGAATAGGTTTTACGTATTTGTGTCCCTTTGGGTTTCCTTTGGGGTTTTCCTTATTTTATCATATGTATATATTGTTATGCTCGGACCGGTTATCTTCGCAGCCGGATCTTGAGTCTTGATATTCCTGTTTTTGACACTCCTTTGTATATATATAATCTCGCGTTGGTTATTCTTGTTCGTTACATTTTCGATCGGAGTGTTGCGCTTTTGAGTTGCGGTTTTTGTTTACCCCTTTTTCTACAAAGGCTCCTAGTTATAATCAATTATTCATACTACTATACGTACTAAATTTTTATTTTAGAAGTCGTAACACCTTGCCATCTCTGAATTATGACTTAAGCATAAGACTCTGTATGGTAGGGTGTTACATTATGGTATCAGAGCAGTTCGTTCCTGTAGAGCCTGAGGGATGGACTGATTATGTTTCTGTGCATTCTCTGTGTGTGTGTTATGTGCTATTAGTATATCTGCTTGATATAATTGGCATAAACGTTCATGAGCATGCATTTGGGACTTTGAAGTACTAGACTTCCGATATTGAGACTGATCAACTTAATATCGATTGTTTGGTATGTATAGGAACCAGATGGCGCCTCGTGGACGCGGTAGAGGTAGTGCGAGAGGTCGTACGAATGCTCGTGCACCGGAGAATAACCCTAATGACCCGGTGAACTTCATGACTGCATTGGAAAACATGGCTGCTGCTATGCAAGCCACTGCTGAGGCCCTTGGTCAACAAATGAACAACCATGGTAATGATGGAGGTGGAGTTCAGGGCCCAATGACACTGGCAAACTTTTTGAAGGTGAATCCGCCTAAGTTCAAAGGAACTACTAGTCCGACTGAGGCTGATACATGGTTTCAGGCTATAGAGCGAGCGCTGCAAGCGCAAGTGGTGCCTGAAGGACAGCGTGTCGAGTTTGCTACCTATATGCTTGTCGGTGAAGCATCCCATTGGTGGCAAGGTATCCGACGTCTTCTGCAGCAGGGTGA